>NW_026688145.1:1924376-2243023 GCF_030445035.2 Dasypus novemcinctus
ACCCGGAAAGGCCCCACCACCATTTTGTTGCCGGATAGATGCCGCTAGGCCGCCATTTTTTCAGCTGCATTCCGCTTATCCTCAGCCACCTCCATACGGTGGTAGCGCCCCGCCAGCGCAAACCACTGCCCCTAGTGCCACGCTTCCTCAAACCCCTCAACTGTACCCGCTGAATCTGCAGCCCATGCTGCAGTGGCCTCAAACTTGGCTGCCCTTTACAGCGGAAGAGGTTAAAACCCTCCGCAAAGCTGTGAAAGAGGATGGAATCGGCAGCCCTTATGTGCAGCAGCTCCTTGAGGAGCTGGGGACCCAACTCATTCTCCCATATGACTGGATTTCCCTGGCCCGTGCCATCTTAACCCCAGGTCAATTTCTTGAATGGCGCACTCACTACCAAGCGGCTGTTGACCGGCAAATAGTAGAAAATGCCCAAGCTGGAGTCCTAGATCTACCTGATACATACATGGGGATCAACAACTACGCAGACCCTCGTCCCTATCTACAAATTGACCCAGGATTTTGGCACCGGGTAAAGTTCCTCGTCCAGCGGTCGTTCTCTCTGGTTTCCACCAAGCAGCCCACCAAGCTTGCGCAATTGCTACAGGACTCCAATGAAACCGTCCCAGCCTTCGTTGCCCGCGTTCTGGAAGCCTGCCAACGAAAGATCTCTAACGAAGACGCTCAGTTCGCACTGGCCAAAGAGCTCATCATAGATGGATGCCTTGCGCCCTTCCGGGCTGTAGTCCTCCCAATACGTGACAAGGCTCTCCACAAATGGGTTCTCGCCTGCCGCGACGTTGACCCACAAGTCAAAACGCTCACCGCTGCCTTTGCTTCTGCCATGGCCGTTTCATCTACTTCCACTTCCGTCTGCTTTCGATGCGGCCAGCCCGGCCATTTTGTCCACGAGTGCCCTCAGCCAGGCCCAGCGCCCCACTCTGCCCTGCCACCACGACAACCAAGAGGCCCTTCTACGCCATGCCCGCGCTGTGGGAAAGGATATCACTGGGCCCGTGACTGCCGTGCCGCCCAAAGTTTCCAGCAGCCTTTAAACTCCCAGCGGGGCAGGCCTCAGCCCCACCCTCAAGAGGCCCTCAGAAAAATTCCCAGACCATAATGTGGGCAATGCCTATCTCACGCCACCAGAGGCCCTCTTTAGAACTTAAAATCGATGGGCAATGGCTTGATGGTCTCCTAGATTCTGGCGCTGAAATCTCCTGTGTTCCCTTCGAAGTCGCTGCGTTCAATCATTGGCCTCTCGAGACTGGCCCTCAAGTCATCAGCGCCACAGGAGCCGCTACCTCCTGGAAAACATCCCAGCCTCTGCATTGGAGCGACAGAGAAGGCCACGAAGGCCAGATTTGCCCACTCGTCCTCTCTTCAGTCCAGACCATCTTATGGGGAAGAGATGTCCTCAGCCAGCTAAAAGCCCGAATCACCACAGAAGCCTTCTCAGCTACGCTGCACCCCCCCTTATAGGGGCCACTGCTCCCATCGCAAAACCTGACCCTATCCCTCTGGAATGGGACACAGAGGAGCCCATCTGGGTCGAGCAGTGGCCCTTGCCAGCTCACAAGCTACAAGCTCTCTCTGCCCTCGTCGAAGAGCAGCTACAAGCAGGGCATATTGAGCCGTCCACTAGTCCCTATAATTCGCCAATTTTCATCATTAACAAGAAAAACATTGGCAAGTTCCGCCTTCTCCATGACCTCTGTGAGATCAACAAGCATATTAAGCCAATGGGATCACCTCAGCCAGGATGCCCGCATCCCACCGCAGTCCCCCAACATTTTCATGCAGCAACCATCGACATCAAAGACTGCTTTTTCTCTATCCCTCTCCATCCCCGAGACTGTCCAAGGTTTGCGTTCACAGTTCCACGCATCAACAACCAAGGGGCAGCACAGCGATTTCAATGGAAAGTATTACCTCAAGGCATGTGCAACAGCCCCACTATATGCCAATTGTACGTCAACCATGCCGTAGAGCCACTGCGCTCCAAGTTCAACCCGGAGCACACATACATCCTCCATTACATGGACGACCTCCTTTTGGCAGCGAGCTCCCATGCGCTCCTCAATGATCTGCTCTCGGCAACAATAACAAACCTCTCCAACCTCGGGCTTACTGTGCAGTCTGACAAAATAAATCTCCAACCTCCTTTTCAATTTTTGGGTTTTCACTTTCACCAGTCCATTCAACCTGCGAGCCCAAAAATTCACGTCTCTCACAAAATGACACTCACTGAGCTCCAACGGCTTTGTGGGCAAATCACTTGGCTCCGATCAGTGTTCCCCATCACAACAGCACAAATGCTGCCCCTTTTCGAGCTCTTGCAGACCAAAGATAGCCCACCAACTGCAGTTACTCGGAACATCACCATCACCCCTGCTGCCCGAGAAGCCGTTCAACAAGTCAGTGCCGCTCTGCAGCGATGCCGCCTAGAGCGATTCTCCCCTAACCTCCCAGTCTTAGCCTTAATCCTGCCAACGCCAATCACTCCCACAGGCCTCTTATGGCAAGATGGCCCTCTCCTTTTCCTGCATACATCCAAAAGCAAGCTTCCAAAAATTTGCCCTTTTATAAGGGCATGGATTGCGTTGGCTACTGACTTAGTACTTCTCTCAATGCAAACATATGGCGTCCCGCCGCACACCATTGTTTGGCCTTTAGATGCCAAAGAAGTCACTTCTCTCATCATGAACAATGCTCAAATGCAGAGCCTAATAGAGCTCTTTCGTGGCTCCTTTGACAACCACTATCCTCATCACCGATTGCTGCAAGGAATATCTCAATTGGCATTCTCCAACCCGTTCCGTCCGTTGCCTGCACGAAACCCAATCCCTTCAGCCATCACTGCCTTCACAGATGCCTCAAAAACGGCATTTGCAGCCATCATATACACTCCTAAGAATCCTAAGCCACGGCAACTGCTGTTCGCAAATGACTTTTCTGTTCAAGTAGGCGAACTTCTAGCTGTCGCTGCAGTCCTCAATCTCCACCCAGACCAGCCTCTCAACATCTTTACTGACAGCCTATACACTCTTCAAGTGTGTCGTAGCCTTCCACTTGCCACTTTCTTGCCAAGTGAATCAAACATCGATTGGGCACTCGCCTTTGTGCAGCGGCTGCTTGAAGAGCGGCAACAGCCCTGGTTCATAGCTCACATTAGAAGCCATTCTGGCCTACCAGGACCTCTAGCTCAGGGAAATAACCTTGCTGACGCTTCCGTGTCCGCCCATCAGATAAACCCAATCACTCTTCATGAAGACTCCACTGATGAACTGTGGCTTGGAGACTTTGTCAATCAAGCCAAGCTTTTACATTCCCAGTTTCACTTCTCTGCACGGTCCATCCAGAAACTCTTTCCAGATATACCTATTGAAACCTGCAAGCACCTCGTGCGTGCATGCCGGACTTGTGTGCCTTTGCTGCCACTTGGACCTTTACAACCTCAGGGCATCAACCCTCGCGGCCTCCGCCCAAACTCGAGGTGGCAATTAGACGTCACTCATGTCAACACCTTCGGCCGCCTCAAATATCTTCATGTAGCAATTGACACCTTTTCGCATCTGTGCTATGCAGTTCCCCTTGCGGGAGAAAGCACCAAACATTGCATCAAGGCGCTCTGCCAAGCTATTTTGTTCATGGGGGTCCCATGGATCTCAAAACAGATAACGGACCAGCATATCGTAGTGCTGCCTTCGCCAGCTTCGTGCAAATGTATCACATCACACATCACTTCGGCATTCCATATAATCCACAGGGACAAGGGATCGTCGACCGTACTCATCAACAGCTCAAACTGCTCATTCAGAAGGAGAGAGCCTCCTCCCCCCACAAGGCCCCAACGGACGTTGTGACTGCCTGCCTCATTCACCACAATCTTCTAACTTTTGACAGTCAGGGACTCTCTCCCACCCACAAGCACTGGGGGCCTATGTGGCAGCCTTCGCAGGTCCCCCTGGTCCATTGGAAAGACCCTGCCACCAATCGTTGGCAAGATCCCGCTCCCCTCCTAGCACAGGGTAGAGGTTTTGCTTGTGTCTTCCCAGATTCTGAGCCACAACCTCTCTGGATCCCTGGGCACTGCATCCGGCCTGCCACCGACCCTCTAGTCCCAGTAAACGATCGGCACTCTATGCCTTCAGTGAGAGATAATATCGACAGTGGATATGGCCCAGATGTCGCTCCGTTCACCCGAATCCAGCACCAGCCATCATCGAGAAGTGCCCCCGCATAATCTAAACCCCTACCCCCATCTCTTCCTTACCCCACTCTCTTTACCCTCTTCACCCTACCCGCTCACCTTGAATGGAGAGCGAGGAATTTTCTTTTCTTTTATCTCCACAGATGCTGCCTCGTCAAGTGATGCCTCTCTACAGCTTCGTGACCATTTCCTGCGCCCTGGCCTTCTTCGCCCTCTCAGCCACTGCCAATCAGAATCACCGACCTTTCAACTGGACTCTCTCTCGATTTGACAAAGTCCTTGCCTTCAATGTAACTGCGAGTGCTCCCTCTTTCTCAGTGCACATATGTAATCTCGCCAACCTTCCTGTTGTTAGTTCCAGTGTGGATGTTTCACACAAAACTCATCGATGTTGGTACAGCTCACTTACAGGCCTTAACGGCCCCTGGAATTATGGAGTCTATGGCTACTATATCTGCCCTGCCTCTGCAAGAGGCTGCCATGACCCGACACATTTTTTCTGCCCTTCCTGGGCTGTGAAACAATAGCCCATGGCTGGTCAGGAGCCCCAAACAAAGACCCCTATCTCACTCTGAAAAAGGGCAATGCTATACAGAATAACATCACGCTCACAGTCAAAGACCCCAACTCAAACATCTGGTTTCAAGGTCGCACATGGGGGTTCCGTCTATACATGGAAAGTTATGATTATGGCTCTATCTTCACTATTGCAAAGAAACAGCCGTCTGCTTCACCCCCCCCTGCTGTCGGCCCAAATCGAGTTCTCAACCCCCCTAAGGCACAACCTCCTTCTCCTTCCCCACCTGGTACCTCCCTTGCCACTGCCTCCCTCAGCTCCCATGCTCTTAAGCCTCACTTACCCCCTGCTCAGTACTCCAGTCCTCTCATCAAACTAATCAATGCCTCATACACCTCTTTAAACACATCTTACCCCAACCTCACTCGGAACTGTTGGCTCTGCCTCTCCCCCTCCCTTCCTCTCTATGAACCTGTCGCCACCAATCTCTCCTTCAGCGAATCCTCTGAACAGAATCCCACCGAATGCAATTGGAACGCCTCCTCTGTTCCCCTAACCTTTCAGTCTGTTTCCTCCACAGGACACTGTGTTCATTCTCGCTGAGGCCCTCACCCCTCCCTTAGTGTTTGCTCTGGTTACTCCTCTCCCAGCACTACTGCCAGATTCTTAATCCCTCATAACACCTCTCAATGGCTTTGTACCTCCACTGGACTAACCCCTTGCCTCAACATCGCCACCCTCAATGCTAGTAATGAAACTTGTGTGCTTATCCTTCTCACCCCTTGAGTCCTCTACCACTCTGACACTGACTTTTTCCGCTGTTTGCTATGCAAACAAACCTCTCTCCACCTACTAAAAAGAGAACCAATCACTGCAGTCGTAACTGTTGCTTCCCTTCTGGGTCTCGCGGGGGCAGGCACTGGCATCGCTGCTCTCGCCACGCAGTCTTCTGCCCTCTCATCTCTCAGACAGGCCGTTGATGAAGACATCACCTATCTTCGCGAAGCTGTAAAATATCTAAAGGAGTCTCTTAATTCTCTCTCCGAAGTAGTTCTGCAAAACCGCCGTGGCCTCGACCTCCTCCTTCTCAAAGAAGGAGGTCTTTGTGCCGCTCTTGGAGAAGAATGCTGCGTATACGCCAATTCCACCGGTCTAGTCGAGGACAATCTGAGAAAAGTCCAGGAAGGACTAGAAAAACGCCACAAAGAACGAGAAAACGCGAACTATTCTTCCAACCTTTTCCATGCCCTCCTCCCTTACCTCCTTCCATTCCTAGGCCCACTCATTGTCGTCATTTTAATTCTCACTGTGGGCCCCTGGGGCATCAAGAGGGTGCTCAGTATTGCCAAAGATCAAGCCAAAGTTGTGCCCAACGCTGTGTTCAGCTCCTTCGTGCAGGTCCATTACCAATGCCTCACCACCGATGAGCCCCCTCCCCACCGTCCTCTTCGCCCCCTCCGCCCGCGAGACCTACTCTAGCCGCTCCCTGTCATTTCCTTCCCTTCTAATGGGGGTTCTAGGGCATCGCAAGGCCGCTTCGCTGGCAAGGCTCGGTGTGCGTCTAGCGCCGGCACACACCGACCCTGAGGACTAATGCATGCATCCTGGCCAGATGCTATGTCATTCGCTCATAGCCAGCCGGTTTTGCCCCCTTACCCCTCACCTTCCCCAGCCTATTCCCCTTTCCCCTTTTTATTTCCTTCTTAAAAACAAAAAGAGAGCAATTGTTACTGCCTCCCTCCACCCCTCCTCCCCGCTGTTGTTATCTTCCCCTTCCAGCCGTTGCTGTCTTCCCTGCCAGTCCCGCCCACATTGCCAACACGCAATCTGCCTCCTTCCTTAGCTACCGCTTACCTCATAGCCATCCGCCCACTTCCACCTATCCACTACCACCCCCGAGCTAATCCGCCCTAGCTCCAACCCCTCCCTCTACCCAACCCTATGTAACCAAGTGTACTTCCGCAATAAAGCAGACCTGTTCCTGCGCTCAGGTGGTCTCCGTGGTTCCTTCTTAACCGCTCGTCCCCCACACCTGGAAGAACTGGTGCTCCTTTCAGGAGTGCCTCCCGCCAGTGGTTAGGCAGGAGCAAGCCCCCCCGACTCTTGGGCATAAGCGAGGCTGAGCCCTCGCCCCGGACAGCACAGACTGGGACATTGGATAAGGAAATATGAGCCATCTATATGCTGTCTACAAGAAACACATCTTAGACCCAGGGATTCATGGAGGTTGAAAGTGAATGGCTGGAAAACAATCTTACAAGCAAACAATAAACAAAAAAAGGCAGGAGTAGCTATATTAATATCAGAAAAAATAGACTTTAAATTCGAAACAATTGTGAGAGACAAAGAAGGACACTACATGTTAGTGAAAGGGATAATCTTTCAAGAAGAACAAACAATCATAAATAATTATGTTCCTAATAAGGGCACCTCCAAATACATGAGCAAACACTGGAAAAACTAAGTGAAAATTAGTAAAAAAACAACAAAGTAACCTCACAGGAAGAAGAAAGAAAGAAAGAACAAAGATAAGAGCAGAACTAAATGAAATAGAAAATAAGAAAGCACTTGAAAATATAAACAAAACCAAGAGCTGATTTTTTTAGATCAATAAAATTGACAAACCCTTACCTAGACTAAAAAAGAAAAAAAGAGAGAAGATGCAAATGCACAAAATAAGAAATGGGAAAGGATATATCACCACTTATACTACAGAAATAAAGACTATCATAAGAGGATACTTTAAAAAACTATATTCCAACAAAATTGACAGGTAACCCTCCTAATTATATTTTGATACGATTTTCTCAGCATTTTACTCTCAATCAACACCAGACACTCTCCTATGTTCATATGTTGCCCCTCCCTACCCCCAATTTTTTGGGCAATATTACCCATCCGCCCAGCCCCAGGCCCCCTCAAACCCACAAAGCCCCACCCAAAGGCAACCCCTTGCCCCCATTTTATCTCTTCTTTGTGCTCATACTTACCGCCAGCTCATCATAGATTCCACCCCTGCAGATGTCGGGTCACATCCTTCCTCCACCCCCCGATTTCCTGTAAGCCTTTTTTCCAGTCTTTAGCTCTCTGAGGAAGCTTGCTTATTTCATATCACTGAGGTCATGTAGTATTTGTCCTTCAATGCCTGGGTTGCTTCACTCAACATAAGGTCCTCAAGATTCATCCATGTTATCACGTGTGTTTGTAGTATATTTGTTCTTACAGCTGAATAGTATTCCATTGTGTGTATATACCACATTTTATTGATCCACTCATCTGTTGATGGGCATTTGGGTTGATTCCTATTTTTGGTGATAGTGAACAATGCTGCTATGAACATTGGTGTACATATATTGGTTTGTGTTCTTGTTTACAGTTCTGCTGGGAATATATCCAGCAGTGGTATTGCTGGGTCATATGGCAAATCTATGGTTAGTTTTTTTTTTTTTTCACAAAAGAAAAGTATTTTATTTTTATAGAAAAAGCATCCCAAATATAGGATTTTGTAAACACTAGTAGGTGAACAAGTACAATTTTAAAAGTAAATACAAAGTAAAAGCATAAAAACCTACAAGCATTTTTTCCTTTAAGAAAAATAGAATGTCTTCTACAGAGGCTGTTGCACCCAGAGTACAGAAACGGCTCCAACCCCAGGAAGTCATCCAGTTTGCTTTCTGAGTGCAGGCCCCACTATCCGCATTTTAACAATTTCAAGATGATGGCAAGCAATGGCACTGAATAAATTACTAGATTCTTAACTTTCTATTGACACTTGATAGAAAAAAAATATTCCTTATCAAACTTTATGACAGAGCTTGAGTTTAAGCCTATGCACTGAATATTTGTTTTACTTAAAGATCCTTTGGAATACTATTTGCAAGTTCATCCTTCTTTCCTGGGTTTATTCCACAATATCTTTATAGACTGTACACATTAGATATCATTATGTTCTTTTGGAATTTAAATAATAGTGACCATCACATACTGGGTAGTAGATTCAGCTACTTTCTGTCTGCCTTACCCTTTTTGCTATCACATTCATTCAATACCTTTCTTCAACCTTAGAGAAACCATAACATAATGACCTAACCTAACAGTTTTTAACACTGTCTCTTTGACTCCTCCCCAGCTCCTCAAAGGCAAGTACTTCCAAAACAATATGGTTAGTTTTTTGTGGAACCGTGAAACTGTCCTCCAGAATGGTTGGATCCTTCTGCAGTCCCACCAGAAGTGGATGGGTGTTCCCCTTTCCTCACATCCTCTTCAGCATTTGTATTCTTCTGTTTTTTTCATAGCTGCCAATTCTATGGGAGTAAGATGGCATCTCATTGTAGTTTTGATTTGCATTTCCCTGATAGCTAGCTATTTCGAGCATTTTTTCATGTGCTTTTTAGCCATTTGTATTTCTTCTTTTGGAAAGTGTCTGTTTAAATCTTTTTCCCATTTTTTAAATAGGTTGTTTATCTTTTTATTTTCAAGATAAAAGAGTTCTTTATATATGGAAGTTATAAGTCTCTTATTTGATATATGGTTGCCAAATATTTTCTCCCATTCTGTGGGTTCCCTTTTTACTTTCTTGACAAACTCTTTGAGTTACAGAAGGCTTTAATTTTGAGGAAGTCCCATTTATCTATTTGTTCTTTTGCTGCTCGTGCTTTTGGTGTGATATTCATGAAGCCATTTCCTATTACAAGGACCTGTAGATGTTTCCCTACACTGCTTTCCAAGATCTTTATGGTCTTGGCTCTTATATTTAGGTCTTTGATCCATCTTGAGTTGATCTTTGTATAAGGTGTGAGATGGTAATCCTCTTTCATTCTTCTATATATGGCTATCCAGTTCTCCAGGCACCATTTGTTGAAGAGGCCATTCTCTCCCAGTTGAGAGGGTTGGGTGGCTTTATCGAATATTATATGGCTTAAATATGAGGTTCTATATCAGAACTTTCAATTGGATTCCATTGGTCTGTGTGTCTCTCCTTATGCCAGTAACATGCTGTTTTCACTACTGTAGCTTTGTAGTGTGTTTTGAAGCCAGGAAGTGTGATTCCTCCTATTTCGTTTTTCTTTTTCAATATGTCTTTGGCTCTTAGGGGCCTCTTTCCATTCCAAAAAATTTCATAGTTAGTTTTCCTAGTTCCTTAAAGAAGGCTGTGTTGTTTTTTATTGGGATTGCACTGAATGTGTAGATCAGTTTTGGTAGGATAGTCATCTTAATAATAATCAGTCTTCCTATCCATGAACGGGGAATATTCTTCCATTTATTTAGGTCTTCTTTGATTTCCTTGAACAGTCTTGTATAGTACTCATTGTATAAGTTTTTTACCTCTTTAGTTAAATTTATTCCTAAATATTTGTTTTTTTAATTTACTATTGTGAATGGTATTTGTTTCTTGATTTCCTCCTGATCTTGCTCATTATTTGCGTACAGAAATGCTACTGATTTTTGTGCATTGATCGTATAACCTGCGACTTTACTAAACTCATTTATGAGTTCTAGAAGCTTTGTTGTAGATCTCTTCAGGGTTTTCTATGTATAGGATCATGTTATCTGCAAATAATGAAATTTTGACTTCTTCCTTTCCAATTTTAATGCCTTTTTTATCTGGTTCTTGCCTCTGTGCTCGAGCAAGTACTTCTAAGATAATGTTAAATAGAAGGGGAGACAATGGGCATCCTTGTCTTGTTCCTGAGTTTAGAGGGAAGTATTTTAGGATTTCTCCATTGTAAACAATGTTGGCTGTAGGTTTTTCATATATACTCTTTATCATCTTCAAAAAACTTCCTTGTATTTCAATCTTTTGGAGTGTATTTATAAAGAAAGGGTTCTGTATTTTTCAAATGCTTTTTCTGCATGTATAGATATAATCATGTGTTTTTTTCCTTCAATCTCTTTATATGGTGTATTACATTGACTGATTTTCTTATGTTGAACCATCCTTGCATACCTTGAATAAGTCCCACTTGGTCGTGGTATATAATTCGTTTAATGTGTTGTTGAATACGATTAGCAAGTATTTTGTTAAGTATTTTTGCATCTAGTATCATTAGAGAAATTTGACTGTAATTTTCCTTTCTTTTGGTGTCTTTGTTTGGCTTCAGTACTAGGGTAATGTTGTCATCACAGAAGGAGTTAGGCAATGTTCCTTCTCTTTCGATTTTTTGGAATAGTTTCAGCAGGATTGGTGTTAGTTCTTTCCAGAATGTTCTGTAGAATTCACCTGTGAAGCCGTCTGGCCCTGGGCTCTTCTTAGTTGGGAGATTTTTAATGACTGATTCTATCTCTTTACTTGTGATTGGTTTGTTAAGATCATCAATTTCTTCTTTCATCAATATGGGCTGCTTTTGTGTTTCTAGGAATTTGTCCATTTCCTCTGAATTGTCATTTTTGTTGGAATATAGTTTTTCAAAGTATCCTCTTATGATAGTCTTTATTTCTGTGGGATCAGTGGTGATATCACCTTTCTCATTTCTTATTTTGTGTATTTGCATCTTCTCTCTTTTTTTCTTTTTTAGTGTCGCTAAAGGTTTGTCAATTTTGTCGATCTCAAAAAACCAGGCTTGGTCTTGTTTATCTTTTCAAGTGCTTTCTTATTTTCTATTTCATTTAGTTCTGCTCTTATCTTTGTTATTTCCTTCCTTCTTCTTCCTGTTGGGTTACTTTGTTGTTGTTTTTCTAATTCCTTCAAATGTGCAGTTAGTTCTTCAATTTTTGCTCTTTCTTCTTTTTTGATATGTGAATTTATGGCTATAATTTCCCCTCTCATACTGCTTTTCCTGCATCCCATAAATTTTGGCATGTTGTGTTATCATTATCATTTGTTACAAGGTAGTCATTGATTTCTTTTGAGATATCCTCATTCACCCACTGTTTTTCTAAGAGTGTGCTGTTTAATTTCCAAATCGTGGTGTGAAATCTGGGCCTCTGTCCCTTGCAAATTTCCAGCTCCTCTCCACTGTAGTCAGCAATATTGTTTTGTATGATTTCGATCTTTCTGAATTCATTCAGCCTTTCTTTGTGGCCTAGCATATGGTCTGTCTTGGAGAATGATCCATGTGCGCTTGAGAAAAATGTATATCCTGCTGTGTTTGGCTGTAATGATCTATATATGTCTATTAGATTCACCTCCTCTAATATACTGTCCAAATATTTTTTTCTTTAGTTATTATCTTTTGAGAAGTTCTGTCCAGAGTTGATAGTGGTGTATTAAAATCCCCCACTGTAATTGTAGATGCATGTATTTTTTCACTTAGTTTTTCCAGCGGTGGCCTCATGTATTTAGAGGCGCCCTTGTTAGGAGCATAAATATTTATGATTGTTCGATCTTCTTGACAGACTGTCCCTTTCACTAAAATGTAATATCCTTCTTTGTCTCTCACAATTGTTTAAAGTCTTTTTTGTCTGATATTAATATAGCTACTCCTGCCTTTCTTTGGTTATTGCTTGCTTGTATGATTGTTTTCCAGCCATTCACTTTAGGCTTCCATGAGTCTCTGGGTCTAAGATATGTCTCTTGTAGACAGTATATAGATGGGTCATCTTTCCTTATCCAATGTCCCAGTCTGAATCTTTTGATAGGTGAGTTTAATCCATTGACATTCAGTGTTATTACTTTCAAGGAATTATTTGTGTTAGCCATATTTTGATTGGATTTGTGTTTGTCATATTTTGTTTGCATTTTTTTCCTCCTTTTTTTGTCTTTCTTGTTGCTTTAACACTCTCCTCCTACTCTGCCTGTCCTGTTTTTTCCTTTCTTCCTGCAGAACTCCCTTTCGAATTTCTTGAAGGGGAGGTTTCTTGTTGGTATACTCTTTCAGTTTCTGTTTATCTGTGAATATTTTGAACTCTCCATCATTTTTGAATGCTAGTTTAGCTGGATAGAGTATTCATGGTTGGAAATTTTTTTCCTTTAGTACCTTGACTATATCATACCAATGCCTTCTTGCCTCCATGGTTTCAGATGAGAAATCAGCACTTAATCTTATGGAGCTTCCCTTGTATATGATGTTTTTCTTTTCTCTTTCTGCTTTTAGAATTTTCTCTTTGTCTTGCGCATTGGATAATTTGACAAGTATATGTCTTGGGGTGGGACTGTTGGGGTTTATGACCAGTGGAGCATGTTGTGCTTCTTGGATATGTATATCTGTCTCTTTCAGTAGATTTGTGAAGTTTTCAGCCATTATTTCCTGCAACACTCTTTCTGACCCCTTTCCCTTCTCTTCTCCTGGGATGCCTATAATATTTATGTTTTAGTGTTTTGCATTATCATTCAGGTCCCTAAGTCCTAGCTGGATTTTTTCTATCTTTTTATCGACCCCTTCTACTATCTGTTTGATTTCCGATGTACTGTCTTCCACATCACTAATTCTCTGCTCTGCCTCTTCTAGTCTGCTGATATTTGCTGCAAGTCTATTTTTGATTTCTTGAACTGTGGTGTTCATTTCCATCATATCTGTTCTCTTTTTGCATATGTCTCCAATTTCCCCTCCAAGTGTTGTCTTCATGTTGTTAATCTCTTCCTTTACTTCATCAAATTTGTCAGTGATAAATGTTCTGAGATCTTTCATTACTTGTGCAAAGTTCTGCTCCCCTTCCTGATTTTAAGTTTGTTCGTTGGATTCAGCCATGTTTTCCTGAATACTGGTTTGGTTTGTAGATTTTTGTTGCTGTCTGCTCATCATTTTATCTTGACGGGTTTAATCAGTTCCTTAGCTTCTTTGTCTATTCTTGGAGATTAATTAGTTGTTTTTTTTTGTGTAAGTGTAATATCTTCTCTTTGTCACTTTGTTCTTATTCTAATTTCTTATTGCTGGCTGAGTTCACTTTAAAGGAAAGTATTAGTGCCGGGGAAAGGTCATTGTGTAAACAAGGAAAAAGTGTAAAGTAGTATTGGTGATATATGTTAACAAAGCAACAATATGAGATCTGAGAGGATGGAGGTTAGATTCATGTAAATTGTGTAGAGTCATAACAGTAGGTAGAGTACCTATTATGAGGTAGATGACTAAATATGGGAGGAATATGATATGAACTAAAAAGCTATTGTTTTCATGAGAGAGGGAAAGAGAAAAGAAAGGCAATAGTTTCAAGAGTGGATAACAGACAGAAACAAAGCAAAGGTATTAGAAATTTAGAGTTAGACACTTTGTGGTTCAAAGAAAGGGAGGTGGAATATAGGAAAGACAGTAGATGATGGAGGCTATCAAGATGTAGGAGAAAGGGGATAGTGTAGATAGCCAAAATCTATTCACACAGAAATGAGGCAGCAGATGTTGAGGAAACCCAGCAAATGTGAGGTGTTCCCTGCAGCACCTGTTGTATAGTTAAGATAAAATAGAATAAGAAAAAGATGAGGGATGAGAGAGAGAAAAAAAAGAGAAGAAAGGAAGAAAGAAAAAGGCGGTGAGTAAAGGGCGGGGAACAGATAGGGAAAAGAGAAAAAAGATATACACCAACGACCACAGCCATAATACCAATTAAAAAAACAACCCCTAAATAACTGAAAAAAAAAAGACTTTGGGTGATACACTGGGAGAAAAGACTAGGGGATAATGCAATGTTAGCAATCAGAACATTGAAAAATAAAATAGAATAAAAATAAAAACAAAACAAAACAAAAAAGAAAAAATGCAAACGTTGAGGGCTAGGACATTCAAGGACTTCAGATGGACCTCAGGGCATGATGGATTCAGGGATGGAAAGTCTGAGATATTGAAAACTCAAGAGGTGTGAGTCTCTGGGGTGTGGGCCACCAGGGTTTAGGGGACTCTGACCTGGCAACCTCAAGTCCGGTTAACAGGAAGCCTGGGAGCACTGCAGTGCATCACAGCCTTCAGGGATCCCCGCAGCTGGGTGCCAGCCCTATGTGTGAGGTCACATCCGCAAGCTCTATCCTGTGTTCTGTACCCCACAATTCACTCATTCACTGGGGTCTTTTCTGTGGATGTATCACCAATTGACTTCAGGACCCCTTCCACCCTGTGATCCCCTGGAACAGCCACCTGTGGGCGCCTCTAGACTGCAGCCAATTTAATGACACAGATCAATAGCCAGGCCCCGGGGGTGGGGCTCCAGCTGGAAATGCTAATAACAGAGTCCAAACCCGAAATTCCCATGCTTCACAAAATATTCCCCTAATCAGCTTCCAAACGTCTCCCACCCTACCAGACCCTGGTGGCATCTCTTTATTGCTATCAATTTAAGTCCACTGTAGATTGGCAGCTGTGTTTGGGGGGGGTGAGGCTCTAGGTGGAAGCACTATTGTTTCTGTCCACAATCAAAAATTCCCCCCACTTCGCAATAAAACTCCCGTTTGTCTCCCCAAATTGGTCTGCAAGCGCCTCCTGTCCTATTAACCCCCCAATAGGCCACTCAGGGCTTATGAATTCCCCATTACTGCAGAGCCTCCAAAAAAAAAAAAAGAAAAAGCCACGGCAGTGCCTGGTGCTGTGGCAGCGCACAGTGCCGCAGCTCCGCCCACCCAAGGAGGGAGATTTCTGCGTGCAACCGGGACTTCCCTGTATATTTTATAGACGTATTTTCTCTGTTACCTTCCCACCAAATCAATGTCCAGATACCTCCTGACCTGCAAAAATCCTGAAAGAGCCTGGTCCCGAAGAGCCTCCAATGTTGCCCAGCCGCTTTTTAGCAGGAGGTATTATCAGGTAAGCTCACTCAGCCACCATCTTGCCCCACCCTCTGGTTCTACTCTTTAAAATAAAATTAACCTCTTCCTTTTACCTGAAATTTTTAGACAATTTTTCTTTAATACAAAAATTAATATGGTTGGGTTTAAATCTATTCTTTTGGTGTTCTATTTTTCCTACCTCTTCTTGTTTCTTCTTTTTCCTATCATTTTATTTGTATAATGACCATTTTTTTATTTATTAGAGAAGTTATGGGTACATAGAACAATCATGCATAAAATGTAGGATTCTCATATAACACCCAACCACCACCTGGAAATGACATGAAATATCAGTTACAACTCATGATAGAACACGTTTTAAATTATACTATTAATTAAAGAGCATGGTTTAAATTAGGGTTCATTTTTAGTGTAGTTTCTTGGATTTTTTGGTCTTTATTTCTTTTTTAATATTACTTCAAAAAATAAGAGGTCCCCATATACCACCGACCCCCTCACCCCATGCATCCTCACATAACAACAATCTCCTCCATCATCATGAGACATTCATTGCATTTGATGAATACATCTCTGAGCCATGAGTTGCACCTCATGGTCAATGGTCCACATCATAGCCCACTCTCTCCCATGTTCCACCCAATGGGCCATGGGACGACATACAATGTCCAGAAACTGTCCCTGCTGCATCACCCAGGACAACTCCAACCCCCGAAAATGCCTCCACATCTCATCTCTTCCTCCCATTCCCTACCGCCAGCAACCACCATGGCCACTTTCTCCACACCAATGTCACATTTTCTTCAAATAATAATCACAATAGTTCATGAATAGAATATCAGTAAGTTCACTGTAATCCATACTCTATTCCTCCATCCTGAGGACCTTGGAATGGCTGTGTCCACTCCACATCTATATCAAGAGGGGGCTTACATTCCACATGGATACTGGATGCAATCCTCCTGCTTTCAGTTGTAGGCACTCTTGGCTCCCTGGTGCGGTGGTTGACCTTCTTCAACTCCATGTTAGCTGAGTGGGGTAAGTCCAATAAACCAGAGTGTAGGAGCTAAAGTCTGTGAGGCTTAGGGCCTGGCTATCACATGGTCAGCCCAGAGATTCAGGTCCCCTGGTTATATATTAAACCCCAGCACCAAATACAGTTCCAGTAAAAGTAACAGGAGAGGCTTGTGAACAAAGATCACATCTGACTCCAGTTCCATCACACAGAAACACAAACTCCAAAATAGGGCCAATTGGCATGGCACTGACCTCCATCTGCCATGACCATAGAACCTGTGGGTCTCTGTAGCCCTAAGAAGAACCAATACCTGGGGTTGTGTCTACTTTATCTGCCTCTGGGACTCTGCTGAGGTGTGCATAAGGACAAAACATCTGATAACCTCCCAGCTATTTTTGAAGACTCATAGCCATATAAACCCATTTGTCCTTTCCATTTCCCCCTTGATTCAGTTCAAAAAGAATTTTTAACTCCTGGTATTATACATAGACTGAGATATTCTGCTGGTCCGAGTTGACCCTTTAATTAAGGTCATTTTCTAGTTACATCATCAGCTGGTACTTGGTAGTAATCCTTCAGCACCAGGGAGGCTCATCCCCAGGAGTCATGTCCCACACTGGGGGAAGAAAATGCATTTACATGATGAGCTTGGCTTCGAGACTGGCCACATTTGACCAACACAGAAGCTCTCAGGAGGTAACTCTTAGGCACATTACAGCTCTAGGCCTTGTTCTTATTTCAGGTGCATAGGCTTACAAGGATAGTCATTAGTATGAAGGGTTCATTGTCGGACCCTCATTCTTTTTTAGTCTTGGCCATTGCACTTGGGGGATTGTTGCTGTTCCTTTAGGGACTGTGATAGAGCTCCCCTGGCTAGGAACTCAGCACTCCCTCAGTTGTTTTTAATTATAACCACTATGAAAATATCCAAACATTTTTATGTGCCCTGGAGAACACCCTGCCAACCATGTGTCCCCTGTCAATAACATCCCACACCAGTATTCCTCCCCTGCCATTGTTGAACATCCCTGTGATACAAAACTTCTTGAAAAGTGAAGCTCAATATATTTCCAGGTTCCATTAATAGTTAAATAGAATATAGCAATGAGTTTAAAGGTTAGATATAGAATACATATTAATTTGGAAAAACTAAGGTAAAAATAAATTGGGATATCAAAAAACTTAAAAATGTGAAAGTTTTGTTTTTGATGTTTTGCCTTACATCACTGCAATAAGTGTTTCCCTGTATGCAAATGGGCAAGGCAAATACTTCCGTCTTTTCCTCAGTGTCTCTGTCCTATCTTTTCCTTTTCTTTTTTCTAATTATTAAGCTTATCTTCACAAAAGTTTTAGATCACAGTAATTCATATATACAATATACAGTACTCCCACATATCCAACATAAAACCTTTTCCCTTCCACAGCAATAATCTTTTTACGTATTCATGCTATGTTTACTGAAACTGAAGTGCAAATATTGAGACAATAGCTTTCAAACAAGGTAACTTTTGGGTTTATATTGTTGTTTATATTTTAGACTATACAATTTTCTAAATTTTTAGTTATCTTATGTTTTACATTGGGATTTACAGTTTAGCCTATCAGCCCCTATATATTTTTGGTGTAATTTTACATGTTTTATATCCATCCTTGCATACTCTTGAGGAACACTTCTATTACCCACACAGTTACATTGGTTTCATCTATTCAATACCTCCTTCCCCCTCCCCTTAGGGCCCACAGTGACAGTCAATCTTCATTGCTTGAAGGCCCAAGTTCAGAGGGACTTGCAACAGTATTGAGGGCTTGACATGCTCAACTGCCTTAATGCACTGGTATCCAACATTTCTCTTGAGAGATACAATTCCTCCTATCAGAGGGCATCAGTTCTCCCCAGGATGTGGGTATACCTTCACTGTCATTATATGGGTCTCTATCCAATGATATAACCCACTTTAGCAAAATGAGCATTCACATATTGCCTAGGAGCCTGTCCTGCATCAGATTATCCCCTTTAAGCATCTTAAACAGGTAACCTTCCTTATATTTTTGAAAAAGTTTTCTCAGCATTATACTCTCTACCAAATACCTGACAATTTCCTATGTTCGTATGTTGCCCCACCCTCTCCCCAATTTCTTGGGCAATATTACCCATCCCCCCTCAAAGCCCCAAAATCCCACCCAAAGTTTACCCTATGCCCCCATTTTATCCCTTCCTTGTACAAATACTTACCTCCACCTTATCATAGATTTCACCCATGTAGGTGTCAGCTTACATCCTTCCTCTACCCCCCAATTTCCTGTAAGCTTATCACCAGTCTCTAGCTCTCTGAGGCAGCTTGGTTTACTTATTTCATATCATTGAGGTCATGTAGTATTTGTCCTTCAATGCCTGGGTTGCCTCATTCAACATAAGGTTCTCAAGATTCATCCATGTTATCACATGTGTTTGTAGTGTATTCATTCTTAAAGCCGAGTAGTATTCCATTGTATGTATATACCATATTTTATTTATCCATTCATCTGTTGATGGGCATTTGGGTTGATTCCAACTTTTGGCAATACTGAACAATGCTGCTAAGAACATTGGTGTGCATATATCGGTTTGTGTTCTTGTTTTCAGTTCTACTGGTTATATATCCAGCAGTGGAATTGCTGGATCATATGACAAACCTATGGCTAGTTTTTTGAGAAACTGCCAAACTGACCTCCAGAATGGCTGGAACCTTCTACATTCCCACCAGCAGTGGATGAGTGTTCCCATTCCTCCACATCCTCTGCAGCATTTGTACTCTTCTGGTTTTTTCATACCTGCCAGTCTTATGGGAGTATGATGTTATTTCATTGTAGTTTTGATTTGCATTTCCCTGATAGCTAGAGATTTGGAGAATTTTTTCAAGTGCTTTTTAGCCATTTGTATTTCTTATTTGGTGAAGTGTCTGTTTAATTCTTTTCCCCACTTTTTAAATGGGTTGTTTGTCTTTTTATTTTCAAGATATAGGACTTCTTTTATATGAAGGTTATAAGTCTCCTATCCAATACATCATTACCAAATATTTTCTCCCATTGTGTAGGCTCTCTTTTCACTTTCTTGACAAACTCCTGTTAGGTGCAGAAGGCTTTAATTTTGAGGAAGTCCCATTTATCTACTTGCTCTTTTGCTGTTTGTGCTTTTGGTGTGAATTGCATGAAGCCATTTCCTATTACAAGGTCTTGTAGATGCTTCCTTACACTGCTTTCCAAAGTCTTTCTGGTCTTGGCTCTTATATTTAGGTCTTTGATCCATCTTGAGTTGATTTTTGTATAAGGTGTGAGATGGTAATCCTATTTTATTCTTTCAAATATGGATATCCAGTTTTCCAGGCACCATTTTTTGAATAGGTCATTCTCTCCCAGTTGAGAGGGTTTGGTGGCTTTATTGAATATTATATGGCTATATATATGAGGATCTATATCAGAACTCTCAATTCGGTTCCACTCGTCAGTGTGTCTCTTCTTGTACCAATACCATGCTGTTTTCACTACTGTAGCTTTGTAGTATGTTTTGAAGTCAGGAAGTGTGATTCCTCCAATTTCGTTTTTCTTTTTCAATATGTCTTTGGCTATTCGGGGTCTCTTTTCTTTCCAAATAAATTTCATAGCTAGTTTTTCTAGTTTCTTAAAGAATGATGTGTTGATTTTTTATTAGGATTGCATTGAATGTGTAGATCAGTTTTGGTAGGCTAGACATCTTAATAATATTTAGTCTTCCTATCCATGAACAGGGAATATTCTTCCATTTATTTAGGTCTTCTTTGATTTCCTTGAACAGTCTTGTGTAGTTCTCTGAGTAGAATTTTTTACATCTTTAGTTAAATTTATTTCTAGGTATTTGATTTTTTTATTGACTATTGTAAATGGTGTTTGTTTCCAGATTTCCTCCTGAGCTTGCTCATTATTGGTGTACAGAAATGGTACTGATTTTTGCGCATTGATTTTATAATCTGCAACTTTTCCAAACTCATTTATGAGTTCTAGAAGCTTTGTTGTAGACCTCTCAGGGTTTTCTATGTATAGGAGCATGTCATCTGCAAATAATGAAATTTTGACTTCTTCCTTTCCAATCTGAATGTCTTTTATATCTGGTTTTTACCTCAGTGCTCGAGCAAGTACTTCCAAGACAATGTTAAATAGAAGAGGTGAGAGTGGGCATCCTTGTCTTTTTCTGGATCTTAGAGGGAAGGATTTTAGGATTTCAACATTGTAAACGATGTTGGCTGTGGGTTTCTCATACACACCCTTTATCATGTTCAGAAAATTTCCTTTTATTCTGATCTTTTGCTGTGTTTTTATCAAGAAAGTGTGCTGTATTTTGTCAAATGTTTTTCTGCATCTATAGATATAATCATGTGATTTTTTTCCTTCAATCTGTTTCTATGGAATATTACATTGGTTGATTTTCTTATGTTGAACCATCCTTGCATACCCGGAATGAATCCCCCTTGGTCATGGTGTATAATTCGCTTAATGTGTTCAGTTATCAAGTGTTTTTTTTTTTTTTTTGAGATTTTTCTTTCTAGGTTCATTAGAGAAATTGCTATGTAATTTTCCTTTCTTGTGGTGTCTTTGTTTGGCTTTGGTACTAGAGTAATGTTGGCATCATAGAATGAGTTAGGTAATGTTCCTTCTGTTTCAATTTTTTTGAAGAGTTTCAGCAGGATTGGTGTTCTTTCTGGAATGTTTTGTAGAATTCACCTGTGAAGCCATCTGGCCCTGGGCTCTTCTTAGTTGGGAGATTTTTAATGACTGATTCTATCTCTTTACTTGTGATTGGTTTGTTGAGATCATCAATTTCTTCTTTCATCATTGACCTAATGTAAGGGGGAATTGGAAAGGAGAAATGAGTTTATATGGCTATGAGTCTCTAAAAAAGAGTCTAGAGGTTGTCAGAAGGATTGCCCTTATGCACACCTGAGCAGAGTCTCAGAGACAGATAAAGTAGATACAACCCCAGGTATTGGTTCTTTTGAGGGATAAAGAGACCCACGGGTTCTATGGTCATGGCAGATGGGGTTCACTGCCATGTCAGTTGGCCCTTCTTTGGAGCTGGTGTTTCTTCGTGATGGAACTGGACACAGATGGGATCTCTTTTCACAAGCCTTTCCTGTTACTTTACTGGAATTGTAGTTGGTGTTAGGGTTTAAGATATATTTAGGGGATTTGAATCTCTGGACTGATAATATGATATAGCCAGGCCCTGAACCTCAACAGACTTCAACTCCTACACTCTGATTTATTGGACTTACCCCACTCAGCTAACATGGAGTTGAAGAATGTCAACCACCATACCATGGAGCCTAGAGTGTCTACAACTGAAAGCAGGAGGATTGCATCCTGTATCCATGTGGAATCTAAGCCCCCTCTTGACATAGATGTGCAATGGACACAACCAATCCAAGGTCCACAGAGAAAACGTGGCATTGGTGTGGGAAGGGTGGCCATGGTGGCTGCTGGGTGTGGGGAATGGGAGGAAGAGATGAGATGGGGAGGCGTTTTCAGGACTTGGAGTTGTCCTGGGTGGTGCTTCACAGACAATTATGGGACATTGTAGATCCCCCCAGGGCCCACTGGATGGAACGTGGGAGAGTGTGGGCTATGATGTGGACCATTGACTATGGGATGCAGCGATGCCCAGAGATGTACTTACCAGGTGCATTGGATGTGTCATGATGATGGGAGAGAGTGTTGCTGTGGGGGGAGTGGGTGGTGGGGGCGGTGGGGCTGAATGGGACTTCATATTTTTTGAATGTAATATATTTTTAAAAATGAATAAAATAAAAAATAAAAATAAATAAATAAAGAGCAGAAACAATTATATTATTTCCATAAGAAACCCACTTAACATTTATAAACACAGGTTATCATGTAAAGATCTATAAACAGAAATTTGGAAATGCTGTGTTAATATTAGAAAAATCATATTTTGAAGCAAAGAAAATTACAAGGGATAAAGAGCAATATTTCAATATAATTAAGAATTCAATTCATCAATAATATATATATTTTTTAAGATTTATTTATTTATTTATTTATTTCTCTCTCCTACCCCCCCACCCCAGTTGTCTGCTCTGTGTTCATTTGCTGTGTGTTCCTCTGTGACCGCTTCTATCCTTATCAGTGGCACTGGGGATCTGTAATTCTTTTTGTTGCATCATCTTTTGTTGCATCTCCGTGTGTGTGGCACCATTCTTGGGCAGGCTGCACTTTCTTTTGCACTGGGCAGCTCTCCTTATGGGGTACACTCCTTGCATGTGGGGCTCACCTACATGGGAACACCCCGGCGTGGCATGGCACTCCTTGCATATATCAGCACTGCACATGTGCCATTTCCACACTGGTCAAGGAAACCTGGGGTTTGAACTGCAGACCTCCCATGTGGTAGGTGGATGTCCTATCCACTGGGCCAAGTCCACTTCCCTAGACTATATACGGTTTAATTCAAACTACATGAAAAAATATTGCTACTACTGAAAGGAAAAACAGAAAAATCAACAATTTTATTTGGCTATTTCAAAACCCACCCTAAAAAATAACAGAATGTAAGCAGAAAATCATTAAAAATATAGAGAAGACTTGACCTATCTAATCAACAGCAGACCCAAAAGATATTTATAAAACACTCTACCAAAGAACTGCAGAACAAAATGTCTGAAAGTGTATATGAAACATTTGAAAAGAGAGTATATTCCGAGTCATAAGACAAATTTCAAAAATTATAAGTGATTGAAATTATGCAAAATATATTATTTTAACCAACAGAAATAAACAAGAAAACTATATGGACCTACTTCAGAGTGACAGGAAGCTCAGATCATAGACAGTGGTTTCATTTCATTCTTGTATGTCTTGATATCTTGTATACCAGTAGTATGTAGCAGCACAGTCACTTTAGAACAATTAAAATGGGCAGCACTCCCTCAGTTATCTTGTGAAATTCTACCCACTATGTCAATACCCAACAAACATCCAAACGTATCTTTATAACTTATATGCACTCCCTGGAAAACTCCCTCCCACTCATGCATCCCCCTTCAATGACACCCTACATCAGTGTTCCTTCTCTGCCATAGTTGAACCCCTCTGTGATTCAAAACTTTTTTTTACTTTTTGCCTTTCATCACGTATTAGATGTTGCCCTGTATGTACAGTGGCAAGGCAATCTTTTCCATTTTTTCCTGTGTCTGCATCCTGTTTTAAAATTATGTTTTCAAAAAAGCTTTAAATCACAGTAAAGTCACATTTAGAATATACAGGACTCCCATATACAAATCAAACCCTTTCCCCCCTTCCCTAGCAATGATCTTTTTACACGTGGATATCACATTTGCTGCAACTGATGTACAAATATTGATACATAACTACTAACCATGGTTTCATTATGGTTTATATTTTAGACTACACTTTTATAAATTTTTGGTGAAATTTAACATGGCCTATATCCATCATTGCAGGATCATGCAGAATACTTCCATTGCCACCAGTTACCCCCTCTTCCATCCATTCTATTCCTCTCTCCCTTTCCATTGAGGCCCGCAGTGACAACCAAGCTTCACTGCTTGAAAGACAAGATTCATAGATACTTGCACCAATGCTGAGGGCTTGACACACTAGTCTTTCCTCCTCCATTGGGAGCCACCCATACTCTCAAGAGACACCCTCCCCTCTGTTTGAGAATATCAGGCCTACCCAGGATGGGAGTATAACACCTTCCCACTCATTGTACAGTTCTCCACCCACTGATATGTGACAAAATAAGCACTCACATACTCCCTTGAAGCCTGCCCCAGATGAACCCTGTGCCTGTTGCCCCTATCAAGCATATATAAAGAAATCCTATATCTTGAAAATAAAAAGACAACCCATTTTAGAAATGGGCAAGAGATTTGAACAGACACTTGTCCAAAGAAGAAATACAAATGGCTAAAAAGCAAATGAAAAGGTGCTCAACATCATTAGCTGTTAGGGAAATGCAAATCAAAAGTACAATTAGATACCATCTTGCACTCATTAGACTGGCAGCTATTAAAAAACAGAAGACTATAAGTGCATAAGTGCTGTAGAGGATGTGGAGGAATGGAAACCTTCATCCACTGCTGGTAGAAATGTAGAAGGATCCAGCCATTCTGGAGGACAGTTTGGTAGTTACTCAAAAAACTAGCTATAGATTTGCCATATGACCCAGCAATTTCACTGCTGGGTATATACCTAGAACTGAAAACAAGGACACGAACTGATGCATGCACACCAGTGTTCATAGTGGCATTATTCACTATTGCCAAAATTTCGAATCAACCCAAATGCCCATCAACAGATGAATGGATAAACAAAATGTGGTATATACATACAATGGAATACTACTCAGCTGTAAGGAGGAATAGAGTACTAACACATGGGATAACATGGATGAATCTTGAGGACCTTATGTTAAGTGAAGCAAGCCAGGCACTGAAGGACAAATACTACTTGACCTCCCTGATGAGAATTAAGCAAATCAAGCTGTCTCAGATAGCTAGAGACTAGAAGATAGGCATACAGAAAATTTAGGGGTGGAGAAAAGTTGTGAGCCAATGCCCACACAGGCAAAATCTATGATAAAGTGGAGGTAAGTAGCTGTGCAATGAAGAATAAGACGGGCATAGGGATACTATTGGGTTGGGCTTTGCAGGCTTGAGAGGGGCTCGGTTGGGAGGATGGCTCAGATGATCCATGGAATTGGGGAAAGGATTAAGGTGTATCAGGTGAACACAGGAGATTGTCAGGTATATGGTTGAAACTATAATGCTGAGAAAACTCTTTAGAAAATATAATAAGGAAGGGTTATTGGTTTAAGGCATGTCCTATCTCTATTTTAGCATCTCCTTGGAACTCATCAAAGACCACTTGAGCCCCTTGTTTGCTGCCTGCCCTGAAGAATTTGGACTCATGCATTGTCATGGTTGCATGAGCCAATTTTATAAAATCTCAAACTATTTGCAGATATCCTCTGTTGGTTTTGTTTCCATAGAGAATCTGATTAATATGGGCCTCTATACAACTTTCATTTTTGGAACCTTTATTTGAACATGGGGGCTTCATAATCTAAATCTCTTTTCTTCTCTCCTGAAAAATTCTCTAATATCTCTTTTCTCACTGTGGTACCAGTTCATATTTGTTTCTGAATACATGGGTGAATCTCACAAAGGATAATTTGAGTTTGCAATGGCTACTTGGGGAATGTTTGAATTAACCAAGGACAACCATATGAGGTGTGCACTTGAAAAAAGAAACTCTGGTCTTCAACAAATTAGGGAGTGCATAATTTGATTGATATTCAGAAGTTCTAAAAGGCTTAATGATTAAAAAAAAGCATCTTTAAAAGATTCCTTATAGCATGCTCTTAGATGTTTATGGTAGAAAAAAATAAGTTTTAACCTAGCGAAAGGGAATCAAAATTTGATTTCAACAGTACTTGAGTTTTGTAGAAATTGTTAACTTCAAGATAGAGCCTAACATCTGTTGATACCTTAAAACCTTAGACTTATGCAAATTGAGCTTGCATGGTGTAGCAGTTTGATTTAATTGATGAATTAAAAAAATTGAATTATGCTTGTAATCTGATCTGTACCTGGGCATGATTATGATTAGGGATTTGATTAGACCACATCATTAGGGCATTGGGTCCCCATTCCTTGGTGGTTTGGGTTTCACAGATAAAAGGCATGGCAAAGGACAGAGTTGGAACTTTTGATATGAGGGTTTTTATGTTGGAATTTCATGCTGAAGCCTTAAGCTGGAGCCCTGCAAAGTAAGCTCATAGAGGAAAGAGAAGCCAGCACAGGGAAGAGAGGAATGCTGAGCCCAGGAAGAAGCAAGCCCTTGGAAGAAAGGAACCTTGAACCCAGAGAGAAGCAAGACCCTGAAAGGGAGGAACCCAGGAAGCCTGAACCCTTGCAACCATCAGAAGCCATCTTGCTTCAAATACTTTGGTGAGGGAAGTAACTTATGCTTATGGCCTGGTATCTGCAAGCTCCTACTCCAAATAAATACCTTTTATAAAAGCCAACCAGTTTCTTGTATTTTGCATCAGCACCCCTTTGACTGACTAATACACATCGTATGCAGGATATGGTTTTGTAGAAAAAATAAGAGAATAGTTCTTCCTTCAGGCAAAATCATTGGCTATTGCAAAATTTTAAAAAGAGAAAAATACTGGATAAAACCTGAAAGAATAGGAAAGTTGCAAAGGGTTTGCAGAAAAATAATTTTGTTTTTCATGATTATTGCTGGATAAGACATAAAGAGTTTCCCAATAAGATTTTTATAAACAGCAT
Organism: Dasypus novemcinctus; assembly: GCF_030445035.2. NCBI lineage: Eukaryota > Metazoa > Chordata > Mammalia > Cingulata > Dasypodidae > Dasypus > Dasypus novemcinctus. The sequence goes on from NW_026688145.1 coordinate 1,951,116, forward strand.
ATACATGCAAATTTGAGATTTGGTTTTTCCCCTGTTAAAATGACATCATTTTCTGGGACTATTGTTCTGGGACTATTGTTCTGCTTTTAGTACGTGGTTGAAAGAAGTTTTATTTGCCTTTTGAATAAGTGGCCTAGAAGGAATTTATTATGTTTCTTATCACAACAATTCACTGCCCTGCGTGTAGTTTTTACTATGAATGCAACTTTTTAAGAGAATCAACTCATCTTCCTTTTTAAAAAAATATTTATTTACTCCTCTTCCTCTCCCCCCACTCTACTATTTTTGTTGTACATGTCCATTCGCTGTGTGACTTCTGCATCTATTTCTCTTTTGGTCTTCTCTTCTCATTTTCTTCCCCTCTAGGATTCTACAGTATTTGATCCTGGGGACCACTGATGTGGAGAGAGGTTTGATGTCAGTTGTGCCACCTCAGTTCCTGATCTTCGCTGTGCTTCACTTTGACTCTCCCCTTCATCTCTCTTTTGTTGTATCATCATCTTGCTGTGGTACTCACTTGCATGGGCACTGGTGCACTCTGAAGACACTGACTCACTGTGTGGGCACTGGCTCATGTGGGGCATGCTTCCTCTTCTTTTTCACCAGGAGGTCCCAGAGATAAAACCCAGGTCCTCCTATATGGTAGGTGGAAGCCCTATCACTTGAGGCACATCTGCTTCCCCTCATTTCCCTTTTAAAATATCTATTTTTATAAGGGATCATACTACCTCCAGAATATTGTTTTAATCTTTCATTGTCACTTTGGTTAAATAAGGAGCTGAGTCTTGTTCATGGTGACCTATGACCTTATGTCATATACATTACAAACGTCCTGGCAATTTTGACATCTTGTATTCCCTCAACCAAATCCTAAGTATGTCTCCTTGATCAAAGATTTCTGCAGAGGTCCCAGAAAATAAAAAATAGTTAATTTTTTACCTTGTAAGAAGAGAAATTTTAAAAGTTATTAGGATTATTTGATATGTTGGGACTTGCATGGGATGTGTTGTCAAATTATAAAGAATTTTCTAATTTTCTGTGGGTTAAATCTGAATGGGCAAAAAAATTTTTCATATAAACATTTCAGAAATTATATGAAGTTCTTAGAGAGTTGTCAAGATCTTTACTGTTCATGACATGCACTGGTGTGGATTTGTAAGGTATTAGACAAGAGTGCAGTATTATTTTTTATCATTCAAGTTATTCTTTATAAAATGCTCCATTCCACAAAATAACCAAGTTTCCTGGTCAGTATACATTGTATTCTTCTGGTGCTTTTTAAAAAATGTATTTATTTATTTATTTGTTTATTTATTTATTTATTTATTTCTGTCCCCTCCTGCCACCCCGGTTGTCTGTTCTCTGTGTCTATTTACTGTGTCATTTTCTTGGTCCGCTTCTGTAGTTGTCAGCGGCACAGGAATCTGTGTTTCTTTTTGTTGTGTCATCTTATTGTGTCAGCCCTCCGTGTGGGCAGTGCCATTCTTAGGCAGACTGCACTTTCTTTCATGCTGGGCAGCTCTCCTTATGGGGTGTACTCCTTGCACGTGGGGCTCCCATACGTGGGGGACACCCTTGCATGGCAGGGCACTCCTTGCACACATCAGCACTGCTCATGCACCAGCTCCACACGGGTCAAGGAGGCTCCAGGTTTGAACCGCAGACCTCCCATGTGATAGATGGAAGCCCTAACCTCTGGGCCAAGTCCGCTTCCCTTCTGGTGCTTTATCTTCAGCTAAATAAATAAATAAATAAATAAATAAATAAACTTTAAATGAGAAGTAAGGTTAGCATATTAACCTTGCTCCATCTGTCAATTTCACAACACTTGTGAAACTGAAAGTTCAAAGTGTCAAATACATTACAAAAAGGACCCTTTAAACATTTTAAAATGGACTGTATACAATCTCTATCACCTCCAACTTTAATCTTATACCCAATTACAATTAAACTTATCATTTCAAGTTTATGAAAATCAAAATATAACTGTTAAAAGCCCTCACAGGAGACATGGGGAGTGTTGGAGATTTGGGCCTGAAGGGTACTGGGAATGAAAGAAAGAAAAAGAATAAAAGAAAGAGGAAGAAAGAGAGAGAGCTGGGATCAGGGGGTCTGTGAGTAGAGACTCATCAAACAACTTTATTGTTTACAAGGGGCTCTATATATACCCCAGTCTAAGTGAGACCAAGCAGCAACAGGCAGTTAACTATCAGCATTACTCATAGTCTAAGGACTTCAAAAAATCTTATCTCAAGGTACAAAGTCTAAGTGTTCTATTTACTACAAAAGTTATGTGCTCATCTTTTCTTTCAGCCTTTAACAGCTTCATCCTGTTTGCCAGGAATTCTTAATTACCGCATTCCTTAGGTTGCAAGCACAGACATGGAAACAGCATGTCTCTACTTGTGAGACCATTGTGCCTCAGTTTCCAACAGGGAAAAAGCTATAGAATATTTCAGTCTGTAATTGGATGCAGTAGTTATACCATACTCAGCCATGAAAGGATAGTAGCTGTGGTTGCAACATTACATGAGGTGTCCGCTGACTTGGGCAGGGGGCATACTTTTTAGTTAATAGAGCTCATGATTTGCTGGTTGCTAATCTCAAGAAAAATGCAGCATATGTCAACTCACAGACTCTTTTTTGAAATCATACTGCTCTCCCCTTAAAATATCCAAATCCTCTACTGTGATACTTTAAGTCCAGTACTCTGTTGCCCATGCCTGAAAAAGATGATTCTCAAGATTCTGAGGTACCTGTTTCTCAGTTATTATCCCCAGGACCAGATTTACCAAAAACAAAGCCAAACAAAACAAAACACACACATACAGAAACAAAACAAACAACAAAAAGAAATCCTTGATAAACCTGGCTTAGACCATATTTTTAGATGTGCCTTACCATAAAACAGAAACAGATAATTATGAGGTAGACTATGAAGTAACCACGATAGTAGAAGCAATTACTTGTCAACAAGCCCCTGGCCTCACCATGCCCTAGTGAGCTGTGGTAACACTTTTAAACAGAGGCAGTTATTTAGCTAAAAGAAAATCACTTAATATTTATACTGTCTGTAGATATGCATTTGGAGTAATTCATGATTTTGGAAGTTTATGAAAACAAATGGACTTTCTTAAGTCATTAGGAACCAAATAAAAATGGTAAATATCTGAAATAATAGCTATATTTCTATCACCTAAGGAAAAGGTAAAACAAAGAAAAAATGCTGTGATAAAAATGGAAGCTCGGAGGGGGCAAGATGGAGGCTGAGTGAACATCCCTGTTAGGGTCTTCTGCAGGAAATCGGCTGGGCGGCATTGGAGACTCTTTGGGACCGGATTGTTTCGGGATTTTTGCTGGTCCGGAGGTGTCTGGACATCAATTTGGAGGGAAGGTAACAGAGAGGATCCGTCTGTGAAATATACACGGAGATCCCAGCTACCTGTAGAGGATTCCCTCCTTGGGTAGGCGGAGACGAGGCATCTAGCCCCGCTCGGTGGGGCTGAGCCAGGCCGGGCCGCAGCAGCAGATGCTGGAGCCGGGCCGGGCTGCGCAGGCGGTGAGCGGGGCCGGGCGGGGCCGAGCCGAGCCGGGCCGAGCCGGGCCGCGGCGGCGTGCGGAGCTGGGCGGGGCCGGTTCAGGCCACGGCGGTGGGTGGCGGACACCGGAGCCCGGCCTGGGCCGCTGTAGCGAGCGGAGCTGGGCGTAGCCGGGCCGGGCCGCGGCGGCGTACGGAGCCAGGCGGGGCCGGTCCAGGTGGCGGCGGCGGGAGGTGGATGCGGGAGCCGGCTGGGCCGCTGTAGCGAGCGGAGCCGGGCGGAGCCAGGCCAGGCCGTGGCGGCGTAAGGAGCCGGGCAGAGCCGGTCCAGGCCTCCGCGGTGGGCAGCGGCGGGCGGAGCCAGGCCTGCGGAGGGGTTTCTGCTCTTTGTTTTTTTTTTTAATTTATTTTACTTAATTTTTTTTTTTTTGAGCATCTGCAGTACTGGGGAGTTCGTGGGCCCTGGGCGGCCTATTGGGGGTTTGTGGGAAGGGAGGTGCTTGCAGACCCATTTGGGCAGACAGACGGGGCATTTTAGGGCAAAGTGGGGGGAAGTTGTTGTTTTAGATAGTGTTGCAATTGTGACAGGTGTATACCTGTATCTCTCTTCCCCCTATCCGTTCCCCACCGTTTGCCCATCCACTTTTTCTTTCTTCCTTTCTTCTTGTCTTTCTTTTTTTCTTTATTATAATTCGTTTTTTTTCGGTTTTCTATTTCCCTCTTGTCCCTCATCTTCCACTTATTTTATTTTAATTCAAGTATACAATAGGTGCTACAGGGAACACCTCACATTTGCTGGGTTTCCCCATCCTCCACTGCCTCATTTCTGTGTGAACTGATTTAGGCTACCTACACTATCCCCCTTCCCCTGCATCTTGATATCCACTATCATCTACTGTCTCTCCTATATTCCACCCCCCACCTCCCGTTCTTTGATCCACAAAGTGTCTAACTCTTAATTTCTAATACCTTTGTTCTGTTTTCTGTCTGTTATCCACTCTTGAAACTATTACCTTTCTTTTCTTTTTCCCTCTCTCATGAAAAAAATAGCTTTGTAGTTCATACCATATTCCTCCCATATTCAGTCATCTACTTCATAAAAGGTAGTCTACCTACAGCTATAACTCTATACAATCTACATGAATCTAACCTCCATCCTCCCAGATCTCATATTCTTGCTTTGTTAACATACATCACCAATACTACCTTACACTTTTCCCTTGCTTACACAATTGCCTTTCCCCAACACTAATACTTTCCTCTAAAGTGAACTTAACCAACAACAAGTAACTAGAATAAGAAGAAAAAAGTGACAAAGAGAAGATATAACACCTATGCAAAAATAACAACTAATTAACCTCAAAGAGCAGACAAAGAAGCTAAGGAACTGATTAAATTCGTCAAAATAAAGAGATGACCAGAAAGCAACAAAAATCTACAAACCAAACCAATAATCAGGAAAACATGGCTGAATCCAATCAACAAATCAATAATCATGAAGGGGAGCAAAACTTGGCACAAGCAATGAAAGATCTCAGAACATTTATCACCGACAAATTTGATGCAGTAATGAAAGAGGTTAACAACATGAAGACATCACTTGGAGGGGAAATTGCAGACATACGCAAAAACATAACAGATATGATGGGAATGAACACCACAGTTCAAGAAATCAAAAATACACTTGCAGCAAATATCAGCAGACTAGAAGAGACAGAGCAGAGAATTAGTGATGTGGAAGACAGTACATCAGAAATCAAACAGATAGTAGAAGGGGTCAATAAGAAGATAGAAAAAATCCAATTAGGATTTAGGGACCTGAATGACAATGCAAAACGCTCAAACATACGTATTATAGGCATTCCAGAAGGTGAAGAGAAGGGAAAGGGGTCAGAAGGAGTGTTGCAGGAAATAATGGCTGAAAACTTCCCAAATCTACTGAAAGAGACAGATGTACATATCCAAGAAGCACAGCGCACTCCACAAGTCATAAACCCCAACAGGCCCACCCCAAGACATATACTTGTTAAATTATCCAAGGCTCAAGACAAAGAGAAAATCCTAAAAGCAGCAAGAGAAAAGAAAACCATCACATACAAGGGAAGCTCAATTAGATTAAGTGCTGATTTCTCTTCTGAAACCATGGAGGCAAGAAGACAGTGGTATGATATAGTCAAGGTACTAAAGGAAAAAAATTTCCAACCAAGAATACTCTATCCAGCTAAACTAGCACTTAAACATGATGGAGAGTTCAAAATATTCGCAGACAAACAGAAACTGAAAGAGTATACCAACAAGAAACCTCCCCTTCAAGAAATTCTAAAGGGAGTTCTGCAGGAAGAAAGGAAAAAAACAGGAAAGGCAAAGTTGGAGGAGAGTATAAGACCAACAACAACAACAAAAAAGACAAAAAAATATATACAAACAAAATATGACAAACACAAATCCAATCAAAATATGGCTAACACAAATAATTCCTTGATAGTAATAACACTGAATGTCAACGGATTAAACTCACCTATCAAAAGATTCAGACTGGGACATTGGATAAGAAAATATGACCCATCCATATGCTGTCTACAAGAGACACATCTTAGACCCAGAGACGCATGGAGATTGAAAGTGAATGGCTGGAAAACTATCATACAAGCTAAAAATAACCAAAAAAAGGCAGGAGTAGCTATATTAATATCAGACAAAATAGACTTTAAATGTGAAACAATTGTGAGAGACAAAGAAGGATACTACATTTTAGTGAAAGGGAAAATCTGTCAAGAAGATCGAACAATCATAAATATCTATGCCCCTAACAAGGGTGCCTCTAAATACGTCAGGCAAACGCTGGAAAAACTAAGTGAAAGAATAGATACATCTACAATTATAGTGGGGGATTTTAATACACCACTATCAACACTGGACAGAACATCTCAAAACAGAATCACCAAAGAAACAAAACATCTGAATAGTATATTAGAGGAGCTCGATCTAATAGACATATATAGATAGCTACACCCAAACACAGCAGGATATACATTTTTCTCAAGCGCACATGGATCATTCTCCAAGATAGATCATATGCTAGGCCACAAAGAAAGGCTGAACGAATTCAGAAAGATTGAAATCATACAAAACATTATCTCTGACCACAGTGGAGTCAAGCTGGAGATTTGCAAGGGACAGAAGCCCAGATTTCACACCACGATTTGGAAATTAAACAGCACACTCTTAGAAAAACAGTGGGTCAAAGAGGAAATCTCAAAAGAAATCAATGACTACCTTGAAACAAATGATAATGATAACAAAACATACCAAAATTTATGGGATGCAGCAAAAGCAGTACTGAGAGGGAATTTTATAGCCATAAATTCCTATATCAAAAAAGAAGAAAGAGCAAAAATTGAAGAACTAACTGCACATTTGAAGGAATTAGAAAAACAACAACAAAGTAACCCAACAGGAAGAAGAAGGAAGGAAATAACAAAGACAAGAGCAGAACTAAATGAAATAGAAAATAAGAAAGCACTTGAACAGATAAACAAGACCAAGAGCTGGTTTTTTGAGAAGATTAACAAAATTGACAAACCTTTAGCAACACTAACAAAGAAAAAAAGAGAGAAGATGCAAATACACAAAATAAGAAATGAGAAAGGCGATATCAACACTGACCCCACAGAAATAAAGACTATCATAAGAGGATATTTTGAAAAACTATATTCCAACAAAAATGACAATCTAGAGGAAATGGACAAATTCCTAGAAACACATAAGCAGCCCATATTGACAAAAGAAGAAATTGATGATCTTAACAAACCAATCACAAGCAGAGAGATAAAATCAGTTATTAAAAATCTCCCAACTAAGAAGAGCCCAGGGCCAGATGGCTTCACAGGTGAATTCTACAAAACATTCCGGAAAGAACTGACACCAATCCTGCTGAAACTATTCCAAAACATCGAAACAGAAAGAACATTACCCAACTCCTTCTATGATGCCAACATTACCCTAGTACCAAAGCCAAACAAAGACATCACAAGAAAGGAAAAATTACAGACCAATTTCTCTAATGAACCTAGACGCAAAAATACTTAACAAAATACTTGCTAATCATATTCAACAACACATTAAACGTATTATACACCATGACCAAGTGGGATTCATCCCAGGTATGCAAGGATGGTTCAACATAAGAAAATCAATCAACGTAATACACCATATAAACAGATTGAAAGAAAAAAATCACATGATTATATCTATTGATGCAGAAAAAGCATTTGACAAAATACAGCACCCTTTCTTGATAAAAACACTCCAAAAGATTGGAATACAAGGGAATTTTTTGAACATGATAAAGTGTATATATGAAAAACCTAAAGCCAATATTGTTTACAATGGAGCAATCCTAGACTCCTTCCCTCTAAACTCAGGAACAAGACAAGGATGCCCACTGTCTCTGCTCCTATTTAACATTGTCTTAGAAGTACTTGCTTGAGCACTGAGGCAAGAACCAGAAATAAAAGGCATTCAAATTGGAAAGGAAGAAGTCAAAATTTCATTATTTGCAGATGACATGATCTTATACATAGAAAACCCTGAGAGATCTACAACAAAGCTGCTAGAACTCATAAATGAGTTTAGTAAAGTCGCAGGTTATAAGATCAATGCGCAAAAATCAGTAGCATTTCTGTACACCAATAATGAGCAAGATCAGGAGGAAATCAAGAAACAAATACCATTCACAATAGTAAATAAAAAAATCAAATACTTAGGAATAAATTTAACTAAAGAGGTAAAGAACTTATACACCGAGAACTATACAAGATTGTTCAAGGAAATCAAAGAAGACCTAAATAAATGGAAGACTATTCCTTGTTCATGGATAGGAAGACTGAACATTATTAAGATGTCTATCCTACCAAAACTGATCTACACATTCAATGCAATCCCAATAAAAATCAACGCAGCCTTCTTTAAGGAACTAGAAAAACTAACTATGAAATTTATTTGGAAAGGAAAGAGACCCCGAATAGCCAAAGACATACTGAAAAAGAAAAACGAAATTGGAGGAATCACACTACCTGACTTCAAAACATACTACAAAGCTACGGTGGTGAAAACAGCATGGTATTGGCATAAGGAGAGACACATAGACCAATGGAATCGAATTGAAAGCTCTGATATAGAACCTCACATATACAGCCACATAATATTCGATAAAGCCACCAAACCCTCTCAACTGGGAGAGAGTGGCCTATTCAACAAATGGTGTCTGGAGAACTGGATAGCCATATGTAGAAGAATGAAAGAGGATTACCATCTCACACCTTATACAAAGATCAACTCAAGATGGATCAAAGACCTAAATATAAGAGCCAAGACCATAAAAACCTTAGAAAGCAGTGTAGGGAAACATCTACAGGACCTTGTAATAGGAAATGGATTTATGAATATCTCACCAAAAGCACGAGCAGCAAAATAACTAATAGATAAATGGGACTTCCTCAAAATTAAAGCCTTCTGCACCTCAAAGGAGTTTGTCAAGAAAGTAAAAAGGGAGCCCACACAGTGGGAGAAAATATTTGGCAATCATATATCTGATAAGAAACTTATAACTTGCATATATAAAGAACTCCTATATCTTGAAAATAAAAAGATAAACAACCCATTTAAAAAATGGGAAAAAGACTTAAACAGACACTTCTCCGAAGAAGAAATACAAATGGCAAGAAAGCACATGAAAAAATGTTCCAAATCTCTAGCTATCAGGGAAATGCAAATCAAAACTACAATGAGATACCATCTTACACCCATAAGATTGGCAGCTATGAAAAAACAGAAGAATACAAGTGCTGGAGAGGATGTGAAGGAAGGGGAACACTCATCCACTGCTGGTGGGAATGCAGAAGGATCCAACCATTCTGGAGGACAGTATGGCGGTTTCTCAAAAAACTAGCCATAGATTTGCCATATGACCCAGCAATACCACTGCTGGGTATATACCCAGCAGAACTGAAAACAAGGACACAAACCGATATATGTACACCAATGTTCATAGCAGCATTGTTCACTATTGCCAAAAGTTGGAATCAACCCACATGCCCATCAACAGATGAGTGGATCAATAAAATGTGGTATATACACACAATGGAATACTACTCGGCTGTAAGAACAAACACACTACAAACACATGTGATAACATGGATGAATCTTGAGAACCTTATGTTGAGTGAGGCAACCCAGACATTGAAGGACAAATACTACATGACCTCAATGATATGAAATAAACAAGCTGTCCTAGATAGCAAGAGACTGAACGATAGGCTTACAGGAAATTGGAGGGTGGAGGAAGGATATGAGCCGATGTCTGCAGGGTGGAATTTAAGACAAGATGGTGGTAAGTATGAACACAAAGAAGAGATAAAAGGGGGGCAAGGGGTTGCCTTTGGTTGGGGCTTTGCGGGTTTGAGGTAGGCTGGGGAGGGACGGATGGGTAACGTTGCCCAAAAGTGGGGGGAGGGAGGGGTAGCATACGAACACAGGAGAGGGTCAGGTGTTGGTGGAGAGTAAAATGCCGAGAAAATCATATCAAAATATAATAAAGAGGGTTACCTGTTTAGAATGCTCGGAGGGGAGGGTCTGATGCAGGACAGGCTCCTGGGGAATGTCTAAATGCTCATTCTGCCAGAGTGGGTGACACCAAGGGGTAGAAACCCAAGTAGTGAGAGTGGGGGTGGACCCACATCCTGGGGAGGACTAATGCCATCAAATAGAGGGAACTGTATCCCTCGAGAGAAAGGGTGGCTCCCAGGGCATTGGGGCAGTTGTGCAAGTTAGGCCCTGAACACTATTCCATCTATCTCTGGAAGTTGCTCCTCAGGAAACGGAGGTTGGCTGTCACTGTGGGCACCAAGGTGGAAGGGAAAATGGACGTTAAATGTGTGGAACCAAAGTAAAAGGGGGTAAGAGAGGAGTTTCTTGAGAGTACACAAGGATGGATATAAAACATGTAATATTACACCATAACATATAGGAGATGACAGACTGATAATGTAAACCATAATGTAAAACATAGGATAACTAAAAATGTAAAGAACTGTGTATCCTAAAGTATGCACCATAATGTAAGCACAGATGTCACCTTGTTAGAAAGCTAATGTCTCAGACTCTGTACATCACTTTAAGTAAATATGATATGAATAGGGTGTAAGAGTATCACTGTGGAAGGGAAAAGGTTTTCTGGTGGATGTGTGGGAATGCTGTATATTATATATATACATTGCTGTGGTCTAGGACTCCTGTGAAGAAAAGCTGAATAATTAGGGGGGGAAAAAAAAAAAAAGAAAAAGATAGGATGTGGAATTTTTTCAAGTCAACATTCTTTAAGTTCTTTATCTAACTTTATCCAAGTTCTTTATCTATCCTTTAAACCCATCGCTATATGCCATTCCCTAGTAAGGGACCATGACATTATATTGGGCTTCAAATTTCAGGGAGTTCTGGATCACAGAGTGTTTCAACAATGGCAATGGAGGGATACTGGTATGGGATACCAATGACAGGTGATATATGGCTGACAGGGAGCTGTACAGAATATATGTCCAGGGTGCATATACTCATAGTGGCAACAATTAAAAACTACAGTAGGGGGGGTACTGGGTTCCTGGCCAGTGGTGCTCTGTCGTGGTCCCTAGGGGAGCAGTGACAGTCTCCCAGGTACAGTGGCGGGGACCGGGAGGGAGTGAGGGTTCAACAGTGAGCCCCTGATGCTAATGACTATGCTTGTGAGCTGATAAACCTAAAATAAGAACAAGGCCTAGAGCAACATTGTGCCTGGGAATTTCCTCCTGTCAGCCTTCATGTTACTCAAATGTGGCCAGTCTCGAAGCCAAACTCAGCATGTAAATGCAATGCCTTCCCCCCAGCGTGGGACGGAACATCCGGGGATGAGCCTCCCTGGCAACAAGGGACCACTATCAACTACCAACTGATGATGCAACTGGAAAATGACCTTATACGGAAGGTTCAATGCGGATAAGCAGAATATCCATGTCTACATAAAATAACATGACTTTAAAATGCTGTTTGACCTAAAGTAAGGGGGAAATGGAAAGGAGAAATGAGTTTATATGGCTACGAGTTTCTAAAAAAGAGTCTGGAGGCTGGCAGAAGGATTGCCCTCATGCACAACTGAGCAGAGTCAGAGAGACAGATAAAGCAGATACAACCCCCAGATATTGGTTCCTTTGAGGGCTAAAGAGACCCATGGGAGTTATGGTCATGGCCGATGGGGTTAACTACCAGGGCAGATGGCCCCTCTTTGGAAATGGTGTTTATGTGTGATGAATCTGGACTCAGATGGGATCTCCCTTCATAAGACTTTCATGCTAATGTGCTGGAGGTGCAGTTAATGTTGGGGTTTAAGATATATTTAGGGGATTTGAATCTCTGGACTGACAATGTGATAGCCAGGTCCTGAGCCTCAACAGACTCCAGCACCTACAATCTGATCTATTGGACTTACCACACTCAGCTAAGATGGAGTTGAAGGACAACCACCACACCATGGAGCCTAGAGTGATTACAACTGAAAATGGGAGGATTGCATCCAGCATCCATGTGGAATCTGAGCCTCCTCTTGACATAGAGGTGCAATGGACACAACCAATCCAATGTCCACATAGAAGAGGTGGCATTGGATTGGGAAAAGTGGACATGGTGGACAATGGGTATGGGGAAAGGCAGGAAGAGATGAGAGGTGGAGGCGTCTTTGGGACATGGAGCTGCCCTGGATGGTGCTTCAGAGGTAATCACCGGACAATGTAAATCCTCACAGGGCCCACTGGATGGAATGGAGGAGAGTATGGGCCATGATGTGAACCATTGTCTATGAGGTGCAGAGGTGCCCAAAGATGTACTTACCAAATCCAATGGATGTGTCATGATGATGGGAACTAGTGTTGTTGGGGGGGGAGGGGGGGTGGGGGGTGGGGTTGAATGGGACCTCACATATATATTTTTAATGTAATATTATTACAAAGTCAAAAAATAAATAAATATCATACAAAAAATAAATAAATAATTTAAAAAAAAAGAAAAATGGAAGCTCACACTCACAAAACTTAGTGAGAAGATAAGAAAAATGCTAACCTAGCAGCTCAGCAATATGTGGAGAAAACATTTTCCTTGTATAATGTCCCTCATAAGACCTCTCCAAATGAGTTAGCGGACAGTTAGGAAAATATTTCTGTATTTGAAAAAGAAAAATAGAGTCAGCAGGGTTACCAATTAAATTCTGGGAATGGAATCTAGGAGGTGCTGGATAGTGCCCTGTTTGCCCTAGAGTCCCTAGAAGGAACTACACGTGAGCACTCCATGAAATTACCCATTACAGAATGCAAAAAAATGAAAAAGGACAAGGAAATATATTGGTGGGCAGTCTTTGATAAGGTACTTTTAAAAATCTGTAATCAGATTCATACACGACAGGCTCATCATCTAGGCAAAATTTATTAATGTATATATCTCCATAAACTTAACCTCCACAACTGGACTATTTGAATAACAGCTGAAGGGCTTCATCAGCCAGTTCTTTCAATGGATTATAATTATATATGGCTTATGACTTACAGGTATTAAGAATGGTTTGAGGCATTCTCTTGTCAAAATAAGAATGCTTTAACTGTAGGGGAAAAAAAGAAAATGGTTTTTCCAAAGCAGGAAGTACCCTTTGAACTCTCGAGCAAGCTTCAAAACTCACTTCACTGAAAAGGTTATAAAAAAGTGTGTCAATTGGTGGCAGACTTTGCCCAGTGGTTAGGGCTTCTGTCTACCATATGGGAGGTCTACGGTTCAAACCCCAGGCCTCCTTGACCTGTGTGGAGCTGGCCCACGTGCAGTGTTGATGCACACAAGGAGTGCTGTGCCATGCAGGGGTGTCCTTGTGTAGGGGAGCCCCACACCCAAGGAGTGCACCCTGTAAAGAGAGCTGCCCAGCATGAAAGAAAGTGCAGCATGCCCAGGAATGGTGCCACACACACGGAGAGCTGACACAACAAGATGACACAGCAAAAAGAAACACAGATTCCCGTGCCGCTGACAACAGAAGCGGACAAAGAAGACGCAGCAAATAGACATAGAGAACAGACAACCAGGGTGGGGGGGCGGGGAAGGGGAGAGAAATAAATAATTTTTTTTTAAAAAAAGTATGTCAATAAACTTTTATGTAATCTAAGGATCTTTTTAAAAATTTAAATATACATATATATATGTTTAAAGTTTGTGTCAAGTTGTTCCCATCCATCAAATCCCCCATTGCCCATACCATCCAACACCTATGGCAAGGTAGAATAAATTCGTTAGATATTTAAATTAAAGTTTAAATATTGACTCACTGGTGCTGTCTTGGCCAAAACATTCCCTTTGGTCCTCATGACCCTGAGGTCTATGCCATCAGGTAAACACCACTGATTCCACCAGAGATAATTATAGGGCAGCCCATGTATGGGGAACAGTTCACTAGAGAGAATCTGTAACAGTTTGATGCTGGATGGATCCCAGAGAATCATGTCCTTAGAACGAGTCCATTCCTGTGGGAGTGGACCTATTGTAAATGGGACTCTTTGATTAGATTACTTCTGTAAGGCATGCCCCAGGGTGGGACTTAATCCCTCTTACTAGAGTCCATATAGAAAGAGACAGACACAGGTGCTCAGAGTGAAATGCTCAGAAGCTGAGAGAGAAACCAGAAGCTGAAAGCAACAGAGTCCAGAGGAGAAAGCAGAGACTGACAGATGCCACCATGTACCTTCTCATATGACTGAAGAGTCCAGGATCACCTACAGCTGATCTTTGAGGAGAGAGCATTGCCAGAAGATGTCTTTATTTGGACTCTTTTCTCAGCCTCACAATGTAAGCTTGCAAGTCAATAAAACCCCCTTTGGAAAAGCCAGCTCATTTGGGAAAATTTTGTTTTCATCAGCCTTGGTTAACTAAGACAGGATCCAATGATAGTGAAGTGAGGTTTTTTCATTATTGTAGGAAATCAATGGAATATCCTCAGGGATTTTTTTAAAAGTTACTGAAGATTTACTGACCTTCTACCACCTAAAGACAACATTCCACCACCTGCAAACTGATGACATTGTATTTTGGAAAAGAAAACAATGAAAAACCAATTTCTGACATACTTGAAATAAACTTATCAGGTTTTAATAACTTCACATATAGCTGTCAAATTAGAAGAAAATGAGACTTGGGTACAACACATGCAGCTAAACCTGGTGTCATTTCCAAGGTGGGTATATGAAATGGTATATGATCCAAAATTAAAATTAACCAAAATAATCCAGAAACAGTTGACACTGTGTGTGTATCTGATGTGGACAGGAACTGCCGAGATCATGGAACAAGAACCCACTCAACCAAGTGTTTTGTAGGTTATGGAGAAGTTTTTTCGGTGATGGGTTACAAACACAGATACCCAGCAAGATTGCATAACATCAAAGAATCTGGAGGGGGAGAATGGAGAATCTTGGCATGGCAGGTCCCAGCTTACCTAACCTAGGTTCCTGTGAGGGTTCATGGAGGGGCAGGTTGGAGCACATGTTTATTCCAGACTCTTGTCTTTACTGTGACCCAGATGGGAAGGATCCAATGGATCCTGGGCCTGGCAGTTTCACAATATGTGGTAAAAAAAGCAGATGTAACTTAGGCCATGTGGAGAAGCTGAGAGCAGCTTCTTATCATCCAAGCCATATGGAAATTGATGCCTTGCAAATAAATTATGCAGCAGAAAAGAGCTGCAGTGGCAAGGGGGCAATTGAAAAGAAGTGGCAGAGGCTGATCATAGAAGCTGAGGTTAGCTCTTATCCATACCTGTGAAGGTGCAGATTTGTTAGTTGTGGTTATACCCAGGGAAGGATTAACTCTGGTGGTTGCTCAAAATGACTAAGTCAGGACAAGGTGAAGATATGTCAAAATAATTTTTTTATTTCATTACACCAAAACTCTCTTGTTTAATTGACACCCTTGTGCTTTCATCTATATTTACAATTTTGTTTTCATGCTTTTGTTATCTTCCTCAAAAGCCGATTTTCCATACTTTCTCTAGGCATCAAGATAAAACCCTCATTTTAAATAACATTATTAGGAGCAGATGTGGCTCAAGTGGTTGAGCATCCACTTCTCACATTGGAGATCCTGGATTCAGTTGCCTCATGCCTCCCCCAAAATTAAGAAAAACAAACAACAAGAAAAACAAAAGAAAAAATCAATTCAGGGAAGCCTATGTGGCTCAATGTTTGAGCCCCAGCTTCCCACATATGAGGTCTCTGGTTCAAACCCTGACCTTGGTACCTCAAACAGACAATAGAAACAACAAAAATCCCAAGAGGACTGCACTTCATCAGTCCAACAGTGGTTTACATGGACTAATATCCAGGTAACCCTTCCCAGGAGAACAAAAGGCAAGTCAGCAAAGCCAGCATCAGGCGACCAAGGGTATTGGCTCCTCTAGGTTTGAATTTACTAGTCTAAAAAGGCAGACTGTGGTCAGCACTCATTTTGTTTTGCTTAAAAAAAAAACTTTCTCCTGAGAAAGGAAAAAAAAACATACTTTCTCTCATTTTTTAAAAGTATCACTACATAAAATCATGGGTTTACAAAGTAATAAAATTTGACATCCAAATAAAAGTTTTTCTCCCAGGAATTTATCAAACTCTTCTTGTGTCATATATGATGCTAACAAGTAAAAAGTAGGCAATCTAAATTTCAGTTTGATGACAAAATGCATGTTTTTCCAAAGGTGCACAGAAAGCTCACCTAAACCCTTGGGACCTGAGATAGTGGCCTTTAGGGAGCAAGCTGGGCACCCTGGCAGCCTCTGGGGCTGAGGTCCAGAAGCAGAATCCCCTGTGAGTGGGGACTGGACCATGAAGGCAGCAGAGAGGCCACAGGAGCCAAGGGCTTGATGGGAAATCTCAGTCTCCATTCAGCCATGCTCCATTTGGTGTTCTCTGCACAGACCAAAGGCACCTGGATCCACTGTATGAGGAGAGTGATAAAAGCACCTGGGGAATTGGTTGCTTCCAGGAAGAAGACAAGGCTGGGGGAGCTCTCACTTACCCCCATGGAGCAGGGAAGAACCTGAGGGTCATAGAGGACCACCTGCTCACAGGGTCTCTGTTCTCTAAGCACCGAGCTCAAACCCTTGCCAACCACATCCCTCCAGTATAAGCCACTGGCTCCTTCTGACTACACTCACCACTGGGGAGGCGTTACTACTGCCTATGTGCAGAGAATAGTTTGCCAGGTCAAATCCTCCAAAACTGCATGTTCTCTTTGTGAAGGAGAGGTGGACAGGAGAGGAGTTATCCCTGAAGTAGCTAGCAGAGCAGCACACCAACCCCAGTCCCCACTTGCAGGATGTCACTGAGCCACAGATGTGTGTGCAGGTGGAAGTGATGGGGGAGAGGGTGCAGGACTCAGATTCCCAGGAACCTCTTGCCTAAGCAGAGGTCCACACTGCCCCTGACATGCAAACACCATGACCACCACAAAGCCCTCTGCGTATTCTGTGCCCTAAGATTCCCAGTCTTGTCATGACCCAGCCTCCCATTCAACCTCCTTTATGTCAGTGACAAATGAAATAAGGGCTATTTATACAGGGTCATGAGCTCAGCAGTTTTAGAAGGGAAGACAGAAGTCCAAAGGCTCCAGAGAGCCTTCTAATAGACTTCTGTGTAGTTTAAATCACTCAGAAAGGAACAAGGCTTTGTTTATTGCAGGCTGACAGGTAGGCTCATGCACTGGTGTCTCCTAACCACAGCCACAACTTTACCAACCTACTTAAATATGACCCTTTTTCTAAACGTGTAAAGGGAAGAGACCACATTTCCCCAGAAAGAAAAAGTTGGATGAACAACTGTCTTCAACCACACTCTTTAATTTCATTAGGAAAATTATTGAAGTTTTATAAGGAAGAAGAACTTTAGTGTCCTTTTAGCTTGTTTCAAACTTCATGGAATGCCTTTATATTAGGTAATATAAGGCAGTAATTTTATATTTCCAGAACTTGATTTGAATACACTAAAACTAAAAAACTAAACAAACAATATCTAAACTTCTAAGAAAGTAAGTGAAAGAAAAAAACACCCTATTTTTGGCACAGCTGATTATCTTTTTAAGTAGCTGTAATAAGATGTAAGCAGCAGATACATGTTTCTCAAAGGACTATAGTTAATAGTATGTATACTAGAACAACACAGTGAATATTAGAAATGCTGCTTATTTTAAATAGGCATGCTTGCTCTAAATACTTTAATTAGCTGACTGAGAAACATCCAGGAAGGGAAATTCCAGACACTGAGCTCCCAGATGTGGACTCAAATCCTGTGTCTGTCTTATGCAGTGTGATGGGTGAGGTGCTTAAACTCAGCTCTGGTTCCCCAGCAGCAACACTTACCCATGGACTGAAGACTGGATGGCAGGCGCTCAGTGAGGCACTCAGGACAGCCACCAGTGCCTCCTGACCACTGTGACCCTGAAGTTGAGGCTCAGTCAATGTCACAACCATGCAAATGAAGGGCTGGAATTCATTCTGTGAATTTCCACTCTAAAAGCAAAGCACACTGGGGAGGAATGGAAGGGCAGGATGTGGCAGTTTTGTGAAAGGGTAGCAGGCATCAGCCTCTCAAGGTGGCAGGCGATGAGGACACCACAGAAGCTTCTCCCTCAGCAAACAGTTGCTGCTGCTCTGAATAATGTAGGGTGGATGCGATCCCCAATGGGACATTCCTAATTTATAGCAATTTAATGGGATATCTGACTTCCTTTATAGTCCACTTGGCTGGACCTCGATCTACTCTGTAAAAAGAGAAAGACCCATATGCAAAAACATTCACCAAACCACCTAACAAAGCAAATGGTGTTGCACCCACCCTTCTAGGCTGATTTTTATTTATTTATTTTTTATTCATTTTTTAAAAATATTACATTAAAAAAATATGAGGTCCCCATTTACCCCCACCGACCCTACCCCACCACTCCACCCACAGCAACTCTCTCCCCCATCATCATGACACATCCAATTGCATTTGGTGAGTACATCACTGGGTATCGCTGCATCTCATGGTCAGTGGTCCACATCATAGCCCATAACCAGAGCTGCCCACTGCAAAAGAAAGTGCAGTCTGCCCAAGAATGGTGCCATACACATGGAGAGCTGACACAATAAGATGACACAACAAAAAGAAACACAGATTCCCAGTGGCACTGATAAGGATAGAAGCGGTCACAGAAGAACACACAGCAAATGGACACAGAGCAGAAGTTGGGGGGAGGGGTAGGAGAGAGAAATAAATAAATAAATCTTTAAACATTATATATAGTCTTGATGAATTGAACTCTTTACTCTATTGAAATATTGCTCTTTATCCCTTGTAATTTTCTTTGCTTCAAAATATGATTTTTCTAATGTTAACACAGCCATTCTAAATTTCTGTTTCTAGATCTTTATATGATAACCTGTGTTTATAAATGTTAAATCGGTTTCTTATGGAAATAATATAATTGATTCTGCTCTTTAAAATAAAATTAACCTCTTCCTTTTACCTGAATTGTTTAGACAATTTTTCTTTAATACAAAAATTGGTATGGTTGGGTTTAAATCTATTCTTTTGGTGTTCTAGTTTTCCTACCTCTTCTTTGTTCTTCTTTTTCCTATCATTTTATTTGTATAATGACCATTTTTTAAAATTTATTAGAGAAGTTATGGGTACATAGATCAATCATGCATAAAATGTAGGATTCTCATATAACACCCAACCACCACCTGGAAACGGCATGCAATATCAGTTACAACTCATGATACCATACTTTTTAAATTATACTGTTAATTAAAGACCATGGTTTAAATTAGGGTTCACTGTACAGTGTAGTTCCTTAGATTTTTTTTGTCTTTATTTATTTTTTTATATTACATTAAAAAAGTATGGGGCTCTATGGTTATGGCAGATGGGGTTCACTGCCATGTCATATGGCCCTTCTTTGGAGTTGGTGTTTCTGCGTAATGAAACTGGACTCAGATGGAATCTCTTTTCATTAGACTTTCATGCTACTTTACTGGAATTGTAGTTGGTGTTGGGGTTTAAGATATATTTAGGGGATTTGAATCTCTGTACTGACAATATGATAGCCAGGCCCTGAGCCTCAACAGACTTCAGCTCCTACAATCTGATTTATTGGACTCACCTCACTCAGCTAAGATGGAGTTGAAGAAGGACAACCACCACACCATGGAGCCTAGAGTGCCTACAACTGAAAGCAGGAGGATTGCATCCAGTATTCATGTGGAATCTGAGCCTCCTCTTGACATAGAGATGCCACGGACATAACCAATCCAAGGTCCACAGAGAAAAGGTGGCATTGGAGTGGAGTGGGAAAAGTGGACATGGTGGCTGATATGGGTATGGGGAATGGCAGGAAGAGATGAGATGTGGAGGTGCCTTTGGGACTTAGAGTTGCCCTGGATGGTGCTGCAGGGGCAATCACCGGACATTGTAAATCCTCCCAGGGCCCACTGGATGGAATGTGGGAGAGTATGGGCCATGATGTGGACCATTGACCATGAGGTGCAGAGATGCCCAGAGATGTACTTACCAAATGCAATGGATGTATCGTGATGATTGAAGTGAGTGTTACTGGGGGGGGGGGGGGGGGAGTGGTGGGGTGGGGGTGGTAAGGTTGAATGGGACCTCATATTGTTTTTTTAATGTAATATTTTTACAAAATCAATTAAAAAATAAAAAAATAAAAATAAACTATGAGGTCCCCATATACCACCCACCCCCTCACCCCACTCCTCCCCCCATAACAACAATGTCCTCCATCATCATGAGACATTCATTGCATTTGGTGAATACATCTCTGAGCACAGCTGCACCTCATGGCCAATGGTCCACATCATAGCCCACTCTCTCCCATGTTCCACCCAGTGGGCCATGGGACGACATACAGTGTCCAGAAACTGTCCCTGCTGCATCACCCAGGACAACTCCAAGTCCCGAAAACGCCTCCACATCTCATCTCTTCCTCCCATTCCCTACTGCCAGCAGCCACCATGGCCACTTTCTCCACAACAATGCCACATTTCTTTGATTAGTAATCACATTAGTTCATGAATTATCAGTAAGTCCATGCTAATCCATACTCTATTCCTCCTTCCTGTGGACCTTGGAATGGTTGTGTCCACTCCACATCTATATCAAGAGGGGGCTTACATTCCACATGGATACTGAATGCAATCCTCCTGCTTTCAGTTGTAGGCACTCTAGGCTCCATGGTGTGGTGGTTGACATTCTTCAACTCCATGTTAGCTGAGTGGGGTAAGTCCAATAAACCAGTGTAGGAGCTGAAGTCTGTTGAGGCTCAGGGCTTGGCTATCATACAGTCAGTCCAGAGATTCAGATCCCCTAGATATATCTTAAACCCAAGCACCAACTATAATTCCAGTAAAGTAACAGGAAAGGCTTGTGAAAAGAGATCACATCTGAGTCCAGCTCCATCACGCAGAAACACCAACTCCAAAGAAGGGCCAATTGAGATGGCAGTGATCTCCATCTGCCATGACCATAAAACCTGTGGGTCACATTAGCCCTCAAAAGAACCAATACCTGGGGTTGTATCTACTTTATCTGTCTCTGAGACTCTGCTCAAGTGTGCATAAGGGCAATCCTTCTGACAACCTCCAGACTCTTTTTTAGAGAGCCATAGCCATATAAACTCATTTGTCCTTTCCATTTCCCCCTTACATTAGGTGAAAAAGCCTTTTTAACTCCTGCTATTATATGTAGACAGGGATATTCTGCTGATCCATGTTGAACCTTTAATTCAAGGTCATTTTCTAGTTATGTCATCAGCTGGTACATGGTAGTGATCCATCGGCGCCAGGGAGTCTCATCCCTGGGTGTCATGTCCCATGCTAGGGGGAAGGCAGTGCATTTACATGCTGAGTTTGGCTTTGAGACTGACCACATTTGAGTAACATGGAGGCTGTCAGGAGGGAACTCTTAGGCATGGTGCTGCTTTAGGCCTTGTTCTTATTTCAGATATATGGGCTCACAAGCATAGTCATTCGTATCAGGGGCTCACTGTTGGACCATCATTCCATCCTGGTCCTTGCCATTGCACCTGGGGGACTGCTGCTGCTCTCCTAGGGACCACGACAGAGCCCCCCTGGCCAGGAACCCAGCACCCCCCCAGCTGTTGTTTTTAATTGTTTCCACTATGAGTATATCCAGACATTTCTATGCGCCGCAGACACATGCCCTGTATAACTCCTTGTCAACCATATGTCCCCTGTCAATAACATCCCATACCTGTATTCCTCCATGGCCATTGTTGAACCACTCTGTGATCCAAAACTCCCTGAAAAGTGAAGCCCAATATAATGCCAGTTTCCCTTAATAGTAAAATGGAATATAGTGATGAGTTTAAAGGTTATAGAATATATATTGATTTGGAAAAATTCTATATCTTTTCTTTTCTTTTCTCCTAATTATTGAGCTTCTCTTCACAAGAGCAATAGATCACAGTCATTCATATATACAATATACAGTACTCCCATATATCCAATATAAAACATTTCCCTTCCACAGCGATAATCTTTTAACTTATTCATACCATATTTACTGAAACTGATGTACAGATATTGAGACAATAGCTTTCAAACAAGGTAACATTTGTGCTTACATTGTGGTTTATACTTTAGGCTATACAGTATTCTAAATTTTTAGTTATCCTATGTTTTACATTATGGTTTACATTATTAGTCTGTCGGCCCCTATATGTTTGGTGTAATATTACATGTTTTATATCCATCCTTGTGTACTCTTGTGAAACACTTCTATTGCCCTCACAGTTATGTTGGTTCTATCTATTCAATATCTATTTCCCCCTCCCCTTGGGGCCCACAGTGACAGACAATCTTCATTTCTTGAGGAGCCATGTTCAGAGATACTTGCAACAGTGTTGAGGGCTTGACTTGCTCAACTGCCCTAATGCCTGAGAGCCACCATTTCTCTTGAGAGACACAGTTCCCTCTATTTGATGGCATTAGTCCTACCCAGGATGTGGGTATACCTTCACTATCATTATGTGGGTCTCTACCCAATGTTATGACCCACTCTGGCAAAATGAGCTTTCACATATTCCCTAGGAGTCTGTCCTACATCAGATTATCCCCTTTAAGTATCTTAAACAGGTAACTTTCCTAATTATATTTTGAAAAGGTTTTCTCAGCATTATACTCTCGACCAACACCTGACAATCTCCTATGTTCATATGTTGCCCCACCCTTCCCCCATTTTCTTGGACAATATTACCCATCCGCCCATACCTAGCCCCCCTCAAACTCACAAAGCCCCAACCAAAGGTCACCCTATGCCCCCATTTTATCCCTGTCTTGTACATATACTTACCTCCTCCTTATCATAGATTTCGCCCATGTAGATGTCAGTTTACATCCTTCTTCTACCCCCCGATTTCCTGTAAGCCTATCTTCCAGTCACTAGCTCTCTGAAGCAGCTTGGTTTACTTATTTCATATCATTGAGGTCATGTAGCATTTGTTCTTCAATGCCTGGCTTGCTTCACTCAACATAAGGTTCTCAAGATTCATTCATGTTATCATGCATGTTTGTAGTGTACATGTTCTTAAAGCCAAATAGTATTCCATTGTATGTATATACCACATTTTATTGATCCACTCATCTGTTGATGGGCATTTGGGTTGATTCCAACTTTTGGCGATAGTGAACAATGCTGCTATGAACATTGGTATGCATATATCGGTTTGTGTCCTTGTTTTCAGTTCTGCTGGGTATATACCCAGCAGTGGAATTGCTGGCTCATGTGGCAAATCTATGGTTAGTATTTTGAGAAACCACCATACTGTCCTCCAGAATGGTTGGATCCTTCTGCATTTCCACCAGCGGTGGATGAGTGTTCCCATTTCATCACATCCTTTCCAGTATTTGTCTCCTGTTTTTTTCATAGCTGCCAATCTTATGGGAGTAAAATGGTATCTCATTGTAGTTTTGATTTGCATTTCCCTGATAGCTAGAGATTTAGAGAATTTTTCATGTGCTTTTTAGCCATTTGTATTGCTTCTTTTCAGAAGTGTCTGTGTAAATCTTTTTCCCATTTTTAAAATGGATTGTTTATCTTTTTGTTTTCAAGATATAGGAGTTCTTTTTATATGCAAGTTATAAGTCTCTTATTGGATATATGGTTGCCGAATATTTTCTCCCATTGTGTGGGTTCCCTTTTTACTTTCTTGACAAACTCCTTTGAGGTGCAGAAGGCTTTAATTTTGAGGAAGTCCCATTTATCTACTTGTTCTTTTGCTGCTTGTGCTTTTGGTGTGATGTTCATGGAGCCATTTCCTATTACAAGGTCTTGTAGATACTTCCCTACACTGCTTTCCAAAGTCTTTATGGTCTTTGCTCTTATATTTAGGTCTTTGATCCATCTTGAGTTGATCTTTGTATAAGGTGTGAGATGATAATCCTCTTTCATTCTTCTACATATGGATATCCAGTTCTCCAGGCACCATTTGTTGAAGAGGCCATTCTCTCCAAGTTGAGAGGGTTTGGTGGCTTTATCGAATATTATATGGCTATATATATGAGGTTCTAGATCAGAACTTTCAATTCGATTCCTTTGGTCTGTGTGTCTCTCCTTATGCCAATACCATGCTGTTTTCACTACTGTAGCTTTGTAGTATGTTTTGAAGTCAGGTAGTGTGATTCCTCCAATTTCGTGTTTCTTTTTCAATATGTCCTTGGCTATTTGGGGCCTCTTTCCTTTCCAAATAAATTTCATAGTCAGTTTTTCTAGTTCCTTAGAGAAAGCTGTGTTGATTTTTATTGGGATTGCATTGAATGTGTAGATCAACTTTGGTAGGATAGACATCTTAATAATATTTAGTCTTCCTATCCATGAAGAGGGATTATTCTTCCATTTATTTAGTTCTTCTTTGATTTCCTTGAACAGTCTTGTGTAGTTCTCAGTGTATAAGTTTTTTACATCTTTATTTAAATTTATTCCTAAATATTTCACTTTTTTATTTACTATTGTGAATGGTATTTGTTTCTTGATTTCCTGCTGATCTTGCTCATTATTGGTGTACAGAAATGCTACTGATTTTTGCGCATTGATCTTATAACCTGTGACTTTACTAAACTCGTTTAGGAGGTCTAGAAGCTTTGTTGTAGACCTCTCAGTGTTTTGTATGTATAGGATCATGTCATCTGCAAATTATGAAATTTTGACTTCTTCCTTTCCAATTTTAATGCCTTTTATATCTGGTTCTTGTCTCAGTTCTCAAACAAGTACTTCTAAGACAATGTTAACTAGAAGGGAAGAGAGTGGGCATCCTTGTCTTGTTCCTGAATTTAGAGGGAAGGATTTTGGGATTTCTCCATTTTAAATGATGTCGGCTGTGGGTTTTTCATATATGCTTTTTATCATGTTCAAAAAATTTCCTTTTATTCCAATCTTTTGGAGTGTTTTTATCAAGAAAGGGTGCTGTTTTGTCAAATACTTTTTCTGCATCTATACATATAATCATGTGGTTTTTTTACTTCAATCTATTTATATGGTGTATTACATTGATTTTCTTATGTTGAGCCATTCTTGCATACCTGGAATGAATCCCACTTGGTCATGGTGTATAATTCATTTAAAGTGTTGTTGAATACGATTAGCAAGTATTTTGTTAAGTATTTTTGTGTCTAGGTTCATTAGAGAAATTGTTCTGTAATTTTCCTTTCTTGTGGTGTCTTTGTTTGGCTTTGGTACTAGGGTAATGTTAGCATCATAGAAGGAGTTAAGCAATATTCCTTCTGCTTCGATTTTTTGGAATAGTTTCAGCAGGATTGGTGTTAGTTCTTTTTGGAATATTTTGTAGAATTCACCTGTGAAGCCATCTGGCCCTGGGCTCTTCTTAGTTGGGAGGTTTTTAATGACTGATTCTATCTCCTTACTTGTGATTGGCTTGTTGAGATCATTAATTTCTTCTTTCATCAATATAGGCTGCTTATGTGTTTCTAGGAATTTGTCCATTTCCTCTGAATTGTCATTTTTGTTGGAATATAGTTTTTCAAAGTATCCTCTTATGATAGTCTTTATTTCTGTGGGGTCAGTGGTGATATCTCCTTTCTCGTTTCTTATTTTGTGTGTTTGCATCTTCTCTCTTTTTTTCTTTGTTAGTCTCGCTAAGGGTTTGCCAATTTTATTGATCTTCTCAAAAAAACCAGCTCTTGGTCTTGTTTATTTTTTGAGTGCTTTCTTAATTTCTAATTCATTTAGTTCTGCTCTTATCTTTGTTATTTCTTTCTTTCTTCTTCCTGTGGGATTACTTTGTTGTTTTTTAACTAATTCCTCCAAATGTGCAGTTAGTTCTTCAATTTTTGCTCTTTCTTCTTTTTTTTTTAAGATTTATTTATTTATTTATTCCTCCCCCCCTCTGCCGGTTGTCTGTTCTCTGTGTCTATTTGCTGCATCTTGTTTCTTTGTCTGCTTCTGTTGTTGTCAGCAGCATGGAAAGTGTGGGCGGCACCATTCCTGGGCAGGCTGCACTTTCTTTCACACTGGATGGCTTTCCTTATGTGCGCACTCCCTGCGCGTGGGGCTCTCCTACATGGGGGACACCCCTGTGTCATGTGGCATTCCTTGCATGCATCAGCACTGCGCATGGGCCAGCTCCACATGGGTCAAGGAGGCCCGGGGTTTGAACCGCGGACCTCCCATGTGGTAGACGGATGCCCTAACCACTGGGCCAAGTCCGTTTCCCTCTTTCTTCTTTTTTGATGTATGAATTTATGGCTATAAATTTCCCTCTCAGTACTGCTTTTTCTGCATCCTATAAGTTTTGGTATGTTGTGTTATCATTATCATTTGTTTCAAGGTAGTTATTGATTTCTTTTGAGATTTCCTCTTTGACCCACTGTTTTTCTAAGAGTGTGCTGTTTAATTTCCATATCTTGGTGTGAAATCTGGGCCTCTGGCCTTTGCAGATTTCCATCTTCACTCCACTGTGGTCAGAGATATTATTTTGTATGATTTCGATCTTTCTGAATTCATTAAGTCTTTCTTTGTGACCTAGCATATGGTCTACCTTGGAGAATGATCCATGTGCACATGAGAAAAATGTATGTCTTGCTGTATTCAGGTGTAATGATCTGTATATGTGTATTAGATACAGCTCCTCTAATACACTGTTCAAATATTTTGCTTCTTTAGTGATTCTCTTTTGAAATGTTCTGTCAAGAGGTGATAGTTTTGTATTAAAATATCCCACTATAATTGTAGATGCATCTCTTCTTTCACTTAATTTTTCCAGTGTTTGCCTCACGTATTTAGAGGTGCCCTTGTTAGGAGCATAAATATTTATGATTGTTCATTCTTCTTAAGAGACTGTCCCTTTCACTAATATGTAGTATCCTTCTTTGTCTCTCACAATTGTTTCGCATTTAAAGTCTGTTTTGTCTGGCTAATATAGCTACTCCTGCCTTTTTTTTTGGTTATTTTTTGCTTGTAAGATTGTTTTCCAACCATTCACTATCAGCCTTCATGAATCTCTGGGTCTAAGATGTGTCTCTTGTAGACAGCATATAGATGGATCATATTTCCTTATCCAATGTCCCAGTCTGAATCTTTTGATAGGTGAGTTTAATCCATTGACATTCAGTGTTATTTCTTTCAAGGAATTTTTATGTTAGCCATATTTTGATTGGAGTTGTGTTTGTCATATTTTGTTTTTTTTTCTTTTTTATTGCTCTTACCCCCTCCTCCAACTCTTCCTGTCCTGTTTTTTCCTTTCTTCCTGCTGAACTCCCTTTAGTATTTCTTGAAGTAGAGGTTTTTTGTTGGCATACTCTTTCAATTTCTGTTTATCTGTTAACATTTTGAACTCTCCAGCATTCTTGAATGCTAGTTTAGCTGGGTAGAGTTTTCTTGGTTGGAAATTTTTTTTAGTACCTTGACTGTATCATATCACTGCCTTCTTGCCTCCATGGTTTCAGAGGAGAAATCAGTACTTAATCTTATGGAGACTTCCTTGTATGTGATGGTTTTCTTTTCTCTTGCTGCTTTTAGAATTTTCTCTTTGTCTTGAACATTGGATATTTTGACAAGTATATGTCTTGGTGTGGGCCTGTTGGGGTTTATGATGTTTGGGGTGCATTGTGCTTCCTGGATATGTACATCTGTCTCTCAGTAGATTTGGGAAGTTTTCAGCCATTATTTCCTGCAACACCCCTCCTCTCCCCTTTCCCTTCTCTTCTCCTTCTGGGATGCCTATAATACGTATGGTTGAGCATTTTGCATTATCATTCAGGTCCCTAAGTCCTACCTGGATTTTTTCTATCTTTTTATCATTCAATTCTACTGTTTGATTTCCCATGTACTGTCTTTCACATCGCTAATTCTCTGCTCTGCCTCTTCTAATCTGCTGCTATTTGCTGTGAGTGTATTTTGATTTCTTGAAATGTGGTGTTCATTCCCATCATATCTGTTATCTTTTTGCATATGTCTGCAATTTCCTCTCCAAGTGTTTTCTTCATTTTTTAAACTCTTCCTTTACTTCATTACATTTGTCTCTGATATATGTTCTGAGATCTTTAATTACTTGTGCGAAGTTCTGGTCCCCTTCCTGGTTTTTAGTTTGTTCATTGGATTCAGCCATGTTTTCCTGATTACTGGTTTAGTTTGTAGTTTTTTCTTGCTGTCTGGTCATCATTTTATCTTGACAGGTTTAATCAGTTTGTTAGTTTTTTTGTCTAGTCTTGGGGATTAATTAGCTGTTGTTCTTGCGTATGTGTTATATCTTCTCTTTGTCACTTTGCTCTTTTTATTCTAATTTCTGGTTGCTGGCTGAGTTCACTTTGAAGTAAAATATTAGGGACAGGGATAGGCAACTGTGTAAAAAAGGGAAATGTGTAAAGTAGTATTGGTAATAAATGTTACCAGAGCAACAATATGAGATCTGGGAGGATGGGTATTAGACTCATGTAAGTTGTGTAGAGTTATAGCAGTAAGTAGAGTACCTATAATGAGGTAGACAACTGAATATCTAAGGAATATAGTGTGATTTATAAAGTCAGTGTTTTCATGGGGGAGGGAAAGAGAAAAGAAGACAATTGTATCAGGAGTGGATAAAAGACAGAAAACAAAATAAAGGTATTAGAAATTAAAAGTTAGACAATTTGGAGACCAACAAAAGGGAGGTGGTATATAGGAGAGATAGATGATGGAGAATATCACGATGAGGGGGAAAAGAGATAGTGGAGGTGGCCAAAATCAATTCACACAGAAATGAGGAAATGGAGGATGAGGAAACCCAGCAAATGTGAGGTGTTCCCTGCAACACCTATTGTATAATTAAGATAAAATAAAATAAGAAGAAAAAGAGAGAAAAGAAAAAAGAGAAGGAAAAAAGGGGGCGTGGGCAAAGAGAATGGAGGGAAACAAGCAAGAAAAAGAAAAGAAGAGAAAGAAAAAAAACCCTAAATAAATGAAAAAAGACCTTGGGGGATACAATGGGAGAAGAGACTAGGAGATAATGCAATATTAGCAACCAGGACAATAAAAAAGACAAGAAAGGAAAAAGAGAAAAAGGAAAGGGAAAACAAACAAACAAACAAACAAAAAAACAACCTGCAGACATCAAGGGCTAGGACAATCAAGGACCTCAGATGGACCTGAGGGCATGGTGGATTCAGGGATGGGAAATCTGTGATATTGCAGACTCAAGAGGTGTGAGTCCCTGGGGCATGGGCCACCAGGGTTTAGGGGACACAGACATGGCAAACTCAAATCCAGTTAACAGGGAGCCTCGAGCACCACAATGCAACACAGCCTCCAGGGATCCCTGCAACTGGGTGCCAGCCCTATGGGGGGGTCACATACACAAACTCTGACCTCTGTATCAGAAACCCAAAATTCCCCCTCTCACAAGGGTCTCTTCTGTCACTGTGTCACCAATTCGACTTCAGGACACCTCCCACCCTGCAAGCCCCTGAAAGTCTGCTGGGGGCACCTCTTTATTGTGACTGATTTAAGGACTGCTGCAGATTGGCAGCCAGGCCTAGGGGAGGGGCTCTAGCCAGAAGCGCTGATATCCATGTCAGAAACCCAAAATTCCATGCCTCACAAAAAACTCATCCATCTCTGTTTGACCTAATCAGCTTCCAGCCACCTCCCAACCTGCAAGCCCCCAAAACAGACTGTTTGTGGTGTCTCTTTATTGCAACCGATTTAAGGACCACTGCAGATCGGCAGCCAGGCCTAGGGGGTGGGGCTCTAGCTGGAAGCACTGATACCCATTTCTGAAATGCAAAATTCCATGCCTCGCAAAAACTCTGTCTCTGTCTCACCAAATCAGTTTCCAAAGACATGCCCTGCAAGTCCCTGAATAGCCCGCTCAGGGCTTTTGAATTCTCCAGGAATCACCACTGCCATGCTGACTGCCCCAGGGGGGAGCATCCTGCATGCAGCCCCTATCTCCATGTAAGAGAACCTCAATTCTACCTTTTACATGAATCTTCTCTGTCACCGTCCCACCAAATTGATGTCTAACCACCTCCTGCCCTGCAAAATCCTGAAACAGCCTGGTCCTGAAGAATTTCCAATGCTTCCCAGTGACTTCTTTGCAGGAGAGACTATAAGGTGCACTCACTCAGACACCATCTTGTCCCACCCTCCCTCAAGGCTGATTTTTAATATTAGCTTTCCCTTCCCACCTTATAAGGCCAAGTAAAAGTTCTCATGTTTACAAAGGCAATGATTTTATTTCAGTTCCTTACCCCGAATCTGGGCTTCATGACAGTGTGGTGTCCAGATGCCTCACTTGGTAGCATCTGCACATCCTACTTTAACCAGCAAGCCCAGCTTGTTATTTCTAATGCACATGAAATAGTTGACAAAGAATTTATGTGGAAACTATGACTGTAATAAGTTAAGCACACATTTAAGTTTCTAAATTCCTGCTGTATGCATTTATTCTTAAAATTGAAGCTTAAAGCTAAGAATGGACTGGCTTTCTTAAATACCAACTAAGACCTCATCCTAAGATAAGATAAGCTATCTGGAACAATTTTTCTTGCAATCAGTGGGGCATTGACAAGGAATATAACAATAAATAGTCCTCAAACTAATCTCCAACTTTTTCTGTAATAACACATAGTTCTTGAAGCAGCACTCCTTAAATGTAGAAAATAGCTTGTAAACATTAAAAGAAAAATAACCCAATCTTTGATTTTGTGATATAAATGAAGCTATGTACTCCTTGCATCTTCTGTACAATTATAGAAATGTTTCAGACATACTTGTGGAGAGGGCAGCTAGTAAATGGACTATGCTATGCAGTTGCTATGCATGTCTCTTCCCCAAACAAAAATTTAATGACCAAATAAAATAAAGACAAGAGACACATCCAGTGTGTATGAGGCATTATCATTATCATTTCCCTGAGGTTTCATTAAGCCAATATGGCATTTTTAGAAGACAAAAATATCAAGCTTGAAGAATAAGGACAGTTTTTGGTAAAATGGAGGAAATATATGAAAAGGAGAATGCAAAAGAACTTTAAAAAATAGAGTAAAGAAAATAATCCTAACCCCCTGAAAAACAACAAGAAAAATTTATTTCTCAGTAAAGCATTGTTTTACATTACTTTCTCTGGATAATTAGAAAATTAAATGTTATTTTCCTTATTGTACAGTAAAGAAATATGCACAAATATAATTGAACACTGAACACATTTCATCAAGTGCTAAATTGCCCAGTGCTGCCCTAAGTTCATAGTACCTTAAAATATTTAGACTTGGGCTGATATTTGTGACAGAGATTACATACATTGCTATCATTATGGGGCAAAATAAATAAATATTTTCTTTTAAAAAATGGTGCTTGAAAACAACCTTTTCTGATGTCTACATGATGCCTGTGGAATCAGTCCCTGACCCCCATGTTAGCACAAATCTGAAAAAAAGAGCTTTCAGAGAGAAGTTCTTGATGAAGTTACATTGTTATAAATGATGACATATGCAGTCTATTATTTAGGTATCATATTGATAATGTATCATCTTATGATATGAACCTACATATATTGTGAATACCATGAGGGTCATATGAACAACTGAATGTGCTCAATTTGGGAAAATTGTCAGTGTCACATAATTTAAACCCAAAAGGTTGGTCAGCGAATTAGGGAAGTGGGCTGTTTTATCATGGACATGAGCTGGGAAGACACTGGTGTGCTGAACCTGTACTGAGTCTGGCCATGGTATATTATACAGAACGGATGTGAGGCTGACTGAGCAAGAGAGAAAATTGTCATTTCAGCACAAAAACAAAACCCAAACAAAAAGTACCATGCTAGAGAAAGGAAGAGAAAACTTTTGCTACATAGTAATAGTATTAAAAGAGCTGCAAGATTTCTTTTTAGATTCTTTTAGAATGGAGAAAGGTGTTTCACATTGGCGCTGACCAGACAAGGAGCTGGTGAAATATAAGTAGCACAGCCTTGGGCTGGGGAGGATGGCAGTGTGGAGGGCCACTGCCACCCTGAAGAGCTGGGTGGGAGCCCAGGGCTTCTCCAGTCTCTGGGCATTCATACAGACCACGTGCCAGCTTCAAGGGGACAGGCACATCCTCTTACCAGTCTAACCACACAGTAGTAAAACTGAGAAGCATTTTATTATCTGTAAGTAACTGCTTCATTTCTGGCTACATACAGGAGAATAGACAAGATGTGTGTGTACATTTCCAAATGCTGCTTATTTTGTTTAAAAAGATAAGAGCATCTAAGGGCTTAAGTAAAACAGAAGAGCTCTAATCTTCTTCCCTTTTAGTTAGCAGAGACAACAAGCATGTTTCTCAAGACATCAAGGCAGAATGCTCTGATCCATATGGGTTCTCAGGAGGTTGGGGGTCTCCACATTTAGCTTCCCTAACCCCAGTGGCCTCCCACTGTCAAGAGGACAGATGGGAAGAGGAGGGAGCATGGCTATTAGCAACCTTTGTTCCTTTTGTTTGGGGCTTGTATTGCCCTGTGTGACTGGAAGGGGGATGGAGCAAGAAGCTGAGCCTTCTTCTGGTCAGAACCTCTCACTCAGGTTCTGATGCTTTTGCCTCAGGGAATTGCCTACTCCCAACCTAATGTGTTGAAATGCACCAGTGGTGTGAAATTGACACCAAGGCTTCCGTGTGCCCCATGAACAGAACTGGGGAGCCTCAAAAGATCCCACTGCAGGCATGAAAACCCTGTATGGCAAATGTGCAACACCAACAATTATGTATTTACTGACATGTTATGAGCACCTCACAGATTCCTGTCTCAGAACCAGAGACCCTGGTTAGAACAAAACAATCATTACTGAAGTTGCTAAAGTCTGTTGGTGCACAAAAAGACACACAATGAAAGGCATTATATTTTATCTTGGCCACCTATATTATGACCAAGTGATTATATGATGAGAAACAACAACATATTGTATATTGTTCAAATTATCTTCTATGGTAGTTGTAGTGCCAAGCTCCTCTGTGAAAGAACACAGGAAAATGTTTTCATGATTTACAGAAACTTGGTAGTAGTCAATCAGCAGGAACCATCAGATTCAGGTGCATCTCTAAGTGAAAACAGGTGTCACCTTCAAGATGGCAGCCATTGAAGAGACCCTGTGCAAGAGGTGTAGGAAGAGAAAAAATCCTCAAATTTGATTTTTAGACCTTCACCTAGAATGAGAGTAATTAGCGAGACAGAAAACTCAGAAGACTTAGCTGGTGGACAACAGAGAAAGCATCACAAATCTGCTAACATTTGCCTTTCCTCTGATGAAAGTCTTGCTCTATGTATAATAAGGAAGATATGGTGTAAAAGATTCTGTAGGAGTGAATCAATGGAGACTATCGAATCTGGATCTTGATGCTGGTATAAGTAAACATTCTGGTGATTGGTTGAATCAGGATTCAGTTTCAGATCAATTCAGTGTATAATTTGATGTTGAATCTCTTGATTCTGAAAATTAGTGAAGAAGGACAAGAGCTCTCATATAAAGATGATCAGGTTTATCAAGTCATTGTATATCAAGCAGGGGAGAGTGATATAGACTCATCTGAAGAAGATCCTGAAATTTCCTTAGCTGTCTGTGGGAAATGTGTTTCGTGCAATGAAATGAATCCTCCCCTTGTGGAAATGCATTACAACAGATGTGAGAATTGGCTTCCTGAAGATAAAGGAAATGATAAAGGGAAAATACCTGGGAAAGCCATACTAGAAAACTCAACACATGTAGAAGAGGGCGTTAATATTCCTGATTTCAGAAAAAAGACATAGGGGAAAATAATAAACTCACACAAGCCTCCCAACCCCAAGAAAATGAGGGCTATTCTCAGTCATCAACTTCTAGTAGCAACATTTATAGCAGTCAAGAAGATGTCAGCCATCTGCCCATTGGGATTTAAGCCCCCTCTCAAGTAGAAGCAGAGTGGGATCACCATCCCGAAATCCTCAAGACTGGGGAGTGAACAATGGACTAAAGTAGACTTAGTATTATTCTATTATAGACTTAATATTATTCTAGCAATGGAAGAACTTTTATCATTGATGTAAAGGTAGTGGTCACTAGAGGTTCTAAGGTGAGGAAGAGGGAAGAATAGGTATAATATGGGGACATTTGGGGGACTGGAATTGTCCTGCCTGACATTGCAATGACAGGTACAGGCCATTACATTTGGTCATAACCTATAAAATTGGGTAAGGCAGAGTGTAAGCTATAATAGAAACTATAGAACATTGTTAATAACAATGTTTCAATATGTGTTCATCAATTGTAACAAATTTACCACACTAATGAAAGATGTTGTTAATGTGGGAAAGTGTGGGAGGCTTAGGGAGAGCAGTTGGGAAATATGGGAATCCCCTATATTTTTTATTAAACATTTATATAATTTAAAGCTTCTTCAAAATTAAAAGAAATTAAAGCTCTCAGAGAGTTTGAGAAGAATGAAACACAAGATAAAGAAAAATGTATGGAATCTAGTGTCCATCTTTGTATCATTGAACCTTGTGACCTAAAATTAACTGTATCATCCATGACAAAAAAGAACATCTTATGGCTTGTTTTACATGTTCAAAAAAGCTAAGAAAAAAAAAAAACCCTGTCCAATATGTAGGTAGCCAGTTCAAATGATTATGCTAACTTATTCCCCCTAGTTGACTTGTTTGTAAGAGTAGAATTATATATTTCTAACTATGTAACCCTAAAAACTCAGACAGTTATTTTTGCAACATTACATTTATTTTTATGTTTTTATACATATCAGAGTGTAAAAGTATCTCAGTCCATGTAGAATTCTTCTCCTTAATGTAATTATTTTATACATTTTTAAAAAGATTTATTTATTTCTCTCCCCTCCCCCCCACCCCGGTTGTCAGTTCTCTGTGTCCACTTTTTTAAAGATTTTATTTATTGATTGATTTCTCTCCCCTTCCTCCCCAACCCCAGTTGTCTGTTCTCTGTGTATATTTGCTGCATCTTCTTTATCCGCTTCTGTTGTTGTCAGAGGCACCGGGAATCTGGGTTTCTTTATGCTGTGTCATCTTGTTGTGTAAGCTCTCCATGTGTGCAGTGCTGTTCCTAGGCAGGCTGTACTCTCTTTCACACTGGGCGGCTCTCCTTACAGGGTGCAATCCTTGTGCGTGGGGCTCCCCTATGTGGGGACACCCATGCATGGCATGGCACTCCTTGCACGCATCAGCACTGCACATGGGCCAGCTCCAAATGGGTCAAGGAGGCCTGAGGTTTGAACCACAGACTTCCCATGTGGTAGACGGATGCACTATTCACTGTGCCAAGTCCACTTCCCTCCTTAATGCAATTTACCTACTTGGGAAGGCAATGGGGTTTAGTGAATATTCACTTCATTTTAGGAAAATTTCACTTCTATTTATAGTTCATATTTGGGTTTTAATGCTAGTTGAATTGGCTATATAGCTGGTTATTTAATTCTATCCTTCATATTTTAATTCATTTCCACCTTCACTTAAATAAAAATATCTGATTTTTCAAAATATAAGTAGGGTATTCACATATAAGTTATTTAGCACCTTTCCTTTAAGGAGATAAATTTTGTGAAAAAGATTTATTATTTAAATTTTAGATACTCTTAAATCTTCTCATTCTTAGTTACTCTGCTCTTTCAGAGTCTCTTAAAATATTCTTTACAAATAAATAGAAATTGATAGTTATATTCTGTGCTACTGAAGTAAAAAATGTACCACTTGTTATCCAGCTATAGGTAGTGATGATGTTGTCCATTGAGAGTCTTTGAGAAGAGCCAATACAACTTTTTTAAAGCTCTGTAATAGAATGTGGAGTTGTCCTGGGAGGTCCAATGTGACATACATTTTCAGGGTTTGGTGGGAATTGTTTGTTTCTCTCAAGTGATAAACAGTTTAATTCACTTTGAAGTGTCTTCTTAGGCAGGGTTACACAGTCCCTATTAATTGCCTAGATATCAGACTTTTGTTCAAGACCAGTTTTAGAAACCAGTGAATTCAGAAAGATTAATTCATAAATTAGTTAAAAGGAAGAACTGTTCATTTAAAAAAAATAGCTGGAAAGGTCAACATTTCTCTAAATTATTCAGAAAATATACATCACTTCCTTCAAGAATTACAGGGTCAAGGGATTCTAATATTGCTGTCAAACTGCACAGATTGACTTATTGATTTATATATACATATGAGTCCTTCAGCAAAATAGTATGAATAAACAAACCTTTAGACAAGTGGAGTTAAATTTTAATTTAAAGTTCCAGTGTTTTGCTTCTGGTTATGACAGATTGAGGGCAATAAAATAAACTGAACTATGAGTTTAGAATAAAACTGAGGGATAATTTTAAACAGCAACATATTGTGTCTGTTACTAGCAGTAGATTGTTATAGATAGACTTCAGAAAAACAATAAACACAACCACACATGACTTACCCATGTATACGTATGTAAATATAAAACAAATGGTTGAAGGTATTGGTAATTAAGCCAAAGCTATTCTCAAATACAGTAAAGCTTAATTAATTTTTAATTTATGATACTTTCAACTAGAGCTAAACAGAATACATCCTTTCTAAGAAGAGTTAGTATAAATGAGATAATTTAATATACATTCAGAGTATATCTATGCAGTGATTATGCTGCTTACAATGCAAAACTATGAGCAAACACAATCTCATTTTAAATACCTGTGGATTATTAATGTGGTCTTAATTACCTACATTTTAAAGCTTGGTTTAAAATATTATTGATTGATTTACAAAGAAACAACTTATTAAGTGATTTTAAAAATTTGAAAAGCAATGCTACTACTTGTAGCAGTGATTACTGCTACTTCTCTAAGGTTAGATCTATCTCAACTCCACTTATTTACAGGGTTTCTAGCATTATGAATTTAACTGATTGCTGGGTTTGCCAATATCTAGATGATAAAAATGGACCTAAAATAATGTTCCATTCAGGAGAAAGTGATCATTGGTCAAAAAAAGAGGTAAATGTTTAATAAAAAGTTTTGGAGTCCTGTTAAAAATTAGTCAGTCCTTGTTACAGATCAATAAGTTAAATGTATTTGGCATTGGGGTACTTTATTTGAAGCTTTAACTAGCTTTTCACAACTTATAATTTGGTGACTACAAACTCTTCTTTTTCAAGAAAACTGTAATAAAGACAGGGCCAAAATTGGATATATAGAAGACTGGTTGTATATACTGGTTGTATATAACCAGTCAGGTTAGATTCAGACAATAGAGATGGGACTTCCATATTCAAAGACAGAGAGCTTAAAAGGGACTCTGATAATGTTACTTTTACTGATGTAACAAAGAAAATCACTAAATTAGATATTGATTCAATGACAAGTATCCCACTTGCATGTGTAATGCCTGCATTATTCCTTTTCCCAATACAGATAAACTTACATAACATGATTTGGTCAATATTCAGATTATATTTAAAATGGAAACTCCACATACTTAATTGGGAGTAATATACATGAATTGTTACATCATTTAAATAGGAAAGCTTTCTTCTTTCTCAGACTAATGGACTCTTGTAAAATGACAATGTGCTGATTCTTATATGACCTCCTTAAAGGGTAAAAAAAATACAAATAGAGAGACATTCAAGGTGGTTTTCTGGATCTAATCTTAACCTAACTTTAAATCATATTGGATTGCTTATTTTCCATGTGGGAAATGCATAAAACTTTTCTCTATGTTTGGTCAGGAAGATGTGTACTAGTTTATCTTTTTCCATGTATACCATAGATGTTTACTCTAGCAAGGGAATTTCCAGGAAGATGGTAGAGCAGGGAGATTCAGGACTCACTCCTTTTCCAAAAGAGCCAGTGAAAAGTCAGAAACTGTCTGAAACAACTGTTCTGGAGCTCAGGAGGGCAAAGAAGCATTATACAGCATCCAGAGAATGGTGTATGGAAAAGACTGAGAAATTGTGCAAAACACTGTATACACGACATTGCGATTATAATAAAAGCCATTGATTATACAGTTTGGATAGATCATAGTGTATGTGAATACATCTAAAAAAACACAACTTAATAAACTAATAAATAATTGTGCAAGAGTAGCCAGAAATAAAAACTATGTACAGCAGGGAAATCATAGAGAGGTTGAGACGTGAGGAATTTTTTTGTTTTTTTTATTATTACTGAAATAATGGAAATGCTCCAATAATGATTGAAGTGATGAGTACACAACTATGTGATCATACCAAATTCCACTGTTTTTATACTTTGTATGAATTATAAGCTTTATTAATATGTATAAATAAGATAGATTTGTTAAAAAAGAACACTAAGCAGCCTAATTACAATTTTTATCAAGTTAAATAAATACTGAGTAGCTCACTCTGCAGTGACAGCTGGCACCCATCCCCCATTCATGATATGGGCTATCTTAGGATCTGGTCCCTGGCTGGCTGTTGTGGGTGGAGGGGAACATGGAAGTCTACCCCCAGAATGGTGGGTTTGAGCATATCTTTTGATCAGCAAGTTTTGATTACTGAGTTCCAGGTCTGAGCTGCTGTTTTAGCTAACCCAGACAAGGACAGCCACTGCCATTGACTCAACCCCACTGTTGACATGGAGGAAGGCAGTTAAGGCTGAAAGACACTATACCTCCTTAGGGTTGCAGGGAACAGTTTTTCTAAAGGGTGCCATATTTTTGGCAGGCCGGGAATCCAAGCTTCACCGAGTTGTGAAAAAGGCTTCTGGTGTCTTACCTGTACCTCTCTCCAGGGTTCATTGGGGCTGGTCTGAACCCTTTTTGTGAGTCTCTGGTCCTCATTCGACTGGAAATACTGACTTCAGAAATTCCTTTCTGAGGTGACCATCCTCCAAGATTTTGCATATCATGTAAAACAGCTAGAGGAAATGAAAGCAGTGTGTAAAAAAAACTATAGAGACAAAAATAAACAACAAAAAAAACAAACAAACAAAAACAGAACAGATCAATATTTCCAGAGATGGAACTAGGAAAGGATCTTTTTTCTTAGGGTGAAATAATTACACAAATAGTACAATCTTAAAAATTATACCAAATATCCAAGGCTAGAATGAGATGAAGAACTGGGAAATTTTGATCAATTAAATACAGCCAATTCTAAGTGTCAGAAGAGTTTTAATATAAAACAAATCAACAATAAAGTACTAGGCAAGAGAAAAAAACTGACCTTCATGTTGGGGCACTTTGAAACTTTATGTGGAGCCCAGGAAATATCACATGTTCTTGGAGCTAACTCATTCCTGTGGGCTTGAGAACTTGAATTGGATTCAATTTGGGGTCCTTGATTGGATTGCTTCAGTGAGTCTAGGGTGGGTATTGGTCCTCTTGCTGGAGTCCTTTATAAATGGAGGACTGAAAGCAGCAGATGTAATATAGCCTGTGTACAAATCCAAACTTATTTTATATCCAAATATGCCTAGAAAGCCAATTGAGAAGTATAAACTCTGTAGGCTTTGGATATTCAGGGAGAATGTAAGCTGGAATGTGGGGGCTTTGTGCTAAAAGCTGACTTAGAATATGGGGGATATGCATTAATTCGAGCTTACCTGGGGGAAATAACCTATCCAATACTCAGATAAAGCACCTGAAGAAACTAACAAAAAGTCTTTTTGCATACAAGCACCATTTGTCTCCCCACTCTTATTTCCTCTGTATATAAGAGACCCAAAAATTCTATTTGGGGCTTGGATTTTATTAGGACAGGAGTCTGCCAAGTCTGGCTGGTCAAAATAAGTCAACTTCCTTCTCAGAGTTCTCGTGTCCTGGCCTTCGATACCATGTACACCTGACTTCTCTGCTACTACAATTCTGGGGGCTTGTCCAGGATTGCGTTGAGAAGGTCAGAGGTGGCAACAATTGTTTGCCCCTTTCAGGTATCTCTGAGGAGGCCAGGAGAGCCCAGGTGAAACCCAGCCCTGGGTACCCCTGAACTCCCCTTTTAGTCCAGAAAGAGGTTGTGGTCTTCACGAGAGCCCTCCTGGAAGAACCAGTGCACCAGTAGGTTTGAGAGACCCTGAGAATGAAGCAAGGAGCACTGCACATCAGATAGGTAAGACCCCCAGAGGCAGGAAAAGCCTAATTCTAAAATTAGGAGGGAGACTGATCAGCTCTCTAAAAGGGGAGGCCCCAGTACTCCTGAGAATACAGGAGGAAGCTGCCTCCTCTCCAAGTCCAAGAAAAGGAAAGGGGGTGGTTGTGTGTGTGTGATTGTGGCAACTGAGATGCAGAAAATCACTTCTTTAGGGCAAGTGCAAGTCCTGATCTGTGGTTCTGTGGTGACTTCATATGATCAAGGGCATTCTGGGGGGTCCCTGCAAAGGGACACTCTTCCAAATCGGGGGCTTATACCAACCTGCTATGGTTAAGAGATGCTGAAAGTTCCTGTGAGGGTCGTAGCTGGAGAAGGACTAAGTATAAACCTTGAGTGACTGTTGCGTATCATCAGCACAGTGTGGAAACATGAGAAATACACAAAGTAGGACCCTGTTAGGTTGTATGCTGAAAAACTTCCCCCGTGCATTCTGTGAAGATGTATACAGCATAAGGTCACAACCAGGAAAGCTTAAGATGCTTTGTGAATTAGAATGGCCAACTTTCAGCATGGGCTGGCCCCAGGAGAGCATTTTAGATCCCTGGATCATCCATAAAGTCCATGATGCAGTAACTGGAAGCCCAGGACACCCAGACCAATTCTCCTACATTGATGCTTGGGAAAACACTGTGAGCCAAAATCCACCTTGGTTAGGGTAGTGTGTGACTAAGGAAGCTGGAATTTGTCTAATACAGAAATCAAGGAGTGCTGTCCCAGGGACCAGACCAAGCAATCACTGTGTAAAGGGTGCAGAGAAAGTGTTCCCCAAGTCCAGTGCCAATCTGCCCATTTTAGAAGGGCCATATGAACATGAATTTCCACCGCCTTATGTGATGACTCCTGCCCCAGCAGTACTAAGAAATGAAAATGAGCTAGTCTCCCTAAACAGTGCCTGTTGTCATCATCCACATGGGGAAGTACGATGCCCATACCATCCCTGATACTGCTTTTATCTCCATCAGAGAGGGCACCTATACTATCCCTGAAGTTGCTTTTATCAACATCTGCACCAGAGAGCCCTACACCATCCCTGTAGCAGCTTGTACAATCTCCTCAGTGGTCTTTGGCAGCTTCTGCAATGGAAAATACAGATCAGCTGCTTTTACAGCCCATTGCCCCTGGCAGTGCTGCTGGGACACTGCCAATCAGTCAAGGGAGAGATGCTGAGAGTGGTAACTCAAACCATGGGAAACCCCAGGGGCAGAGGGAGCAGATAAAAGCCTGCCTTCCAGCTACCTCTCCATGAAGTCTGGACCCCAATTTTTTATGATGCACATGGCC
This sequence comes from Dasypus novemcinctus, assembly GCF_030445035.2. Classification (NCBI taxonomy): domain Eukaryota; kingdom Metazoa; phylum Chordata; class Mammalia; order Cingulata; family Dasypodidae; genus Dasypus; species Dasypus novemcinctus. The sequence goes on from NW_026688145.1 coordinate 1,992,662, forward strand.
AGGTTTGGGGGGAACTGGAATTCATCTATCAGCCCTTTAACATAATGGACGTTTTAAACTGGAAAAGACACACCTCACCATTCTCAGAGAAGCCTCAAGCCATGATGGACCTTTTCCAGTCCATCTTACAGACCCACAAACCCACCTGGGTTGATTGTAAACAACTTATAATGACTTTATTAAACTTTGGAGAAAGAATGCATGTCGTGCAGGGAGCTCTAACCTGGCTTAGAGAGCACCCACCTGAGGGAACTTTGGACAGTGACCAATATGCCCACTTGCAATTCTCAGAAGAGGACCCCCTGTGGGATTCAAAGAGCACTACCAGGCTCAACTGACTAGAAACTTTCCATAGGGCCTTAGTTGAATGATTCAGGGTGGGGAGCCACAAGACAGTAAATATGGCAAAAACTATTCAAATTCTACAGGCTCTGGATGAGAGTCCAGCTCAATTCTCTGAGAGGCTGTGTGACATGTTTTGTGTATGCACGCCCTTCAAACCCAGATGCTTCTGAGAGCCACACAATGGTCAATGCAGCATTTGTTTCCCAATCACAAGCTGACACCCATAGAAAGCTGCAGAAGTTGGATGGGTTTACTGGAATGAATACCTCTCAGTTCATGGAAGTAGCTACTAAAGTCTATGTCAACCATGATGTAGAAACAAGGAGGGAAGACAGTCAGAAGATGAAGAAGAAGGCAGATCTTCTGACAGTGGCAATCATGGAAAAACCCATTCCTGTGTCAAGGAGAGTAAACTGGGAAGCCCCTGCCCTAAGGAGAAGGAAGGGCCTACACCTAAGGCAAAATCAGTGTGTGTACTGCAAAGAGGATGGGTACTGGAAGCAAGAGTGTCCCAGCTGGCCAAGTGACCCTGCAGTAGCCAAAACATTAGCCAGGAAAGATAGTCGGGCATCACAAACCAAAACCTGGGTCCATAAATTTCAGGAAAAAAACCTGCAAATTAGGTCATTGAGCTGACAGGAATAGAGGACTCTGATAGAGATTATTAGGACAGACCAGGCTCCTATTCTCCTGGCCCCATGGAGCCTATGGTCAGAGTCCAAGTTGGGGGCCGCACCATAGATATGAGGGTTGACACGGGGCTCAACATTCTGTAATGACAAGCCAATTGGGCCTCTCTCAAAAAGACAGGCCACTGTCAAAGGGGCAACTGGCAAAAGTACCCAACAGCCCTTCCTACAAGCCAGGACCTGCAACTTTGGGGGAAAAGAGGTCACTCACAAATTCCTTTATCTTCCAGAGTGCCCAGTCCCCCTCTTGGGTTGCGACCTGCTGTCTAAACTGCAGCTCAAATTACCTTTGATGTCACGGGGCAATCCACACTGACACTGGGGCCGCAGGACCCTCTGAGAATAGTGCTAACCCTTCTCTGCAGGAGGAATGGAGACTGTTTTACCGCAGTGAAACTGGCCAATCCATGCCCATGCAGCTCCCTTTTGAAGATGTGCCTGAAGTATGGGCAGAGGGTAAGCCAAAGGGGATGGCACATGACATTCCTCCAATTATTATTCTAATAAAGCCCATAGCCAGTCCAGAAAGCATAAAGCAATATCCAGTTCCACACAAAGCGCAAGTAAAGGTCCAGCTACATATTCAGAGATTACTGAATGAAAGCATATTCAGGCTGTGCCCATCTCCATGGAACACCCCACTCTTTCCAGTTAAAAAAGCTGATGGAGTTTACTGCCCAGTCCAGGACTTACGAGCAGTTAATTTGGCAGTAATGACCTTTCATTCTGCAGTTTCTAATCCATATACTTTTCTCAGCTTAATACCCTCATCAGCAATCTACTTGTCATGCCTGGATCATAAGGATGCCCTCTTCTGCATTCAGGTAGTGCCCCAGAGCCAACCAATTTCCACCTTTAGGTGGGGCGATCTGAACTCAGGTGAAAAACAGCAGCTAACATGGACGAGTTTGCCTCAGAGGTTTAAAAATGCACCCACTATTTTTGGACAAGGCCTGGCCCGTGATCTCAAATCTTTTAAACCAGAAAGCCATAACTGTTTTCTCCTCCAATATGTAGATGACCTCATTCTCAGATGTCCCACCTACCAAGACTGTGCTGACAGAACCCATGCCCTCTTAATGCATTTACAGCAAATAGGCTATCGGGTGTCTGAGAAAAAAGCCAAAATCTGCCTATCACAAATCAGATGTCTAGGTTATAAAATAATGCAGGGGCACTGCGAATTGGGACTTGAAAGAAAGAAAGCAATCTGTAATCTCCCTGAGCCCAACACCCACCGGAAGCTGCAAGAGTTCCTCAGAGCAGCAGGATTCTGCTGCAATTGGATCCCCAATTTTGGGATCCTCACGTGCCCTTTATATGAAGCCACAAAAGGGGAAGATCATGATTCCCTGCTTTGGGAAAGCCCACAGAAAAACGCTTTCATTGCTCTCAAACAAGCCTTAATGGAAGCACTGAGCCTTAGACTTCCAGATCTCAATAAGTCATTCTACCTCTATGTTCACCACCACCAAAGCATCACAGTAGGGGCACTCACACAATACCTTGGTTCCTGGCAAACACCCGTAGCCTATCTATCCAAGCAACTGGACACTAGTCTAAAGATGGGCTCTCATGCCTGCAAACTGTAGCAGCTGCAGCCATTTTTACACTAGAAGCTATAAAATTAACTCTTGGGCAATCTGTAATTGTCCGGGTTCTGCATGCAGTAATCACAGTCTTAGAAGCCAAAGCAACACACTGGCTAACTAACAGCTGCCTGGTTAAATATCAAACACTATTATGTGAAAATCCATCTGTTCAACTGGAACTTGTAAAAAAACCCTAAATCCTGTCACCCTGCTACCCATGGAGCTGGGGATTCTAGCCCATAACTGCCTGGAAACATCACAAGTAGTATATTCCAGCAGGCCAGGCCTCCAAGACCAGCCACTGGCAAATTCTGGCATGGAGTTCTTCACGGATGGGAGTAGCTTTATGCAGGGCAGCAATCAGGGAGTGGGATATGCTGTGGTCTCAGGAGGCCCAGCGCCTCTTGGATAACACATTAGCACAGAAAGCCAAACTCATTGCCCTCACCCAAGCCCTACAACTTGCAGCTGGAGCAAACGCTAACATCTACACAGATTCCAAATATGCCTTCTTTACCCTGCACACGCATTGAGACTTATACAAACAAAAAAGACTCATTAACTCAGGAGGAAAGAGCATTAAATATGGCACACACATTCTGGAACTACTAGAAGCAGTTTGGGAACCAATGAAAGTAGCTGTAATGCACTGCAAGGGACACCAGACAAATCACAGCCCCATCATCCAGGGAAATCAGAGGGCAGATGATGAAGCAAAAAGAGTGGCATGAGAGGGATCTCTGTCTGAAAACCTGGCCACTGTTCCCATTCCTCAACCTCTTAATTATCAGAAACTCCAGTATACGCTGCCTGCTCTTGTCCCACAGCCTCTGAATCACCGAGAGCTGCAATACACTCAAGCCAAGAGAGAGTGGATACTCTCTGACGGTGGGATATAAGGAGAAAATGGATGGTGAACATTGCCTGATCACAGAATAGTTGTGCCACAAATATTAGCCACAACTCTAGTTCAACACTACCATGAGAACACACACTTGGCAAAAATCCATCTTAAAGAAGTGTTAGAAAGATTCTTCTACATCCCAAGTCTAACTGCTATCACCCATGACATATGCCAGTGGTGCACGACATGTGCAAAAATAAAACCTTTGGCAGGGGCCTACGAGAGTCCCAGGAGTCCAAAGAATTGGCAATATGCCTTTTGAAGATCTAGTAGTTGGTTTCACTGAAATTTCACACTCTGGAAGTAATAAATATCTCCTAGTCCTTGTTTGCACCTTTTCTGGCTGGGTGGAAGCTGTTCCCACTTGAACAGAAAAAGCTGAAGAAGTAACCAAAGTTCTCTCCAGGGACATCATTCCTAGATATGGGCTACCCCTTTCAATTGGCTCTGACAATGGACCCACCTTCGTCTCTGAAATCACTCAAAAGATTGCCAAAGCACTGCACATCTGATGGAAACTGCACACCTCTTACCATCCTCAAAGCTCAGGAAAGCAGAGTGAAGGAACCATGCAATAAAGACTTGTATTGCCAAGATTTGCCAAGAAACTGGGCCAAAATGGGTGCAAGTACTTATGAGTCCTCTTTTCCAAGTTTGGGCAAGCCCAAGCTGAAAGCTAAGCCTAACCCCTTTTGAAATCCTCTCTCAGAAACCACCCCCTTAATCCAAAATATAGAAGGGGATCTCGGAGAAAGAGGAAACTTATCAATAGCTCAGCAAATGATCAGCCTAGGAGAAACATTACAAAACCTGCAACACTAGGTCCAAGAAAGGGCACCCATTAGCTTAAGCAGTTATATACACCCATACAAGCCAGGAGATGCAGTCTGTGTCAAAGACTGAAAATCAGCTCCACTAATCCCTCTATAGTGAGGACCCTATCTTGCCATTTCATCCACCCCCAGTGCAGTTAAAGTAGCTGAAAACACCCTATGGATACACCATAGCTAGGTCAAGCGAGCTGCCCCAGGGTCCTGGACCCATATTCCAGATATCCACAACTCAGCCAAACTCATCTTGCAAAGGAACAAAACACCAAGCCCTGCTCCAGTCACACCCCAGAAGCTGACCAGTCCATGCATGGCCAAAGGTTGAGGATGGAACACTGAGGTCTGCTCCAATCACACCCCAGAAACTGATAGGTCTACATACAGCCAAAGAATAGGAATCTAGTTTAATCCCAATTACAATGCCCCTTTGGTTATTCTCCCTATTCCTACCTCTGAACCTACCCTGGTTCCAGGTTGGCATCACAGAGTGTGAGCCATTATCCAAAAGGTGTGAATGGGGGCCCATGTCAATACCACATTAATATATCATAACCATTACACCTGCAGGGGCCATATAGCCATCTGCCAGTTTCAAGGAATCTCCTATAGTGTCTGTAACATATCTGGTCAAATAACCTGCTATGACCCCAAACCCCCAACAGTCTCCCATAAATGGGAAATAAGGGTGCTTAATTAAAATGGGGAACTACTTAGCTCTACCCCAATCACTAGCCAGAACCAACGAGTGTCCCTCCTATTTGAAGCATGCCAAGTTATAGACTCCGGGATACCATGGAACACCAAATGTGGAGGGCTTAGCAGTGAGCAAAAATATACTCATAACAATAAGTATATGTGTGCTCCAGAAATGGAAAGTGCAGCCCCGGGGGGGTGGGGCTTCTGGTGCAAATACGTAGGTGTATACTACTGCCCCTACTGGTCCTGTGTCACCTGGGCCATGTGGAACACAGATGCAACTAAACAAACAGCCATCCTCACGAAAGGAATGGCCCTGGCTAACTGTTTATGCTGTCATTGTAACCACTTAAACCTCACCATCCTTAAACCTTAATCCCGACAGGCTCAGGGAGTCCAAATGAGTCTCTGCATTGATGGTAGAAGAATAGACCCAGGAGACTACATCTGGGTTGGGTACTGGGAACATCCACTCACAAGTAAAGCCCATTTTGTGTTCCACTGCTTTTATGAAGAAATGGAAAAGCCCTTTTCCAATCCACAAGGAGTGAGAAACATCTTCATAAGCCTAGCTGAAGTAGTAGGGGCAGCTTAAATGTCTCCTTGTGCTATGTATGTGGAGGTACTAATATGGAAGACCAATAGCCCTGGGAAACTAGAGAACACAATTACAGCCAAACATAATGAAACTGGCCTCTCAGCTGTCCCGTAGATAGTATGTGGCCCTTGCAAACTTCTGTCATAGGAAAATATTGTGCTTCAAGGGTCTGCCTAAACTCTTCTATATTTGTAGGAAACCTAACATGTACAGGGGGAGAATTCCAAAATTATACCACCAATACAACAGAGACTTGGGAAACATGGAATGATTCTGGCCTAATTCTCATAAATTTTACTTTCCACAAATTAATCACAGTGTGGAACTCCACTGCAAAAGGCCCCCTTAATGCCCCAAATTGTCTGTACTGGATTTGTGGGAAAGTTGCATTCTGAGAATTTCCCCCAAACTGGTGTGGTACTTGTGTGCTCAGTACAATAAAACCTTCCTTCTTCCTCATTCCCTTAACAGAAGGGAAAGAGCTAAGCCAGCCAGTGTATCAAAAATATAAGAAAGGGCTGTTGTTACCTGGAGAGGTGAAGAATGGCCCCCTGGATGTGTAATCCTGTACTATGGGCCAGCATCTCAGGCAGAGGATGACATGTGAGGTTATTGAACCCTTAAGTATATGCTAAACTGAATCATCCACTTGCAAGCTGTGGTGGAAATAATAACTAATGAAACTGCCCATGCTCTAAACCTACTATCCCAACAGCAAACTAAATTCAGAAATGCTATCTATCAAAACCATCTCACTATAGACTATCTTCTGGCAGCTAAAGGGGGAGTTTGTGGAAAATTCAATCTCTCTAACTGCTACCTTGAACTAGACAGCACTGGAAAGGTTATTGATGAAATTACAAGAAAAATGATAAAAATTGCTCATATTCCAGTGCAGAGTTGGAATGGTTGGAATTTAAGTAATCCCATTGGAAGCTGGCAGAAAATAGTAAACAATTTCAAGCTTCTACTGGGAATAATTGTCTTCATCATAGGAGGATGCACCATATTCCTTGCCTCCTCCCTCTCATCATAAACAGAATGTGCACCCTAATAAATGGTATAGTAAAAAGGCAGACAGCTGCCCATCTCATGGCACTATATACATACCAACCACTCCAGAGAGATTCTGACAATAGTGATGCCAAAGCCTAGTAACCTTAAGCAGGCATCAAAGGGGGGAAATAATATAGCCTGTACATAGATTCAAACTTATTTTATATCCAAATATGTCTAGAAAACCAATTGAGAAGTATAAACTCTATAAGCTTTGGATATTCAGAGAGGATGCAAGCCAAATGTGTCAAGCCTATCTGAATGTGGGGGATATGTGTTAAATCAAGCTTACCTGGAGGAAATAACCTATCTAATACTCAGGTAAAACACTTGGAGAAACTAACAAAAAGTTCTTTTGCATACAATCACCATTAGACCCCCCACTCTTATTTCTTCTGTATAAAAGGGACCCAAAAATTCTATTAGGCACTCAGTTTTTATTAGCACAGGAGTCCATCAAGTCCAGCTGGTTGAAATAAACCATCTTGCTTCCCAGAGTTCTTGTGTCCTGGCCTTTGATACTGCATACACGTGACTTCTCTGCTACTACACCTTCTTGCCAAAGACCAGTTGAGTAGGTACAACCACAGGTACTGGTATTCATGGGGGCTAAGGAGACACAGTCTATGTTCATGTCTGATGCCTCCAGATTTCAGTGCCCTGCCAGTGGGCCCTACTTTGGAATTTGTGCTCCTGAGTGTGATGGAGTTGGACTCAGATGTGACTTTCTACACATGCCTCTTCTGTCACTGTGGCTGAAGCTGTGTTTGTCACTGGGGTTTGGGTATACTCGGAAGACTTGAATCTCTGGACTGCCCATGTGCCAGCTGGGTCCTGAGCCTCAGCAAAGTTACAAAACCTACTCTCCAGTTCATTGGACTTGCTCAGGTGAGCTAAGAGGAAGATGAAGATGGTCACCCACCACACCAGGGAAATGAGAGTATCTATACCTGCAAGCAGGAGAATGACATCCCCCAACCATGTGGGGTCAAAGACCCCTCTTCACTGAGAGTAGGGGTGGACGTAACCAACCCAGTGTCCACAGATGTAGGAATAAAATATGCATTAGAGTGGACTTACTGGTATTCTACTATAGAACCACTGTGACCCTAGAAATGGAAGTTTTCAGTTTTCAGTTTTTGGTGTTTTAAACGATGTTTACTGCTTTGTACTTTTCATTGCTTTTTTTTTTCTGTGTCATAAAGACATAGTTTATTTCCCCTTGAAATTCCAGATAAAGTTTACAAAGCTGACACATGATATATATCTGTTTTTTAATTATTTATTTATTTTTTAAAAATTACATTCAAAAAATATGAGGTCACATTCAACCCCACCGCCCCCACCCCCCACTCCCCCCACAGCAACACTCTCTCCCATCATCGTGACACATCCATTGCACCTGGTAAGTACATCTCTGAGCATCACTGCACCCCATAGTCATTGGTCCACATCATAGCCCACACTCTCCCACGTTCCATCCAGTGGGCCCTGGGGGGATCTACAATGTCCTGTAATTGTCCATGGAGCACCATCCAGGACAACTCCATGTCCCGAAAACGCCTCCACATCTCATCTCTTCCTCCCATTCCCCAAACCCAGCAGCCACCACGGCTACCCTTCCCACACCCATTCCACATTTTCTCTGTGGACATTGGATTGGTTGTGTCCATTGCACATCTATGTCAAGTGGGGGCTTAGATTCCACATGGATACTGGATGCACTCCTCCTGCTTTCAGTTGTAGACACTCTAGGCTCCATGGTGTGGTGGTTGACCTTCTTCAACTCCATGTTAGCTGAGTGGGGTAAGTCCAATAAATCAAAGTGTAGGAGCTGAAGTTTGTTGAGGCTCTGAGCCTGGGTGTCATATTATCAGTCCAGAGATTTGAATCCCCTAAATATATCTAAAACCCCAGCACCAACTACAATTCCAATAAAGTAGCATGAAAATCTTGTGAAAAGAGATCCCCTCTGAGGCCAATTCCATCACGCAGAAACACCAGCTCCAAAGAAGGGCCATCTGCCATGGCAGTGAACCCCATCTGCCATGACCATAGAACCCGTGGGTCTCTTTATCCCTCAAAAGAACCAATACCTGGGGTTGTATCTACTTTATCTGTCTCTTAGACTCTGCTCAGTTGTGCATAAGGGCATTCCTTCTGACAACCTCCAGACTCTTTTTTAGAGACTCATAGCCTTATAATCTCATTTCTCTTTTCCATTTCCCCTTACATTAGGTCAAACAGCATTTTGAAGTCATGTTATTATATGTAGACAGGGATATTCTGCTGATCCGTATTGAACCTTTAATTCAAGGTCATTTTCTAGTTGCATCTTTTGCTGGGATGTGGTAGTGATCCCGCAGTGCCAGGGAGGCTCATCTGCAGGTGTCATGTCCCACGCTGGGGGGAATGCACTGCATCTACATGCTGAGTTTGGCTGTGAGAGTGGCCACATTTGAGTAACATGAAGGCTGTCAGGAGGAAACTCCCAGGCACAGTGCTACTCTAGGCCTTGTTCTTATTGCAGGTGTATAGGCTCAAAAGCATAGCCATTAGTATCAGGAGTCCACTGTTGGGCCCTCCTTCCTTCCTGGTTCTTGCCGTTGCACCTGGGGGACTGCTGCTGCTCCCCCAGGGCCCACGACAGTGACCCCCCGGCCAGGAGCCCAGTACCTCCCCAGCTGTTGTTTTTAATTGTTTCCACTATGAGTATATCTAGACATTACCATATACCCTGGGCATATGCCCTGTATAACTCCCTGTCAACCATATATATCCTGTCAATAACATCCTATATCAGTATTCCTCCACTGCCATTGTTGAACCACTCTGTGATCCAAAACTTCCTGTAAAGTGAATCCCAACATAATGCCAGCTTCACAAGAGTTTTAGATCACCGAAATTCATATATACAATATACAGTACTTCCCCAGATCCACCATAAAACATTTTTCCCTTCCACAGCGATAATCTTTTAACTTATTCATATCATATTTACTGAAACTGATGTACAGATTCCGAAACAATAGCTTTCAAACGAGGTGACATCTGTGCTTACTATGTGGTCGATACTTTAGGTTGTACAGTTTTCTAAATTTTTTAGTTATCCTATGTTTTGCCTTATGGTTTACATTATTAGTCTGTCGTCCCCTATATGTTTTTGGTGTAATATTACGTGTTTTATATTCATCCTTGTGTGCTCTCACAAAACTCCTCTCTTGCCCCCATATTTACCTTGGTTCCATCCATTCCACATCCATTTTCCCCTCCCCTTGGGGCCCACAACACCAGCCACTCTCCATTTCCCAAGAAGCCATGTCCAGAGATACTTGCAGCAGTATTCAGGGCCTGACTTTCTCAACTGCCCTAATGCCCTGGGAGCCATCCTTTCTCACTAGAGGTACAGTTCTCTCTATTTGACGGCATTAGTCCTCCCCAGCATGTGGGTCCACCCCAACTCTCACTTCTTAGGTCTCTTCCCAATGGTACAACCCACCTTGGCAAAATGAGCCTTCAGCTATTCCCTCCGAGTCTGTCCCGCATCAGACCATACCCCCTGAGCATCCTAAACAGGTAACCCTCCTACTTATACTTTGATACAATTTTCTCAACTTTTTGTTCTCAATGAACACCTGACACTCTCCCATGTTCGTATGTTGCCCCTCACTCCCCCCAATTTTTGGACAATATTACCCCTCTGCCCATCCCCAGCCCCCCTCAAACCCACAAAGCCCCACACGAAGGCAACCCCTTGCCCCCATTTTGTACCTTCTTTGTGCTCATACTTACCACTAGCTCATCACAGATTCCATCCCTGCAGACGTTAACTCATCCTTCCTCCACCCCCCGATTTCCTGTAAGCCTCTTTTCCAGACTCTAACTCTCTGAGGCAGTTTGCTTATTTCATATCATTGAGGTCATGTACTATTTGTCCTTCAATGCCTGGGTTGCTTCACTCAACATAAGATTCTCAAGGTTCATCCATGTTATCACGTGTGATTGTAATGTATTTGTTCTTACAGCCGAGTAGTATTCCAGTGTGTGTATATACCACATTTTATTGATCCACTCATCTGTTGATGAGCATTTGGATTGATTCCAACTTTTGGCAATAGTGAACAATGCTGCTATGAACATTGGTGTACATATATCGGTTTGTGTCCTTGTTTTCAGTTCTGATGGGTATATCCCCAGCAGTGGTATTGCTGGGTCATATGGCAAATCTATGGTTAGTTTTTTGATAAACCGCCAAACTGTCCTCCAGAATGGTTGGATCCTTCTGCATACCCACCAGCAGTGGATGAGTGTTACCCTTTCTTCACATCCTCTCCAGCATATGTATTCTTCTGTTTTTTTCATAGTTGCCAAGCTTATGGGAGTAAGATGGTATCTCATTGTAGTTTTGATTTGCATTTCCCTGACAGCTAGAGATTTGGAGCATTTATTCATGTGCTTTTTAGCCATTTGTATTTCTTCTTTGGAGAAGTGTCTGTTTAAATCTTTTTCCCATTTTTGAAATGGGTTGTTTATCTTTTTGTTTTCAAGATATATGAGTTGTTTATATATGCAAGTTATAAGTCTCTTATCAGATATATGGTTGCCAAATATTTTCTCCCATGGTGTGGGTTCCCTTTTTACTTTCTTGACAAACTCCTTTGAGGTGCAGAAGGCTTTAATTTTGAGGAAGTCCCATTTATCTATTTGTTCTTTTCCTGCTCGTGCTTTTGGTGTGATATTCATGAAGCCATTTCCTATTACAAGGTCCTGTAGATGTATCCCTACACTGCTTTCCAAGATCTTTATGATCTTGGCTCTTATATTTAGGTCTTTGATCCATCTTGAGTTGATCTTTGTATAAGGTGTGAGATGGTAATCCTCTTTCATTCTTCTACATATGGCTATCCAGTTCTCCAGGCACCACTTGTTGAAAAGGCCATTCTCTTCCAGTTGAGAGGGTTTGGTGGCTTTATCGAATATTATATGGCTATATACATGAGATTCTATAGCTGAACTTTCAATTTGATTCCATTGGTCTGTGTGTCTCTCCTTATGCCAATACCATGCTGTTTTCACTACTGTAGCTTTGTAGTATGTTTTGAAGTCAGGAAGTGTGATTCCTCCTATTTCGTTTTTCTTTTTCAGTATGTCTTTGGCTATTCGGGGCCTCTTTCCTTTCCAAATAAATTTCATAGTTTTTCTAGTTCCTTAAAGAAGGCTGTGTTGATTTTTATTGGGATTGCATTGAATGTGTAGATCAGTTTTGGTAGGATAGACATCTTAATAATATTCAGTCTTCCTATCCATGAACAAGGAATATTCTTCCATTTATTTAGGTCTTCTTTGATTTCCTTGAACAGTCTTGTATAGTTCTCGGTGTATAAGTTCTTTACCTCTTTAGTTAAATTTATTCCTAAATATTTGATTTTTTAATTTACTATTGTGAATGGTATTTGTTTCTTGATTTCCTCCTGATCTTGCTCATTATTGGTGTACAGAAATGCTACTGATTTTTGCGCATTGATCTTATAACCTGCGACTTTGCTGAACTCATTTATGAGTTCTAGAAGCTTTGTTGTAGATCTCTCAGGGTTTTCTATGTATAGGATCATGTCATCTGCAAATAATGAAATTTTGACTTCTTCCCTTCCAATTTCAATGCCTTTTATATCTGGTTCTTGCCTCAGTGCTCGTGCAAGTACTTCCAAGACAATGTTAAATAGGAGTGGAGACAATGGGCATCCTTGTCTTGTTCCTGAGTTTAGAGGAAAGGATTTCAGGATTTTGCTATTGTAAACAATGTTGGCTGTAGGTTTTTCATATATACTCTTTATCATGTTCAAAAAGTTTCCTTGTATTCCGATCTTTTGGAGTGTTTTTATCAAGAAGCGGTGCTGTATTTTGTCAAATGCCTTTTCTGCATCTATAGATATAATCATATGATTTTTTTCCTTCAATCTGTTTATATGGTGTATCACATTAATTGATTTTCTTATGTTGAACCATCCTTGCATACCTGGAATAAATCTCACTTGGTCATGGTGTATAATTCGTTTAATGTGTTGTTGAATATGATTAGCAAGTATTTTGTTAAGTATTTTTGCGTCTGGGTTCATTAGAGAAATTGGTCTGTAATTTTCCTTTCTTGTGGTGTCTTTGTTTGGCTTTGCTACTAGGATAATGTTGGCCTCATAGAAGGAGTTCAGCAATGTTCCTTCTGTTTCAATTTTTTGGAATAGTTTCAACAGGATTGGTGTTAGTTCTTTCCAGAATGTTTTGTAGAATTCACCTGTGAAACCGTCTGGAGCCCTGGGCTCTTCTTAGTTGGGAGATTTTTAATGACTGATTCTATCTCTTTGCTTGTGATTGGTTTGTTAAGATCCTCAATTTCTTCTTTCATCAATATGGGCTGCTTATGTGTTTCTAGGAATTTGTCCATTTCCCCTAAATTGTCATTTTTGTTGGAATATAGTTTTTCAAAGTATCCTCTTATGATAGTCTTTATTTCTGTGGGGTCAGTGGTGATATCACCTTTCTCATTTCTTATTTTGTGTATTTGCATCTTTTCTCTTTTTTTCTTTGTTAGTCTCACTAAAGGTTTGTCAATTTATTGATCTTCTCAAAAAACCAGCTCTTGGTCGTGTTTATTTTTTCAAGTGCTTTCTTATTTTCTATTTCATTTAGTCCTGCTCTTATCTTTGTTATTTCCTTCCTTCTTCTTCCTGTTGGGTTACTTTGTTGTTGTTTTTCTAATTCCGTCTAAAGTGCAGTTCTTCAATTTTTGCTCTTTCTTCTTTTTTGATATGTGAATTTATGGCTATAAATTTCCCTCTCAGTACCGCTTTTGCTGCATCCCATAAATTTTGGTATGTTTTGTTATCATTATCATTTGTTTCAAGGTAGTCATTGATTTCTTTTGAGATTTCCTCTTTGACCCACTGTTTTTCTAAGAGTGTGCTGTTTAATTTCCAAATTGTGGTGTGAAGTCTGGGCCTCCATCCCTTGCAAATTTCCAGCTTCACTCCACTGTGGTCAGAGATATTGTTTTGTATGATTTTGATCTTTCTGAATTCATTCAGCCTTTCTTTGTGGCCTAACATATGGTCTATCTTGGAGAATGTTCCATGTGCACTTGAGAAAAATGTATATCCTGCTGTGTTTGGGTGTAATGATCTGTATATGTCTATTAGATCCAGCTCTTCTAATATACTATTCAAATGTTTTGTTTCTTTAGTGATTCTCTTTTGAGATGTTCTGTCCAGATATGATAGTGGTGTATTAAAATCCCCCACTATAATTGTAGATGCATCTCTTTTTTCACTTAGTTTATCCAGCATTTGTCTCACGTATTTAGAGACACCCTTGTTAGGAGCATAAATATTTATGATCGTTCGATCTTCTTGACAGATCGTCCCTTTCACTAAAATGTAGTATCCTTCTTTGTCTCTCACAATTGTTTCACATTTAAAGTCTATTTTGTCTGATATTAATATAGCTACTTTTTTGGTTGTTGTTTGGTTGTTGTTTGCTTATATCATTTCTTTCCAGCCATTCACTTTCAACCTCCATGAGTCTCTGGGTCTAAGATGTGTCTCTTGTAGACAGCATATAGATGGGTCATATTTCCTTATCCAGTGTCCCAGTCTGAATCTTTTGATAGGTGAGTTTAATCTGTTGACATTCAGTGTTATTACGTTCAGATAATTATTTGTGGTAGCCATATTTTGGTTGGATTTGTGTTTGTTATATTTTCTTTGTATTATTTTTTTTTCCCCTTCTAATTTTGTCTTTTTTTGTTGCTCTTACACTCTCCTCCCTCTCTGACTGTCCTGTTTTTTCCTTTCTTCCTGCAGAACTCCCTTTAGAATTTCTTGATGGGGAGGTTTCTTGTTGATATACTCTTTCAGTTTCTCTTTATCTGTGAATATTTTGAACTCTCCATCATTTTTGAATGCTAGTTTAGCTGGATAGAGTATTCTTGGTTGGAAATTTTTTTCCTTTAGTACCTTGATTATATCATACCACTGCCTTCTTGCCTCCATCGTTTCAGATGAGAAATCAGCACTTAATCTTATGGAGTTTCCCTTGTATGTGATGGTTTTCTTTTCTCTTCCTGCTTTTAGAATTTTCTCTTTGTCTTGAGCATTGCATAATTTGACAAGTATATGTCTTGGGGTGGGCCTGTTGTGGTTTATGACCAGTGGAGTGCGCTGTGCTTCTTGGATATGTACATCTGTCTCTTTCAGTAGATTTGGGAAGTTTTCATTCATTATTTCCTGCAACACTCCTTCTGACCCCTTTCCCTTCTCTTCTCCTTCTGGAATGCCTATAATACGTATGTTTGAGTGTTTTGCATTGTCATTCAGGTCCCTAAGTCCTATCTGGATTTTTTCTACCTTTTTATTGACCACTTCTACTATCTGTTTGATTTCCAATGCACTGTCTTCCACATCACTAATTCTCTGCTCTGCCTCTTCTAGTCTGCTGATATTTGCTGCAAGTGTATTTTTGATTTCTTGAATTGTGGTGTTCATTTCCATCATGTCTGTTATCTTTTTGCACATGTCTGCAATTTCCCCTCCTAGTGTTATCTTCATGTTGTTAACCTCTTTCATTACTTCATCAAATTTGTTGGTGATAAATGTTCTGAGATCTTTCATTGCTTGTGCGAAGATCTGCTTGCCTTCCTGATTTTTAGTTTGTTGATTGGATTCAGCCATGTTTTCCTGATTACTGGTTTGGTTTGTAGATTTTTGTTGCTGTCTTGTCATCATTTTTTCTTGACAGGTTTAGTCAGTTCCTTAGGTTCTTTGTCTAGTCTTGGAGATTAATTAGCTGCTGTTTTTGCATAAGTGTTATATCTTCTCTTTGTCCCTTTGTTCTTCTTATTCCAATTTCTTATTGCTGGTTAAGTTCACTTTAAAGGAAATTATTAGTGCTGGGGAAAGGCAATTGTGTAAGGAAGGAAAAAGTGTAAAGTAGTATTGGTGATATATGTTAACAAAGCAACAATATGAGTTCTGGGAGAATGGAGGTTAGATCGTGTAAATTGTGTAGAGTTATAGCAGTAAGTAGAGTACCTATAATGAGGTAGACAACTGAATATGGGAGGAATATGGTACGTACTAAGAAGCTATTGTTTTTGTGAGAGAGGGAAAGAGAAAAGAGAGGTAATAGTTTCAAGGGCGGATACCAGATGGAAAACTAAACAAAGGTATTAGAAATTAAGAGTTAGACACTTTGTGGATCAAAGAAAGGGAGGTGGAATATAGGAGAGATAGCAGATGGTGGAAGATATCAAGTTGTAGGGGAAAGGAGATAGTGTAGATAGCCTAAATCTATTCACAGAGAAATGAGGCAGTGGAGGATGAGGAAACCCAGCAAATGTGAGGTGTTTCCTGCAGGACCTATTTTATTTTTAAGATAAAATAAATAAGAAGAAGATCAGGGTCAAGAAAGAGAGGATTAAAAAAAAGAAAAAGGAGACTTTGGGGGATACGCTGGGAGAAAATACTAGGGGATAATGCAATGCCAGGAATGAGAACATTAAAAAACTAGAGGAGGAGACAAGATGGTCGCTGAGTGAACTTGCCTTTGTGGTCTGTCCTGGTAAGAGACAGCTGGGCGCGGTGGCAGGTTCTCCAAGGCGAGGCTTTTTCGGGATTTCTGCAGGGCAGAAGTGCCGGGACATCGATCGGGTGGAAAGGTAACTTTGCAGGGCAGAAGTGCCGGGACATAGATCGGGTGGAAAGGTAACGGAGAGGATTGGTCTAGTAGATATAATTTGGGTTCTATTGCCAGCAGGTGAGACCCACGCATGGGCTCCTCCCTGTTGGGGGTGGGGGAACCGTGGTCCTGTCCTGGGGTTCTGCTTTTGGATGTCTCTGAAGGGCTAAGGAGTTCGCGAGCTCTGGGCAAACTGTGGACAGATTGATGTGACAGATCGCCTTTGTGGATCGATTTGGGAAGATAGACGGTGTTTTGTTGTGAAGCGGGAGAAACTTTTGGGTGAGAATATAAACAATAGCCCTTCCACCTGAAGCCCCGCCCCCAAAAGCCCGGCAACCGTTCTCCAACCCAAATAGGCTGTAGGCAATAAAGAGAAGTAATTGGAAAATTGTTCTAGGCTGCGGAAAGGGAGGGGGGGACACGTCTGGAAGCCGATTAGGGAATATTCTGCGAAGCTTGAGAATTCCGGTTTTCGAATCTGTTTTCGGCATCACAGGCCGGGCTTCGGATCTGTACTAGTAAAGTGGCTGTGGTGTAGAGGCGCCCTCTAGTGGTAGTGGTTTGGAATCACAGGACGGGAGCTGTCCAAAAGCTAAAGTGAAAGATAACATACTAAGGAGTCCAGCAAAGTAAGTGAATTGCAGGGTTCAGTCACAATATAGAGTTTGCGGATCTGACTTCCCCCATAGGGTTGGCACCCAGCTGGGGGGATCCCTGAGGGCTGTGTTACACTGCGGGGCTCCCAGGCTTCCTGTTGACCAGATTGGAGGCTGCCAGGTCTGAATTCCCTAAATTCTGATGGCCCACACTACAGAGACTCACACCTCTTGAGTCCTCATTATCTCAGACTTTCCATCCCTGAATCCATCACGCACTGAGGTCCATCTGAGGTCCTTAAATGCCCTAGCCTTCAACGTTGGCATTTTTTCTTTATCGTTTCATTTTGTTTTGTTTTTATTTTCATTGTGACATATTCTTTACTTTTTTCAATTTCCTGATTGCTAACACCGCATTATCCACTAGTCTTCTCTCACAGCGTATCCCCCAAAGTCTTTTTTTACTCAGTTATTTAAGGGTTTTTTTTTGTGTGTGGTAGGTGCTGTGTAGTGGGTGTTTTAATTCTGGTTTGTGTATATCTGTTTTGTTTTTTTTTTCTTTCTTTCCCCTACCTGTTCCCCACCCCTTGCCCACCCTCTTTTCCTTTCTTCCTCTCGTCCCTTCCTCCCCCCCTTTTTTTTCTCTCCCTTTTTTTCTGTTGTCTCTCTCCCTCTTGTCCCTCATATTCTACTTAGTTTATTTTAACTCAATTATACAATAGGTGTGGCAGGAAACACCTCACATTCGCTGGGTTTTCTCATCCTTCACTGCCTCATTTCTGTGTGAACTGATTTAGGCTACCTACACTATTCTCTTTCCCCTACATCTTGATATCCGTCACCATCTACTGGCTCTCCTATATTCCACCTCCCACCTCCCTTTCTTCGATCCACGAAGGGTCTAAGTCTTAATTTCTAATACCTATGTTTTGTTTTCTGTCTGTTATCCACTCTTGAAACTATTACCTTTCTTTTCTCTTTCCCTCTCTCACGAAATCAATAGATTCTTAGCTCATACCATATTCCTCCCATATTCAATCATCTACCTCATAATAGGTACTCTACCTACTGCTATAACTCTACACAATTTACATGAATCTAACCTCCATCCTCCCAGATCTCATATTCTTGCTTTGTTAACATATATCACCAATACTACTTTACACTTTTCCCTAGCTTACACAATTGCCTTTCCCCAACACTAATACTTTCCTTTAAAGTGAACTTAACCAACAACAAGAAACTAGAATAAGAAGAAAAAAGGGACAAAGAGAAGATATAGCACCTATGCAAAAATAACAGCTAATTAACCTCCAAGAGCAGACAAAGAAGCTAAGGAACTGATTAAATCTGTCAAGATAAAGAGATGAGCAGAAAGCAACAAAAATCTACAAACCAAACCAGTAATCAGGAAAACATGGCTGAATCCAATCAACAAACCAATAATCACGAAGGGGAGCAAAACTTGGCACAAGCAATGAAAGATCTCAGAACATTTATCACCGACAAATTTGACGAAGTAATGAAAGAGGTTAACAACATGAAGACATCACTTGGAGGGGAAATTGCAGACATACGCAAAAACATAACAGATATGATGGGAATGAACACCACATTTCAAGAAATCAAAAATACACTTGCAGCAAATATCAGCAGACTAGAAGAGACAGAGCAGAGAATTAGTGATGTGGAAGACAGTACATTAGAAATCAAACAGATAGTAGAAGGGGTCAATAAGAAGATAAAAAAAATCCAATTAGGACTTAGGGACCTGAATGACAATACAAAACGCTCAAACATACGTATTATAGGCATTCCAGAAGGAGAAGAGAAGGCAAAGGGGTCAGAAGGAGTGTTGCAGGAAATAATGGCTGAAAACTTCCCAAATCTACTGAAAGAGAGAGATGTACATATCCAAGAAGCACAGCGCACTCCACTAGTCATAAACCCCAACAGGCCCACCGCAAGACATATACTTGTCAAATTAACCAATGCTCAAGACAAAGAGAAAATCCTAAAAGCAGCAAGAGAAAAGAAAACCATCATATACAAGGGAAGCTCAATTAGATTAAGTTCTGATTTCTCTTCTGAAACCATGGAGGCAAGAAGGCAGTGGTATGATATAGTCAAGGTACTAAAGGAAAAAAATTTCCAACCAAAAATACTCTATTCAGCTAAACTAGCATTCAAACATGATGGAGAGTTCAAAATATTCGCAGACAAACAGAAACTGAAAGAGTATACCAACAAGAAACCTCCCCTTCAAGAAATTCTAAAGGGAGTTCTGCAGGAAGAAAGGAAAAAACAGGAAAGGCAGAGTTGGAGGAGAGTATAAGACCAACAACAACAACAAAAAAGACAAAAAAAATATATACAAACAAAATATGACAAACACAAATCCAATCAAAATATGGCTAACACAAATAATTCCTTGATAGTAATATCACTGAATGTCAACGGATTAAACTCACCTATCAAAAGATTCAGACTGGGACATTGGATAAGGAAATATGACCCATCCGTATGCTGTCTACAAGAGACACATCTTAGACCCAGAGACGCATGGAGATTGAAAGTGAATGGCTGGAAAACAATCATACAAGCTAACAATAACCAAAAAAAAGGCAGGAGTAGCTATATTAATATCAGAAAAAATAGACTTTAAATGTGAAACAATTGTGAGAGACAAAGACGGATACTACATTTTAGTGAAAGGGAAAATCTGTCAAGAAGATCGAACAATCATAAATATTTATGCCCCTAACAAGGGTGCCTCTAAATACGTCAGGCAAACGCTGGAAAAACTAAGTGAAAGAATAGATACATCTACAATTATAGTGGGGGATTTTAATACACCACTATCAACTCTGGACAGAACATCTCAAAAGAGAATCACCAGAGAAACAAAACATCTGAATAGTTTATTAGAGGAGCTGGATCTAATAGACATATATAGATCGCTACACCCAAACACAGCAGGATATACATTTTTCTCAAGCGCACATGGATCATTCTCCAAGATAGGTCATATGCTAGGCCACAAAGAAAGGCTGAACGAATTCATTAAGGCTGAAATCATACAAAACATTATCTCTGACCACAGTGGAGTCAAGCTGGAGATTCGCAAGGGACAGAAGCCCAGATTTCACAACACGATTTGGAAATTAAACAGCACACTCTTAGTAAAACAGTGGGTCAAAGAGGAAATCTCAAAAGAAATCAATGACTACCTTGAAACAAATGATAATAACACAACATACCAAAATTTATGGGATGCAGCAAAAGCAGTACTGAGAGGGAAGTTTATAGCCATAAATTCATATATCAAAAAAGAAGAAAGAGCAAAAATTGAAGAACTAACTGCACATTTGAAGGAATTAGAAAAACAACAACAAAGTAACCCAACAGGAAGAAGAAGGAAGGAAATAACAAAGATAAGAGCAGAACTAAATGAAATAGAAAATAAGAAAGCACTTGAACAGATAAACAAGACCAAGAGCTGGTTTTTTGAGAAGATTAACAAAATTGACAAACCTTTAGCGACATTAACAAAGAAAAAAAGAGAGAAGATGCAAATACACAAAATAAGAAATGAGAAAGGCGATATCACCACTGACCCCACAGAAATAAAGACTATCATAAGAGGATATTTTGAAAAACTATATTCCAACAAAAATGACAATCTAGAGGAAATGGACAAATTCCTAGAAACACATAAGCAGCCCATATTGACAAAAGAACTAATTGATGATCTTAACAAACCAATTACAAGCAGAGAGATAGAATCAGTTATTAAAAATCTCCCAACTAAGAAGAGCCCAGGGCCAGATGGCTTCACAGGTGAATTCTACAAAACTTTCCAGAAAGAACTGACACCAATCCTGCTGAAACTATTCCAAAACATCGAAACAGAAAGAACATTACCCAACTCCTTCTATGATGCCAACATTACCCTAGTACCAAAGCCAAACAAAGACATCACAAGAAAGGAAAATTACAGACCAATTTCTCTAATGAACCTAGACGCAAAAATACTTAACAAAATACTTGCTAATCGTATTCAACAACACATTAAACGTATTATACACCACGACCAAGTGGGATTCATCCCCGGTATGCAAGGATGGTTCAACATAAGAAAATCAATCAACGTAATACACCATATAAACAGATTGAAGGAAAAAAATCACATGATTATATCTATAGATGCAGAAAAAGCATTTGACAAAATACAGCACCCTTTCTTGATAAAAACACTCCAAAAGATTGGAATACAAGGAAATTTTTTGAACATGATAAAGAGTATATATGAAAAACCTAAAGCCAATATTGTTTACAATGGAGCAATCCTAGACTCCTTCCCTCTAAACTCAGGAACAAGACAAGGATGCCCACTGTCTCTGCTCCTATTTAACATTGTCTTAGAAGTACTTGCTTGAGCACTGAGGCAAGAACCAGAAATAAAAGGCATTCAAATTGGAAAGGAAGAAGTCAAAATTTCATTATTTGCAGATGACATGATCCTATACATAGAAAACCCTGAGAGATCTACAGCAAAGCTGCTAGAACTCATAAATGAGTTTAGTAAAGTCGCAGGTTATAAGATCAATGCGCAAAAATCAGTAGCATTTCTGTACACCAATAATGAGCAAGATCAGGAGGAAATCAAGAAACAAATACCATTCACAATAGTAAATAAAAAAATCAAATACTTAGGAATAAATTTAACTAAAGAGGTAAAGAACTTATACACCGAGAACTATACAAGATTGTTCAAGGAAATCAAAGAAGACCTGAATAAATGGAAGACTATTCCTTGTTCATGGATAGGAAGACTGAACATTATTAAGATGTCTATCCTACCAAAACTGATCTACACATTCAATGCAATCCCAATAAAAATCAACGCAGCCTTCTTTAAGGAACTAGAAAAACTAACTATGAAATTTATTTGGAAAGGAAAGAGACCCCGAATAGCCAAAGACATACTGAAAAAGAAAAACGAAATTGGAGGAATCACACTACCTGACTTCAAAACATACTACAAAGCTATGGTGGTGAAAACAGCATGGTATTGGCATAAGGAGAGACACATAGACCAATGGAATCGAATTGAAAGCTCTGATATAGAACCTCACATATACAGCCACATAATATTCGATAAAGCCACCAAACCCTCTCAACTGGGAGAGAGTGGCCTATTCAACAAATGGTGTCTGGAGAACTGGATAGCCATATGTAGAAGAATGAAAGAGGATTACCATCTCACACCTTATACAAAGATCAACTCAAGATGGATCAAAGACCTAAATATAAGAGCCAAGACCATAAAAACCTTAGAAAGCAGTGTAGGGAAACATCTACAGGACCTTGTAATAGGAAATGGATTTAAGAATATCTCACCAAAAGCACGAGCAGCAAAATAACTAATAGATAAATGGGACTTCCTCAAAATTAAAGCCTTCTGCACCTCAAAGGAGTTTGTCAAGAAAGTAAAAAGGGAGCCCACACAGTGGGAGAAAATATTTGGCAATCATATATCTGATAAGAAACTTATAACTTGCATATATAAAGAACTCCTATATCTTGAAAATAAAAAGATAAACAACCCATTTAAAAAATGGGAAAAAGACTTAAATAGACACTTCTCCGAAGAAGAAATACAAATGGCAAAAAAGCACATGAAAAAATGTTCCAAATCTCTAGCTATCAGGGAAATGCAAATCAAAACTACAATGAGATACCATCTTACACCCATAAGATTGGCAGCTATGAAAAAACAGAAGAATACAAGTGCTGGAGAGGATGTGAAGGAAGGGGAACACTCATCCACTGCTGGTGGGAATGCAGAAGGATCCAACCATTCTGGAGGACAGTATGGCGGTTTCTCAAAAAACTAGCCATAGATTTGCCATATGACCCAGCAATACCACTGCTGGGTATATACCCAGCAGAACTGAAAACAAGGACACAAACCGATATATGTACACCAATGTTCATAGCAGCATTGTTCACTATTGCCAAAAGTTGGAATCAACCCACATGCCCATCAACAGATGAGTGGATCAATAAAATGTGGTATATACACACAATGGAATACTACTCAGCTGTAAGAACAAACACACTACAAACACATGTGATAACATGGATGAATCTTGAGAACCTTATGTTGAGTGAAGCAACCCAGATATTGAAGGACAAATACTACATGACCTCAATGATATGAAATAGCCAAGCTGCCCTAGATAGCAAGAGACTGAACGATAGGCTTACAGGAAATCGGAGGGTGGAGGAAGGATGTGAGCCGATGTCTGCAGGGGTGGAATTTAAGACGAGATGGTGGTAAGTATGAGCACAAAGAAGAGATAAAAGGGGGGCAAGGGGTTGCCTTTGGTTGGGGCTTTGCGGGTTTGAGGGTGGCTGGGGAGGGACAGATGGGTAACATTGCCCAAAAGTGGGGGAGGGAGGGGTAGCATACGAACACAGGAGAGGGTCAGGTGTTGGTGGAGAGTAAAATGCTGAGAAAATCATATCAAAATATAATAAAGAGGGTTACCTGTTTAGAATGCTTGGAGGGGAGGGTCTGATGCAGGACGGGCTCCTGGGGAATGTCTAAATGCTCATTCTGCCAGAGTGGGTGACACCATGGGGTAGAAACCCAAGTAGTGAGAGTGGGGGTGGACCCACATCCTGGGGAGGACTAATGCCATCAAATAGAGGGAACTGTATCCCTCGAGAGAAAGGGTGGCTCCCAGGGCATTGGGGCAGTTGAGCAAGTTAGGCCCTGAACACTATTCCATCTATATCTGGAAGTGGCTCCTCAGGAAACTGAGGTTGGCTGTCACTGTGGGCACCAAGGTGGAAGCGAAAATGGACGTTAAATGTGTGGAACCAAGGTAAATGGGGGGTAAGAGAGGAGTTTCTTGAGAGTACACAAGGATGGATATAAACCATGTAATATTACACCATAACATATAGGAGATAACAGACTGATAATGTAAACCATAATGTAAAACATAGGATAACTAAGAATGTAAAAAACTGTGTATCCTAAAGTATGCACCATAATGTAAGCACAGATGTCACCTTGTTAGAAAGTTAGTGTCTCAGACTCTGTACATCACGTTAAGTAAATATGATGTGAATAGGGTGTAAGAGTAGCACTGTGGAAGGGAAAAGGTTTTGTGGTGGATGTATGGGAGTGCTGTACATTATATATATGCATTGCTGTGGTCTAGGGCTCCTGTGAAGAGAAGCTGAATAATTAGGGGGGGGGGGAAATAAAAAGATAGGGTGTAGAATTTTTTCCAAGTAAACACGTGTTCTTTATCTAACCTTTAAACCCATCGCTATATGCCATTCCCTAGTAAGGGACCTGGACATTATATTGGGCTTCAAATTTCGGGGAGTTCTGGATCACAGAGTGTTTCAACAACGGCAATGGAGGGATACTGGTATGGGATGCCATTGATAGGTGATATATGGCTGACAGGGAGCTGTACAGAACATATGTCCAGGGTGCATGGTAATGTTTGGATATACTCATAGTGGTAACAATTAAAAACCACAGCAGGGGAGGTACTGGGTTCCTGGCCAGTGGTGCTCTGTCGTGGTCCCTAGGGGAGCAGCGACAGTCTCCCAGGTGCAGCGGCGGGGACCAGGAGAGAGAGAGTGTTCAACAGTGAGCCCCTGATGCTAATGACTATGCTTGTGAGCTGTTAAGCCTAAAATAAGAACAAGGCCTAGAGCAACACTGTGCCTGGGAATTTCCTCCTGTCAGCCTTCATGTTACTCATATGTGGCCAGTCTCGAAGCCAAACTCAGCATGTAAATGCAATGCCTTCCCCCCAGCATGGGACATGACACACGGGGATGAGCCTCCCTGGCACCGAGGGACCACTATCAACTACCAACTGATGATGCAACTGGAAAATGACCTTATACGGAAGGTTCAATGCGGATCAGCAGAATATCCCTGTCTACATAAAATAACATGACTTTAAAATGCTGTTTGACCTAAAGTAAGGGGAAATGGAAAGGAGAAATGAGTTTATATGGCTACGAGTTTCTAAAAAAGAGTCTGGAGGCTGGCAGAAGGATTGCCCTTATGCACAACTGAGCAGAGTCAGAGAGACAGATAAAGCAGATACAACCCCCAGATATTGGTTCCTTTGAGGGCTAAAGAGACCCATGCGAGTTATGGTCATGGCCGATGGGGTTAACTACCAGGGCAGATGGCCCCTCTTTGGAAATGGTGTTTATGTGTGATGAATCTGGACTCAGATGGGATCTCCCTTCATAAGACTTTCATGCTAATGTGCTGGAGGTGCAGTTAATGTTGGGGTTTAAGATATATTTAGGGGATTTGAATCTCTGGACTGACAATGTGATAGCCAGGTCCTGAGCCTCAACAGACTCCAGCACCTACAATCTGATCTATTGGACTTACCACACTCAGCTAAGATGGAGCTGAAGAAGGACAACCACCGCACCATGGAGCCTAGAGTGATTACAACTGAAAGTAGGAGGATTGCATCCAGCATCCATGTGGAATCTGAGCCTCCTCTTGACATAGAGGTGCAATGGACACAACCAATCCAATGTCCACATAGAAGAGGTGGCATTGGATTGGGAAAAGTGGACATGGTGGCTGATGGGTATGGGGAAAGGCAGGAAGAGATGATAGGTGGAGGCGTCTTTGGGACATGGAGCTGCCCTGGATGGTGCTTTAGAGGCAATCACCAGACATTGTATATCCTCACAGGGCCCACTGGATGGAATGGGGGAGAGTATGGGCCATGATGTGGACCATTGACTATGAGGTGCAGAGGTGCCCAAAGATGTACTTACCAAATCCAATGGATGTGTCATGATGATGGGAGGGAGTGTTGCTGGGGGGGGAGGTGGGGTGGGGGGTGGGATTGAATGGGACCTCACATATATATTTTTAATGTAATATTATTACAAAGTCAATAAAATAAAAAAATAAAAAATAAAAAAAATAAAAAACTAGAATAAAAAATAGAAATAGAATAAAAATAAAAACAAAACAAAATAAAACAAAGAAGTAAAAACGCAAACATTGAGGGCTAGGACATTCAAGGGCCTCAGATGAACCTCAGGGTGTGGTGGATTCAGGGATGGACAGTCTGAGGTATTCAGGCCTCAAGAGGTGTGAGTCTCTGGCATGTGGGCTGCCAGAGTCCAGGGAACTCAGACCTGGCAACCTCGAGTCCAGTTAACAGGAAGCCTGGGAGCACCACAGTGCATCACTGCCTTCAGGGATCCCCGCAGCTGGGTGCCAGCCCTATGGGTGAGGTCTCATCCACAAGCTCTATCCTGTGTTCTGTGTTCTACAATTCACTTACTTACTAGGATCTATTGTGTGGATATATCACCAATTGACTTCAGGAACCCTCCCACCCTGTGGTCCCCGGGAACATCCACCTGGGGGCTCCTCTAGGCTGAGGCCAATTTAATGACTCAGATCAATATCCAGGTCCAGGGGAGGGGCTCCAGCCAGAAACGCTAATAACAGAGTCCATCCCGAAATTCCCACGCTTCACAAAATATTCCCCTAATCAGCTTCCAAACGTCTGCCACCCCACGAGACCCTGGTAGCGTCTCTTTGTTGCTATCCCTTTGAGACTGCTGTAGGTCAGCAGCCGGGCTTGGGGGGGGGGGGGGCATGGCTCTAGGCAGAAACGCTATTGTTTGTGTCCACAATCAAAAATTGCCCTCACTTTGCCCTAAAATCCCTGTCTGTCTGCCCAAATGGGTCTGCAAGCACCTCCCTTCCCACCAACCTCCAATAGGTGGCCCAGGGCCCATGAACTCCCCAGTACTGCAGAGCCTCCACTCGGCGCTGGGCCCGGCTCAGCTCCCCCCACCGCCATGGTGCTAGATGCCTTGGCTCCGCCTACCCAAGGAGGGAATCCTCCACACATAGCTGGGATGTCCGTATATATTTCACAGATGATCCTCTCTGTTATCTTCCCTCCAAATTGATGTCCAGACACCTCTGGACCAGCAAAAATCCTGAAACAGCCCGGTCCCAAAGAGTCTCCAACATCACCCAGGAGATTCCCTGCAGGAGCTAGTAACCGGGAAGTTCACTCAGCCGCCATCTTGCTTCAAGTATTCATTGTTTTTATATATATTTTAAACCATTTAATGCAACACATATATCAAATGACTATTTACTTACACAATTTTATTATGAAGATAACAATAGATACTTTACTTTAGTAATAGAGGGAAAAATTATTTTTCACTGTTAAAATGAAAACAGAAGATTCCCAATAGAATCAAGATAACTTTTTATTACCATTTACATAAATATGCACCTTGCAGATGCCTTCAGACAGGTTTTATTATCATGAAGTTATTTTTTTCAACCAATACCAATCTAAGTTTTTAGTTAACAGTGACTTCTAGAACTAGAACTATTTAAACATTTTCATTTTGGAAGATGCTTTACAAACTCTTTATAATTGACTATAACCACATTGACTAGCCACCTCACGTTTAAATAAACTTATTAAATTATAATTATCAACCAAAGAAATTTACTCTTATTTATTTAAGAGAGCATATCTACAATTGTTTTCCTTTAGCCTAATTTCACCAATGTGAACTTACAACTTCCATTACTTTAAAGATTTCTTACATATAATGTTAATTTAGTTTATAAATTAACTATGGGAGATTACACTCAAGTTAAATAAAATTGAAACCATTATAGTTTATGCAAGGAATGTTCTCTTTTTTCCTTACAGGAACCTAAAAACTTCTTTTCTTTGTTTAAGTTATGAAAATGAGTAATTTAAAAGCATACTGACTACCAGGTTTTAAAACACATTACACAATTATTAACTTGTTTAATCATAATCCAGGAAAGATCTCTCCGTAGTTTTTATGGGCTTTACTTACTGTAATTTGTCAATAGAGCCACTAATTACCTTTATTTTGTTGGAAAGAAATCTTCTGGAAGAAAATAAGGTTCACCCGATTGTGGAGAAGAAAGGAATTTATTCTCAATCTTGCAAGAAGGGGTGCAGAACGAGATATGGCTGGCACCCTGAACAAAGAAAAATGACACAATTTATACCCTTAAGCCTAGCACACAAGCTCTTCTTCTGTTTCTCTATAGATTGGATACTTAGCAAGTTATAGCTTATCTGAGATCTAACTTTCCCACACAAAAGTTTGTGATTTAACTGCTGCCTCTATCACATTCCAACCATTTTAGTTTTTACTACTCCCCTTTGTCAAATAAGGAATGGAATTTAGTGCTGAATTGGTATTGACATAGCTCTTCCTTGGGCATCCTTTTATTGCCTATAGGACTGGCTTAAGCTCATTTCCTTTGCTGCTGTTTAACCTGGGAATCAGAGACTGAGGCAGTAGGCTCCCAGGTTACATTAATGAATACTTTTTTCCTTTATGTGGAAACTAAACTAATCTTTGTTTTTTTTACACTTTATGGCTGACAAAAGGTTTAAACTGGGAAATTACAGGGCAAATTGATTCTTAATTCCTTAGCCTAGTAAATAGGTTTAATCTGCCACACCTAGTCTTGCCTTCGAAGCTCTTGCAAAGAGGAGGCCCTTTCCCAATAGTTTTTATAATCAGATTTTTATATGACCTTTTCATTCTGCTTAGTCTAATTTGGGTTCCAAGAATATTTATTAACATATATAACTGTATATTTAATTTTTAACAATTTGAATAGAGCTCTTTTAGGAATTTTCTCTTGTTAATTTGCATTATTTTATATACTGTTTAACTTAATTTGGGTTTCAGAAATATATATTACTTTATAACTGCATATTTAATCTCAATTTGAGCAAATAGGCAGACATGTATAGTTTGACACAAAAACATATCTTTAGTTACTTTAAACTTACAACTTTTACAAAACAAGTGTGACTGCAAAACATTTCAAAGACTCCTGAAACTTTTCTTAATTTGCACTGTGACTATGCAGTTTTACACTATGACCATGCAGTTTTACACAAGAATTTTCCTTTTTAATTAATGGATTGTAACTAAAATGTTCTCAATGCTTTAGCACCATTTTTGTTTCAGAACTTTATATTTTACTTTGAGTTTAGCAGAATTTTGGATAAGCAACAAGATTAATTTTATGTATATTAACTGAGGCTATTTGAAGTCTCAGGGAGACAGACTGGTTTCTCTCATGAATTGCCACTCTTAGGAACACTGACCGTCAAGGCAGGAGACTTCTTCCCCACCCCCCCTTTTTTTTCCAGTTTCTGGAGATAATAAATCTCCAGTGGTCATTTAACCTTATTCCATCAGGCAGCAATATATTTAGTTTACACTTGAATTCATGAGAGAAAGGGTTACTAATACCAGGACAGGAGATCCCAGCTCTTCTCTGGACTATAGGGGCAGAAGCTATTATGGAATAACCATAGGCAGAGGCAAGGGGTGAGGTTAGGCTTGAAGTAACCACAAACAAATGAAAGGTTAGTTTAGAATTTACACTTAAGTAATAGTTTCAGGTTAAATTCACCCAGCTATAATTTCAGTTATTATTTTTCCACTGTTTTATAATATAAATGCATTTATAAATGATTTTAACTCTTAGTTACAATTTTTATTAATTTTAAAAACCTGTTAATATTATAACACCTTTAAACACCTTTTGTTTGACTTATAACATATTAAATGAACTTAACTATTACTTTAATTTTTCTTTTAAGGTAAAAGAATAAATCTCTTGCAGTTAGTTTGAAATAAAAGGCTACTTTTCAGGATTTGATTTCTAGAACATAATGCTCTTTTAAAAGAGATAAGACCCTTTCTTTTTCAAACACTGAGGAAATGATGAGCTTAAAGCACAAGAAGCTATTTTGATAAAACAGATTTTCTTTGTATATTGATTATTCAGGAAACCTTTACTAAAAGAGACTGATGACTTAAGAGACTTTGGGAAAGAATAAATTTTAACTTTGCATCAGTATACTATTTGATACTAAACCCTTTAAAACTTTATATAGACTTATTAAATCTTACTCAATTTTCATCATAAAAATTTTCCTTCCACAAACCTTCTACACTTTCGGTATTCTTTCAGAATTTGTCCCATAATCTACACTTTCCAATAATCAATCATTTTATCTTAGGACAAAATCATCTTCTGTTTCTTTAACAATAAAAACACATTCCATATATCGCACATACTAATTTATCAGGCAAACTTCTTACAACATATAATTGCCATTAATACTAAACAAGCTTGTTAAAATAATGAACTTTTCTTCACTTTAAATACTTAGTAGCATGTAACACCAGAAACAGTTTTTTTTGGAAGCAAGTTGGCAGGGGAGGCTGGCTGCCAACAAGTTTTCTTGTTATAAAATTGACTTTTATTATTATTATAAATTCAGTTTTTGTTTAATAATGACTTTCTTCAATTAGCCATTTAAATATCTTAGTTTAAACAATGCTTTGTTAAACTTTTATAATTATTTATACTTTTAAGGAAATTTTACATTCACAGAACACATTCTCTTACTTAAAGTTACCACAATATCTGCTAAGAACCTGGGCAGAATGCAAACTTATTTTGGCTTTGACACCCTAGGGAGGGAACTTTACTGCATTTATTTTGATTCTGCTTTTCACCCCTTCACTCTCCCCCCTTCCAAGCTGTTGGGTGCACAACAATCAAATAAGAA
Organism: Dasypus novemcinctus; assembly: GCF_030445035.2. Lineage (NCBI taxonomy): Eukaryota > Metazoa > Chordata > Mammalia > Cingulata > Dasypodidae > Dasypus > Dasypus novemcinctus. The sequence continues at coordinate 2,023,406 of NW_026688145.1, forward strand.
TGTGGCTTATGAATAGAAGGTGTGGACTCACTGGAAAGGGGCAAGCCATTCCCCCCTTTCCAGCTTTCTGCCAAAATGGGCAGACAGAACCTACTCAAATTTGGCAACTCTCTCAGGGACCCAGCCATCCTGACTGGGGCAGCCCCAACAAACTTGGGTGTGTGTCACAGACAGACACAGATGGCCTTCAAGCCCCAGCAAAGGGGCAGACCAGAGACAAGACAGCAGAGCATGCACAAACATCCAGACTCCTCAGTTTTGCCCCTTAATTATTTCACCCCCTGGCCAATGGCAAGGGAGGGTTCCAGATCAACTGAATTCTACTTTACATAACCACACAACTCTAACACTAGCATTGAGCTGACACAGACATAATCACAAAGGTCACTAATCTGACCCACAAGTTCTATATATATATATATTTTCAGCATGGCTGCCCCCACAGCCATCACAAACCTTAGAACACTTAACGTTTAGTATAAAGTGAATTCATTCACAGTTTAGCACCATAACAAAAGATTTCAGCTAAACTTTTTTCACTGTTTAACTTTATACCCAGACCAAGCTTCACTAGAAAAGCTGATCCATTTTCCTATAACCAAGTTTTTTTTAAAATCCAAACGAATTTCCAGGATGTTAGGACTCGAACTTATAAAAGCCCTTCCTATTATAATCAAACCTCCACTCCTTTAGTGGATTTAAGACCAGTACCAGATTCTAACATGCAGTTATACAAACCCAAAACACCCAGGTTTTTTCCCAGTTTTTTTCCTTATTCCAGACCTAGAGAGAATAGCTTCCCCCCAGTTTTCTGGGGCTACTAGGGCTCCCTCAGGAGGTGATCAGCCTCCACCTGCTAGCAATTAAAGCTAGGGTTTTCCAGACTTTGCTCACCCGGGGAGTCTTACCTTCTCCCCTGTTCAGAGTTCTTTTTCATTCCCAGAATCTTTCTCTCCAGACCTTCCATTGCCCTCAATTTTTGTTGGGAAGATTCTGGTGGAGTCCACATCATTTCTGGATTAAATATAATCCAGGGGCACCCAGATTTGGTGTTCACCCAAGTCCTCCCAGCCTCCTCGGGGATTTGGAAGGGGCAGCAAAATGCTACCATCCCTGGCCTTTGTTTGCAATCCCTTCGTGTTGCCAAAAATGTTGTAGAATTTGAGAGAGGTTCAATTATTTGTGTATAGAGAGGCCAGGACTCAGGAATGATTTTGAGAAGGAAAAATGGTTTATTGATGGCTGGCCAGACTCGGGAGCTTTCTGTTTCAATCCTGAGCCCCAAAAAAGACTTTTGAGTTTCTTTTATACAGAGAGGAAAGGTTAAATGCTCCCTTTGTTTCAGTTCTCAATAGGCTTGAATTAGCATATATATTTTCCACATCTTAGGTAAGCTTTTAGCATGGACTTCATACATTCTAGATAAGCTTTTAGCATATTTTGTTTGCATTTCCCCTGAATACTTAAAGTTTATAGACCTTGCATTGTTAAACTGTTTCCTGTGGCTGGAGTCATTGCCCTGGTCACCAAGGACAGAACTGCAGCCTCTTACCATCTCACACCCACAAGTCAGACAGCTTAGGTTATCTCTGATGAGACAAAGAACCTCCCACCCATAGCCCACATCAAAATTAAAAGAAGATATTTTGATAAAAGGGACTTTCGTATACTGATTATTCAGGAAAAAAGCTCTTTAAAAACTTTTACTAAAACAGGCTAATGACTTCAGAAACTTTGAGAAATAACAAATTTAACTTTTATTAGTATACTATTAAAGCTTTTAAAACTTTATAGATAGACCCATCACATCTTACTCAACTTTAACCATAAAAATTCATTTTCCACAAACCTTCTGCACTTTCTGTATTCATTCATGTTTTGTCCCACATTTTACTCTTTCTTAAAAACCAATCATTTTGTCTTATTCATCTTACATAAGCTACCAAAATGATTTTGGAAACTGTCTCCAAGCAAACTTCTTAAAACATACAATTACTTTCAACACTAAACAAACTTGTTAAAATAATGATTCAGTTTGTAATGACTCTTTGGAATTAGCCATTTAAGTACTTTAATTTAAACAATGCTACCAGAAACTTCTTATAATTATTTTTAACCATGTAGGTTATAATTACTTTAAGAGAAATTTTACCTTCACAGAAACATTCCTTTACATAAAGTTACCACAATAGCTTCTACAATTTGCCACATGTTTTCAAGTCCTGACCTGCATATGTTCATTCTGATCTTATGAAAACTAGCCATCTTCTTTTAGGACAAACACATTTTTTCAAGCAAACTTAATAAATTTTAGTCAGCACTCCCATGAACTTTTTACTTTTTTAAGCACTCATTTAAGTTTTATATCTTTTATTTTATCCTGTGAAGAAAAAGAAACTATTCATTTCAATTTAGGCAAGAACAATTATATATGAAGAGACTTATAGTAATTTCATTAACCAAGAATTATCATTTTTATCATGGTAGAGATCTCATTAACATGTAACCTTATGTATTAATATAAATGCTTATTTAATTTTTGGTCATTTGAATAGAGCTTTTGTAGAAATTTTTATTTATCAATTCATATTACCATCCAGAGATATTAAAATATATACTGACATTGAACAAACACAAAAACAATTACATACAACACACCAACAGAATCATAAAGTTTACAATTAGACTCATAATTTCTTACTTTTTTGGTGTAGTTGTTTTTAAGTTCTCCATCATTTCACATCTTAGATTTTACTGCTTTTAAGGTTTCTTCTGGAATCTTGTTGCCTGTAACATGCAAGCTTATGCTTGGAAATACTTTTATTATTTATCACCAACAAGTTAAGGTAACTTGAGCAGCATAAATGCAGTTAAGCTTTTAGCTGCTAAACAGTTACCACAAATTTTTGGGTTACTACTCTTTTACACTACACTGAGATTTGAAGTTCAGGAGTAAGCTATTGACTCAAAACTGAAAATTCTTAACACCTTGATTAAAAATTTGTACTAATTTTATTAATTTGGCTTGTTGCAGAAGCAGAGAAATTCAATAATTGTGTATGGAAGGCCAGAGTGCAGTAATAATTTTGGGAAGAAAAAATTTACTAACAATCAACAAGGCTCAGGAATTCTTGTTGAAAACCCTGAGCCCTGAATAAGATTTTTGGGTTCTTTTTATACAGAGGAAGAGTCAAATGATGCTTTGTTTGAGTACAAGATAAACTTGAGTTAACACATATTTCTTACATTCCAGGAAGGCTTGAATTAACATATTTAGTTTGCATCCTTCTTGAATAATCAAAGTTTATACAGCCTATATCACTTAATTGATTTTCCAGGACTGGAGTGGTTGGCATGGTTACCAAAGGCAGGACTGTGGTTCTTATTGTCTGATATACACAGCTTGGGTTATTTATGGAGAGACAAACAGTCCTCACCCATAGCCTTATCAAGCTAAATAGGCCCAAGCAGAATCAGCATGGAAAGAAAACAGAACATCAGTGTTGCCATATTTTCTTCCTCTTACAGGATTTTAACTCTATCAGCCCCCACTAGCCCACAGCCACATTTTCATGTAGGCAGCAGGGGTTTGTACAGTTGCTGCCAGAATATTTTCCTTATCTTAGTTAACACTTTAACAGAGAGTGTTCTTATAAGCATGATTTCACTAAGAAGGGCTTTATTTAGCACCTTTGCCTGTGTGGGATGTTGTATTTGTTGCAAAAGCTCATAGGCTCCAGTGCCCATAAGCATGTCCAAGGTAAGAGCCATATTGTGAGCCTGATTATGCTCAGCATGAGCACTGCATTCTTCAAACCAATTATTTTTCCATAAAAGATAATTGCCCCTCCTCAAGCAAGCTTTAGCCGAAATCATCCAATCTTTGGGATTCCCCTACTGATTCTACCAATGATAAAATGAACACAGTAAGTCCATATGTGCTACAAGCAGATTTCAATTCCTCTAACAACTTAAAAGGAATGGGTTCATGCAGATGGAACATATTCACCAGGATTGTTGGGATCAGGATGTTCTATGGCAGGAAAAAAGTAAATTGTGAAAGATCCTAACTATGCACCCAGGTGAACTGGTTACCAGCCTGTAAGGGAGACAGAAGAGGAGGGACCAAAGCTACAGGGAAGAAGAACTCACGTTAGGGGGAAGGCACTGTTGACCAACAGGGGAGGCTTTCTGCAACACTTGCTGATCTTCCAAAGAACAATTGTGACAGATGCCAATGGATGGTGGCAGGGGTAGAATCACAATCGTCTGCCATCCAGAAACCTAGGAAAAGTCTACTGGAGAAAATCTAAAAACTGTTCCAGCTGTTGGGTAGTTACCCTAGAACCTCAGGCAGACAACAGTACCTTCACCATTTGGGCATACATATCACATTGAGAAAAAGTGATTCCCCATGTTTCATACCTGGTGAACAGAACCAGGCTTATGGGCCATGGCCGATGGATCTATCCCTTTTAGTGGTCTCACAGCAGCCAACGACCCCAGGATAGGGCCTCCTCACCTGTTGATACAGATTGCTTGAAATTACCCAGTGCCTCAGGAGCCTGTTCGGGCCCCACTTGACATGACACATCGTGTGCAGTCACAGCCAAAGAGCCTCTGTGCAGTCCCTAGAAAGAGGAGGTGAGAGAGTGAAGAAATGAAAGACACAAAATAGCAGGGAAAAGGTAGATTGTGAGAAACCTGCAGGAGGACAGAAGCTACCTCAGGCATCGAGTTTAATCAGGCACATTGTTTTAAAAGATATCAACACCTTAAGCAGGTCCCAGCAGAAGCTCTTATTCCAAGGTAACTACAAATACAATACTTATTTTTCTTTAAACAGGACGCTGATAAGTGTTCCCAGGAAATGAAATGCACATTTAGTATATTTTATTCAACAAAAACTTGACACAGGGTTATCTATTTCTTCCACTATATTCTTCCTTGTGAAAATAGGAAATTGCTTTCCAGGTGTAACAGAACCTGTTACAAGGAAACACATATGGTGGTATTAGAGAACATCTTAAAATGTTTAATGAAAAGTTTATTGTGATCACTGTATCATGACAATAAAAGAGACAGAAGCAGACACATGAACAAGAAAGTGGCTCCGTTGCGGAAAGTCAGAGGCAAACTATCAATGCTAGGGGCCACGGTGGGATAAGAACTGTTCCTTCTTCACATGTCCTGGTGGGCAGGGGGCTGGATTGGAAGGCAGGGGGAGGGATGCGGACCCTGGCAGAAGGGGCTGTGGGGGAGGGGACCCCTGGGCCAGATATGGGACTGATATGAGAACCTCTCTGCATCCGATTGCTCCCCTGGGCCAAGCCAAGAGTCTGGGTTGGGCCAGGCTGCCAGGTCCCTCTCCAGAGGGGAATTCCTCATGAACCAAAGTCCCAAGACCTGGTCAGAAGGGGCCTCCCTAGAGCCATTTACCCTGCAGGGACAGAGGTTTCAGGAAACCCTGCCAGCAGCCTTCCAGGCTGTACTTCTAGAGCTCTTGGTGGCTTGCAAATTCTAAACCCTGCAGAGCATGCCATGCCATAGACTGGCCTGGGGGCCACCAAGCGCTGGCCTCCCTGTACTGTCTCTACTGATGGGACACTAGATCCAGAGATGGGACATTTTCACAGACAGGATACCTGGGTGTGGAGGTAATCCTTTTGAGTCCCAGAACTCAGGCTCCAGCACAGGACCCTCAGGTGCTCTTGGCTCCAGCCCCACCTGGGTGCTCAGCTTTGCTGGGGGATTCCTCCTCCCAGCCTTGACCCCTTCTGTCAGGTCCAGGGTCTACCCATGCCACATTGCCACATACCACCACTTTGGCCCTGCGAGGAGTGGGAAAACCACTTGGGCCCTCATTCCTGCTGGATAATGCTCGGGACCACTTTCTGGCCTTTTCTGGACCAGACTCTACTCATTCCCTGAGTCTGAACTCCCTCCCGTGACTCCAGACTCTGGTGAAGCCATCTCCAGTCCTGTGTCCTCCGGGGGAAATCCCCTGCTGAGGACGGAACTGGCTGTCTTCCCCCCAAGAGCTCAGTCCAACAGGAGGCCACATGTGTGCTAGACCCAGCTGCTGAGCCTAGAAAGCTGGGTCGCCTCCCATCCCTTCCCATCCAGAGCTCAGCCCACTGGGTGGCAGACCCCTACGTTCCCCTCGAGGTTCTTCCATCTCCAAGCTCTGGTGACAGGGAGGGCCTTACTCACGAGAACCAGTGCACTGCTTGGTTTGCAGTGGGGGGTGGGAGTTGGCAGGGCAGAATGGGTGTGATTGAAGCGTGTGTCCAGAAATGGAAAGAAAAAAATCCATCTCTATTGAAGGATCCCAGCTGTTGTCCAACATGGGGGCTTGGTGGATCTCTCCACAGGCCCCTCCCTCCTCTTGGTTTCAGAGCCTCCAACCCTCCCCTGCTTGCTAACGCACGGGTTCCCAGTGCCTCATTTCCTCCTGCTGCCCTGGAGAGATTTGGATTGCTGTTTGGAATTCCAGTGTTATCTCAAGGAAGGGAGGCCTCTTTTACCTGCCTGGGACTTGCGAATGACCAACACATGGCTCAAGCTCTCTTTGGCAGGAAGGAGCTGTGTGATGCAGGAGGCTCCACAGGGAAGCCATTTAGTCACACGTGGCTACGGCACAGACGTAGGCCATTTCTATCATGGCAGAAAGATCTGGGGCACTGGCTCGATGCATCTCTTAGGGGCTCCACTGATTTGGCTCTAATTTCAGGGAAAAAAAAATAAAGACAACAACTTTTTTCCTTATAGTTCCAGGCTCCCTAGCCACACGTGCATTTCTGAGCAAATCCTCACCCATGAAGGAAACAGGAAGCTCTGAGTGAGGAGTCTTAGGTGCTGGGTCGCCATCCTTGTGTCAGACATGGGAGGCCCCGCAACCAGATCCTGTGTACAGAGAGCAAGAGGGCATGGAACTGAGCCAACGGCACTGAGCAGCCACTTTCCAATTCGTCTTCTCCCAAAAACCAAGGGCATGGTGGTCAGAGCGGACACAGCAGTTTGCTGGCTTGCCCCAAGATACTGCAAGCTTCTTCAGTTCTCCTTTAGAGAATAGGACCCCTACTTTCACCTCTCCTTTCTCAACTAAGACCCAAAACCCCAGCTCAGCACTTCTCGTACATCTTAAGCTTCCAGCTGTTCAGATCCTCAGTAGTTGTTGCTACCGAGTCTGTGCTTGACATTGGGGAAGACCCTAGCGTTCAAGACGGGCCTCATCTCTTCCAAGCCCAGGCGGGCGGGCAGGCAGGCAGGTGGGCAGGGGGGAAGCAGCCCTCAGAGCTAGTCTTGTGTGCTTGCTTTTGAGTTCATTTACATAGTCACTTCCACGTGCCCAGGACCCCTTTCTGCTTACTGTTCCACTGTAAAACTCTCAGCCTGCTTCCTGCTACCCACTTAGCTCAACCCTCCCTGGAGTAAGAAACGGCTAGGCAAGAACTGCCTCGAGCATGCCACCCACAGGGGAGGGCTCAACCCTCATATAGTCCCCAAGCAAGACACACACATACCATCACCACCTGCTGCAAAAAGCTTTTTTACTTGGCTCAGGGCTTGTTAGAGGGCTACAAGAGGGCAGCTAGAAAGATGCCTTCTGGCTGGAGGGGCTCAGGCAGGAGCCTGGATGCTGGGGGAAGAGTGCCCTCTCCCGCCACCCCTGGGCTCCAGAGGCTCCTAGTCGTGCTTGAGGGTGAGCCTTCCAAAGAGATAACTCGCCCCACCCCGCCTGCGGGCCAGCAAGCCTGCTGGAGGTTGGTCAGGGGGTCGCCTATCTTGTTGATCGATTTCACCTCCTCATCTAGGAAATGGTTCTCCAGGAAGGCACAGAGCTGAGGAATAGAAGAGAAGTGAAAAATTCTGAGAGGTGATAGGAGGCAATAGGTCCCAATGCGGCAGATGTGGGAAGCGAGGCATGGCAAGGAATTTCCCTGGACAATCCCAGGGAGTCAAGGCATAGGGTGGAGGCTTCATCCCAAGGAAGGTCTGTGTGTGGGTAGCCATGGAGGAACGGGATACATACATGGGGGTCTGCGTGGGCAGATCCCAGGTCATGCAGATCCAAAAGGGCCTGGTTCAGGGACTTCTCCAGGTCCAGGGCAGCTTCCAGGGTGTCCAGGGTATAACCCCACTCATCTTTGGAAGGCTCGCATACATTAGACAGAAACAGGTTCAGTGCTTTCCACACGCATTTCCCAGAAATCCCGGGCAGGAAAGAGTGGAGAAGGGAAGGAGCCCCAAGCTGATCTAGGAGCGTCTTTGCACGACCCCCAGTCTCCTGCAACTACACAGCCCCGGAGAGCACAGAGCTGTCTGTACGCCAGGCCTTGCAAGATCGCCTCCACTGCAGCCACCATAAACAACCCACCTGACACAGAACTCAACCAGCCAGGAGCGGGGGAAGTGGGCCAGTCACGCGCCTGGAGAACGAGGTGGTTGTGAAATGGTGAATGGGGCTGTGGGTAGGGGAGGGTCGGTCTCGGTTTGCTTGGTGGGATGCAGGGGTCCCCAAGCAGATTCTGGGAAGTGGAAAGGTGCTGGGAGGTGGGACATTGATGGGGACATTGGGAATCCTGGGAGGTGAGGATTCTGGGGTGCAGGGGCTGGCGCAGAAAGTAGGTGGGCTTCTGGGGTTGTCTCTGAGAGCATGGACTTGTCTGGAACCCGGGGGCATTCCTCAGAAATGTGGAGGGAACTTCCAGATATCTGGGGTTGGCTCAGCGAGATCAACTGAGGATCACTGGGAAGTTGACCAGGCAGTTACAGGACCCTGGGAACTCCCTGAGGTGGGGTGGGGGACCTGGAGCGCTGGCTCACTCAGAGGTGAAGGTTTTATAGACTTAGAGTTCACTAGGGTGATGAGGGCTCAGGGTGGGAGGCTCTTTATCTCTGAAGAGATAACCTAAGCTGCCTGAGACTTGTGGGTGGGGGATGGTGGGAGGCTGCAGTCTTGCCCTTGGTAACCATGGGAACGACTCCAGTCCCAGGAAACCGTTTGACAGCGCAAAGTCTATGAACTTTCCATATTCAGGGGAACTGCAAAGCAAATGGGCTCAAAGCTTCTCTAGAACGTGTGAGGGCCATGCTCAAAGCCTACCTAAGATGGGGAGGCTGGATGCTCATTCAAGCCTATGGGGAAGCGAAAGAGAAGGACCATTTGGCCTTTCCTCTCTGTAGAAGAGGGACTCCAAAATCTTGTGTGGGGTCTTTTCAGGGCCTTGGGTCCGGTCCGGCGCCACACCCCCCGACGCCCCCTCCCCGGCCTTCTCTGGAGTTCTACGTGTCCTGTGCTCCACTTGGCGCTGGCCAAGGCCTTTCCCGACCACTTCACCTCTGAGGCCCACGAGGCGGACGCGGTGAATGGATGCGGGCTCTGGAGCGCCGGGCGCTGGGGGGTGGTGGCGGGGGCGGGAGGATGTCCCGGGGACTCCGAGGGCGGCTGGACGCCGGCGCCGGGCCGTCGGGTGCCGGCGGCCCACTCTGCACTGTGTGCCCACGGCCCGATCGCAGGCCCAGGGCTACCGCTCCCGGCGCCCGGCCTCCGCGCCGCCGTCGCCCTGGCTGTCGCGGCACTCGAGCCCCCACCAGAGCCAGGACGAGGAGGAGCCCCGGGACCGGCCGCCCGACGATGGCGAGCGTTACGACCAGGACCAAGGGGCCGCCTAGCACCGGCGCCACCTCCGAGCCCCGGAGTGGCCGCGCTGCGCCTCCTGCGACTGTGCCAGCGGCTCCGCCGCCCCACCACCCCGGTGCCTGCCAGCCGCCGAGCCCGGGGCTCCGCTGCCCCCGGGGAGCCAGGCCCATGGGCGGCGGACATGCCTGGAGCCAGAAGGGAAGCGCGGACCGACCAGGCGCGGGCCAGGTGCGCAGGCTCCCTTCCCTTCCCGGACAGGTCATGCGCCCAGCCAGCCAGGGGTCCCGGGCCCGAGGAGAGCGTGCCCCCATGGAGCACGGCCGCCCTGGAGGAGGTTGGCGGCGCTCCTTCCCCTGCCGCGGCCGTCTTCCTGTCCCAGTGCTGCGCGACCCAGCAACCAGGACAGCCCTGGCGGCCGCCCAACCCGAGCGCTGGCTGCAGGGCCCCGTGCCACTGTCACTTCGCTCCAGCCGCTGCCTCCACCCCCTCCTCTCCGCGCGCCCGGCCGCCGGGCAGGGGCAAGCGCTGGCGCCTGGCCCCTCCCCGAGCCCGCTCTCCGCCAAGCCGGGACCGAGGCGCCAGCTCCCCGTCAGCCGGAGCGACCGCGCCCACCGTCTCCCTGGCACTGCCAGGCAAGGCACCCCTCCCCCCGCCCCCATCAGGCTCGCCCCGCCCCTGCCACCTCATTGCCCTGGAGACGGTGGCCACGGGGAGTTGCTGAGGGCGGAGTGTGGGAAGACATTTGTGATGCGGGGGGGCATTTTTCTCCACTCGCAGTTGTCCCTGGCGATAGTGCCGAGACAGGTGCGGCCCTTAGACATCCTGCCCCATCCCACTGAATGCACTTCGGGGAGCCTGTCGACTGCCAAGAGAACGAATGAGGTGCGGGGGAGCAGGGTTTCAAAATGGACTCATCACACGCCACAAGGAGGCCACGGGGATGAAACAGGTCACTGACTGAGAGGAGTCTGCTGGGTGGGGGCTGGGCTAGAAGAGAACCTCTTCTCTTGTGTCCTGTACAGCCGTTTTCTCATCTCCGCCCTTATCACGAAGAGTGGTCAAAGAGACAGAAGCAGAAACAGGAGCGGGAAGGCGGCTCCGTGGCCGCAAGTCGGAGCCAAACTACCACCAGTGGGGGCCACGGTCAGATTAGAATTCTTCCTTCCTCACACTTCCTGGAGGGCAGGGGTCTGCATTGGAAGGCAGGGGGAGGGGCAGGGATCCTGGCAGAAGGGGCTCTGGGGGAGGGGACCCTTGGGCCAGATCTGGGACTGATGGGAGAACCTCTCTGCATCCGATCGCTCTCCTAGTCCAATCCAAGCATCTGGGTTGGGCCAGGCTGCCAGGTGCCTGTTAAGAGGGGGTTCCTCACCAACCAAAGCCCCAAGGTCTCCTCAAGCACAGGACTACCTAGGCTGGCATTGTACTGCAGGCCTCTTCCATGGCAATGGTCACAGTCATGCTGTCTCCCATTGCATCACCTCCATCTTTTTTCATGGAATACCTGACCTTTTCCACTGGTGGCCTGAGGGCTTCTCCCTTGACTCCCTACCCGGCCTGGAGAGGCCTGTCTCTCAGAGAGGAGAGGCTCAGAGTCTTCCTTCTTCCTTGTCAATTACCTCTTTCTCTGTGTTTCTTTTCTGGGATGAGAGGGGCCCCTGAGGACCCATCTGACTCTTAGCAATGAGCCTGCTCTTTCTCCTCTTGCCCTTCTTTTTGGTACCATACGTATTAACATTTTTCTTTTTTTCACCTTTGGAGGACCCAAAATGAAGCTGCTTACATATGTGGTTGCAAGACTTCTCAGTGGAAATCATTTCTGCTCACTGGAGACACTGCAGTCAAGTGGGCTTACAGGTCCAAGGATTATGTGCATGAGGTACATTATAAGCAGCCACCGTGACCATCAAAAGCGGTTGTATGTGTTGTTTTGGCATTGACTTGAGTCATAACGATCAATTTCTGAAAACAAAATAAAAATGAAACATCTTAAGCACATTTTGCTCTGCCAGAGTATGCAATGCAACCAGGTATTTTTCCTATTGATTGTCGTTCCAAGCTACCATAGCAGGCAATTCAACAGGTGTACTGTCAAGATTCCAAACTAAAGCAGATACACCTTCTCACTAGGCTCAGCTGACTAGTTGATAAAGCCCCAGGCACTGGTGCACCTGAGGGCTGCGGGGACACCCAGGTCTACATTGATGGCAGGTGGCTCTGGGCTTCAGTGCCCTGCCAGTGGGCTCTACTTTGGAATATGTGCTCCTGCATGGGATGGAGCTGCATTCAGATGGGACCTCCCTACACATGCCTCACATGCATTCAGATGGGACCTCCCTACACATGCCTCACTTTGGCCAAAGCAGAGTCTGGCACTGGTGTTTGAGTATGCTCAGGAGACATGAATCTCTGGACAGGCCCCATGCCAGCTGGGACCTGAGCCTCAGCACAGTTGCAACACTTACAGTCAGTTTCATTGGACTTGCCCAGGTCAGCTAAGAGGGAGGAGAAGACGGTCCTCACCACACCAGGAAGCAATAGTGCCAACACCTGCCAGTTGGAGAACCGCATCCACAAGCCATGTAGAATCTAAGACCCCTCTGGATTAAGAGCTGGAGTGGACACAACCACCCCAGGGTCCACAGGATAGAGGCCCAAAATATGCCTTAGAGTGGTGCTCTTCCTCTCATTCTACTATAGAAGGACTTCAAGTGTAGCCCTGGAAGTGTTTTTTTCTTGGCTTTTGGCTTTCTGAAGGATGTGGGTTGCTTTGTGCTTTTCCCTGCTTTCTTGACATATGGCATGCATGGTACAGCAGGGATTCTGAATAGGTGGAAGAAGAGTTTTCCAACTTGGAGCATCTAGATCTTGCCATGGCCATCCAGAAGGGTGGACCTTCAGGAGACTCTTCACGGATATTCGGGCCAGTCAGCTTCCAGCGCAGCAGTGCAGCCTTGGAACTGGCCAAGTAACCCACAATGCCCACTTTGAGCTCCAGTACAGACTGCCTTAGTGTCCTCTCCTGGCTGTTGAGAAAGGCATCATCCATGACCATGACCTGCTGGTGGATCTCTCTCTGCAGCAGCAGCTTGTGCACCGGCTCCAGCAGCTCAACGATGGAGCAGATGCTGGGCTCGACCAAATCGAAGCACAGGATGGCGGCCAGCCGAAAGCCGAGGTTGCCAGCTGATGCTGGTCATTCACGGTGGTGGCACAATGCCCAGAACCCCACACCTGCCGCCACCTGTTGCCACAGCCGCCTCCTCCACCGCCTCCACCCCATGGCCCCGTGCCTGTGGACCACCGAACCCGGCACTCCACTGCCCCTGGGGACTCAGGCCCACGCCTGTGGACCACCGAACCCGGCACTCCACTGCCCCTGGGGACTCAGGCCCATGGGCGGCGGGCATGTCAGAAGGGAAGCACGGGTTGAGCAGGCATGGGCCAGGCCCACAGGCTCACTTCCTGGACAGGCCTTGTGCCCTGTGATCACTCGGTCCCAGGCCCAAGGAAAGCATGCTCCCGTGGAGCACGGCTGTCCTGGAGGAGGCTCGCGGGGCTCCTTCCCCTGCTTCGGCCACCTTCAGGCCTTCGTACTGCTTGACCAATTAGCCAGGACCACCCAGGTGACTGTAGGCCCAACACCATCTTTCTTAGCCAGCACTTTTGCTCTGCTCCCTCTGCTCCATCAGCTCCCTCTACTCTCTCAGCTCCCTATCTTTCTGCACCTGGTAGTGCATGTGTCTGCTCCTTGTTTGCTTATCCCCCTACCACACAGTGTCCACACCTCCCCCCCGATCCTTTGTGTTCCACCTGCCAATCCCTGGACTGAGCCTCCCAGGCCAGCCACGTAGTGAGTCCTCCCTTGGTTTGCAGTCCCCCGCACATCTTGGTCCTGACCTCCTCCCCTGGTCGCAGTCCCCCGCACATCTAGGACCTGACCTCATCCTATGCCCACCCCACCCCAGGGTTTAATCATTGTTGTGCAGAGAGTGGCCATGTCAGTTACTGAGGGCAGGAAGTGGGAAGAAAAGTGTGATGTGGGGGTAGTTTCTGGTCTTGGAGTCATCCTCACATATATTGAAGGGACAGATGCAGGACATTTTTTATCCTGTCATAAACCACTGGATGGCCTGGGGGAAAGTAGGAACCACAATGTCAGTTATGGACCATGGGGCTTGGCAGTGCTCCAGGGTGTATATTCCAAATGCAATGAACGTGCCTTACTGAGGAAAAAGGATATTGATGAGGAAGGAGTGGGGGTGGGGTGGGCAGGGTGTGGGGATAGGGTATCTGTGAACTTCTTATATTTTTAAATATTTTGTGTGATCTCTTTATGTTTAAGGAAATGATAATTAAAATTTAAAAAAAAAATAGAGGGAAAAAATGGAAAGGCCTCAGAGCATGCATCCTGGAACCAGCTCCCAACAGCGCAGCCACCACTGTACAGGACTGGGTCTACACTGGCCTGCCTGTCTTCTCTTGATCCCCAGGGTGACTTCATGAAATGAGCAGATGTTTCCAATCATTCCTCACTCCTGCAAGAACCTGCACCTCTGTCTTCAGGGTGTTACCCTGCCTTGTGGGCTGAAACTTGTCTCCTGGGTCCTCAGCCTGAACAACTGCTATGAGCAACCTGGGCTCTGGGGACAATGGCTGAATGGAGCAGAGGAACTGTGGACTGACATTGGGGTCTCTCTCTGTCCCTTTTCCCTCCCAATTATAAGAGAAGGCTTGACCTTGGGGAGGGCCCCTGTACTGCCCCTGCCCCTCCAGGACACCTCTGGATAGTAGTGAACACCCAGGCAGAGCACGCAATATCCATTCCAAGCCTACATGACTGAGAGGGGGCTGGATGACACCCTATGGCCCAGCAGGATGCCCTGGACTCCAGGATGACTGGTCAGCAGGGCCTATAGTACAGCAGACTTTACAAGTGCCCAGGTGCAGACAAGGCTTAGGTCAATGGCCAATCAGTGACAGCTTAATACAAGCACCCCAGTTCCTGGCCACGGGAAGAGTGCAGCCCAGACAGCTGTGCACCATGCTGTGGGGCAGGGCTGGTTCCATTTGCACATCCATCCAGGATCTGGGCCCTGCTCATGCCTTCACAGACAGCATCCTGGGGCAGAACCCATTCTCCCCTCTGGGTCATGGCAGTGGCCCATCCCTGACTGGTGTCTCCATGCACTAGCTCAGTGTCCACCTTGATGACAAAGTTTTCTATTGTCCCAGCTCTGCTCTGACCCTCCAGAGATTCCATCTCCCTCCTAAGAAAGTCAAGCTTCATCCAGCAGCTACAGATGGGACCCAGCTCCCAACATCTCTCTGACCTAAACTCTTTCCCTGACCACCACTGTTTCAGCTCTGGCTTCCTGTCCTCTCTTTGACCTGCCAAGCACATGCCTCCTGGATCCTGGCTCTGGCCACCATCCTGAGCCCTTACAGACATCAAACACATGCTCTTCCTGCCTCTGAATGTGGCTATCTGACCTTACAAACCACTGGGAATTCTGCTCCAGCATGGCAGGGAGGGTTCATGGCATTGCTCAGGTTTTTGCTGCCTGAATCACCAAGGGACCCTGGAATGGCTGCATGCCTGGCTCACCAGGATGCTCATGACCTTGTTCCCACTGTCCTTGGCTAGGCTGACCCAGACAAAGCAGCAGTCATCCATGCTCTGTTTGAGGTGCAGTCAAGAGTTGTGGCACTTGTGGCTGGTCTGCTTGGCACTGGTTTTGATGGAGAAGGAAGAGGAATTTCCCCCCAACGGTGATGTGACTTTTGAAAGTCCTGAGATGATGCCCCAATGGTGGGGGACAGAAGATCAGCCCAAGGCCTGGATCCTCAGGGCACCCTGGGCTGCTCTATGAGCTCCATTTCACTCTTCAAGGACTGTAAGTGTCAACAGCTCTCGACCTCTTGTGGACATAGAGAGCACCCAACAAGCACAGGATGTAGATGGCAAGGGCAAGGGCTGACAGGGAGCAGAGGTGAGCTCTTCATTTCCTGGACTTCTTGGGGCACTGGGACTTGGTTTTGGTGGATTTCCAGCTAAGAGCTTGAGGAGGTAGCCACATGCATGTGAGGAGAATAAGCTGCATTCCTGTTGCTGAGCTCAGGGCCACACTGGTGCAGGACACTGGAGTGGGAGGTGCTGATACCACTGGACACAAAATTAGGGGCCAGACATCTGGACAGGTGGTCAGGTTTGATTGGGGGCCTCCCCTGGGATGCATCCAAAACCCTGCCTGCTAACACTGCACACTGTTAATTTCTTGGTCCATCATAGTACCCAGTTGGCCTGACTGCCTTAGAGATCATGCAGCATCACCCCATTTCACAGAGGAGGAAAAATGCCCAGGGGTAGGGTTACTCTCCCAGCCATATGGCTTGTTGGGAGTGGAGCTTGGATCCCAGCACTAAACTGCCATGCTCCCCGAGCCCATGATGAGCATGAGGCTTCCCTGAGCCCCGGACAGCCTGCCCTTGCCAGCCCTGGATGGGGAACTGATCTCTGCTGAGAGGAAGTTGGGTGGAGCCCCGATACCCTGCCAGGAGTATCTCTGCTTTCCATCCCCCACCTCCCAGTCCTGCCCCTGAATTGATGACGATACCTGCCCACCACCCTCTTTTGGCAAAATTGATCATCATTCCCTGGAAGACATAGAGTGTACCTCCATCAAAAGAGGGCCCACAGCCATTGCTTTGCACATTGCCCCTGAGCCCTTTTTGTGTGGCATGACTGAAGGTAAGACCAGGAATAGACTTGGGCAGGTTTGTGGGAGCAAGAAGTGGCAACCATGAGTGAAGCCCCAGGGCACAACCAGCGCAGCCATGGATGACAGTGGAGAGATGCCCCAAGGACCACCCTGCACTTATACTTCTGTAAGAAAACCATGGTTTCCCAGCTCTCGTGAGACACAGTGCGTGTACCCACTGCTGAGCACTCAGGACATGGGGCAGCCTCTCCTCCCAAGCCTCAGAGTCCCTTTCCCAAGCTGCTACGGACCCCGGGCTCACTTACATCCAGAAACTCCTGCATGGCAGAGTCCACCATCAAAAATTGAGTGAGGAATGCCCTCAGCCATGGAACAGTGCTTTGGATGCCCTATGGCATTGGGTGGGTGGAGCTGAGCACAGGTACTCAGAGGCCGCCAAGATCCTAACACGAATACCCCACCATCTCAAATTCCTATGACCACCCAGTGCAACCTGGGACACATGCAGGCACTCAGCACTCACTCCTAAGTAAACCTCACAGTATCAAAATCCCCTAAACTCCCTTGCTGTCACCTCCCAGCACCAGCTTTTCTTCAATCACAAGTTTACCCTCCTACCCACCCAATCCATCCTGCCTCTTCTCTTCCAGGCCCTTGCACTGACTTGCTGCCACTAGTCATTGAGGATTCCCAGGATTATGTCCCTAAAGGTTCCAGGGAGTGGACATTTAAGGTAGGCTCCCTAAGGTCAGAGGCCCAGGAAGGATGAGTTTGAGGATGGCCCCATCCTGAATTGGACCCTCCCTGGCCCTGAGCATTAGCCACACTCAAACTCCCCTGCTGTTCTTCTTCTGGGATCTTTGGGGGTTCATATCCAAGTTGGAAAATTCAGGAGTCCCCTCCTGCCAGGACTGGGCACAGTGAGATCACTGAGGACCTCCACCCTTCCCATTGTCCCTGGGTTCTTGGACACCTGAACAAGTGGGCAGGTGGAAATCTGCTGCCACCAGAGGTGTTTTGGGGACCTTGTATAAGAAGCCTGGACTCCCTGAGTCAGTTTGTACATCTGTGACATGAGGACAAAGATCTGACCCCTTATTGGGAGCCCAGAGTCCACAGTGGTGTAAGCTAGTTGCACAGATGCTCTGGCCATTCTGCTTTCCCACTTGGAGTCACTGGAATGCTCAACCACATTCCTTTTCTCCCTTGTACCCCACCACCTTGCCAAAATGGTGGCAACACTGGATAGTCATGTTTCCATTCTGTGGGAAGACACACAGACCAAAGTAAGGATTCAATTGGGATATCAGAGGACAGGCTGCACCCTCTGGGTAGAGGCCTCATTTTCATTGACACCTCCCCAGAGCCCACCACCACTAACCAGAGACTTGTTCTCCCAACCTCTGAGTGTGCATGTGTGGGGTCCCATGTCATCCCAGCAATGGAGCTTGAGGATGGGGGTGTCCTTGGAGGCCTAGTTGAGCAGATTCTGCCTGCTCAGCCTACAGGAGTAGACAACCCAAAGGCTGCCAAAGTCCATATCGAAGATGTCCCTTCCCTATGGTCTACTCAGGATATTCTGCATGCAGATACACCCCAACCTGAGGTGTCATGGCTGTGACCACTTGTCCCTGAAGGACTGGGCATTCAATTTTTCTTCATCTTTTATGTGGAAGCTTCTACTTTTAGTCAGGAGGGACCTGCTGTGGTTTCCTGCCTCCCAAACACTTCCCATAGCTCTCTCTGATACATACCATTGGTAACAAGCTGCAGTTCTGAGATGGCCATGTGGGTGGAGACTTCTCATTCTGCCAGTTCATCATCTTCTGAAACATTCCAGCCACCTTTACCACATCTCAGAACCATGGCCTTTGGCCCTACAACTGCCCCCTCACCTGCCCATGAATGAAACAAGTCCCTCTTCATCTTCATCCATAATAGGACAGACAGGATGTTTGCAAAGAAACTCCCAGGTAAAAACTAACAAGCCCACCTCCTAATCCCTGAACCTCATCAACT
The DNA here is from genome assembly GCF_030445035.2 of Dasypus novemcinctus. Classification (NCBI taxonomy): domain Eukaryota; kingdom Metazoa; phylum Chordata; class Mammalia; order Cingulata; family Dasypodidae; genus Dasypus; species Dasypus novemcinctus. The sequence goes on from NW_026688145.1 coordinate 2,041,793, forward strand.
TCCTCTTTGCCTGGATGATCAGTTCACTGCCCTGTGAGGAGATATTCTCATTTCAGAAATTCTCAGATGGCATCTGAAATAGGCAGAAACTGTCTCTGGGGGAGGGCAAGAAAGGAGGAGAAAGGTGGGGTGGGTGTGAGGTTCTAGGAGCCCATCCACTTTCTTGTTGCTGCCTGGGATCAGGACTGCCTGGTAGGTGTTGCTGTAAATGGGCAGCTCTGAGCACTGCAGTACATCATGGGCTTGGGCTTTGAGCTCTCGCATGGGAACAGCAGAGACCTCTACTCCTATTTCATGAGCAGCTGGTATTAACAGGTGTAGATTTCAACTAGACAGTGTGTGTTGCTGAAAAAACACATTGGACATGCTCCCATTATCTCAACTCTGTGACTGAGCAGGGACCAGTATTGAGGAAGAACAGCTGCCCTCAGGTCATGTGGAGAACCTGGAGCCCCAGCCCACCCAGCCCCTCCTCTGGAGCCACTGCCTCCCAGGCTCCCTGTGGGGCAATGCTCAGCCTTCCGTGGCATCACTGGTACTGCCTGGCATTCCATACAGAGAGGCCTGTCCACATAGAAACATCCTCCCTTGTCTCCTGGCCAATCGTGATTTTCAGGAGCAGAGAGGATGGCATAGAATGAGAAGTTCTTGAAGACTAAGCCCTCCTGGAGAGGGAGAAAGAATGAGCCATGAGGTATAGTCTGAGTGTCCGCTGCATCATCTTCAGCCCCCTCAGCTGACATCTCCCCCCTTGGATGAGAGACTCCCAGGGAGTCCCTGTGGTCACACCATGTCCCAAGAGAGGGACCCCATACAATCTGAGGGAGGAGCCTGGATGGGATATGAGGATATGAAGGGCTGTGCTACTGGTCAGGCAGGGCCTGGAGGGTGAGAGAAAACAAGAGCACAGAAGGCCTCTAGTACTCTAGAGAGGGCCCCTGAGTGCACCCTGGGCATGTCGGTCTACTGCATCACCACCCTGGCCCTGGTTGTGGCCTTTATTCTGTGGTTCCCAGGGCAGGTGGCAATGACATCCTTTGTTACAAGGTTGATCTTGGTGATGATGGCACGGATGGTGGGTGCCATTTGTTCCTTGCCCTTCTTGTCATGGTAGGACCAGATGGAGCCCAGAGAGTGAATGAGCACCACCTTCTCAAATAGCCCCTGGGGATGAGTGGAGCTCAGTCGGCCACACTCATCTATCTCAGACCCCACAGTCCCTCATATCAGGGTCATCATTACAGCAGGGCATGTGGCAGGTTCAGCCAGTGTCCTAAATCTACTCTCTAGAGGGGCAAGTGTGTGCTTGGGTTCAATAAGCTTGCCGAGGTGACATTGCTGGCAGTGGACCAGAGACTTGGCTAAGATCATAAGGTTCTGAATCAGGGATGGAAAGGCTTGGGTGGCAGATCCTAGAAGGAAAGTCATCGGAGCTCCACCCTGCTGAGCCTGGGCTCACCACATCCATCGGTGTCAACTGCTCTGCCACCAGCTCAGGAGAGAAATCCAGGTCAGCCATTCCTCACACAGATCATTCCTGAAATCTCTTGCCAAGGCAGCTGTCCTGGTGCTAATCTGAGTTCTGTCCGTGACTATGGTGGTGGTGCCACATTTCCCTCCCTCTCGAGGGCCGTTGCACCTGAAGGTGACATACCTGACTAGCTCCAGAATTGGCACTGCAGTGGACTTTGCAGATGGCACTGAATGTAGTGATGGAATCACCTCCTGCACAGTAAGTGCTGACACCGATGGTGATGTGGCTGTCACCAGGCTCGCAGCAGGTGTTAAACCTGAGGATGGACCTGGGTTTTCCTCCAGAGGGGGCACAGGCACTACCTCCATAGGTAGCAACGGAGGTGGTACTAAGGCATCTTCAAGCTCTAAAGCCAGTGCTTTTGCTGCTGAAGGAGCAGGCTGAACCTCTAGTGGGAGGTCCAGGTACGTGTACCAGCAGCAAGGTAGGTGGAGCTGGACTTGCTTCCAGCCCTGGAATTCGTGCTCCTGATTGTCATGTAGCTGCCTCCAGCCCTTGAACAGTTGCTCCTGCTGATGAGGTAGGATGGTCAAGCCTGGGATAGAGGCTGGACCCTATATCCGTTGCTGGCATTTGTGGTGGTATTAGGGCCCAGCTCACCTTCTCCTGTCCTCAGGCTTCCTGGTCGGCAGGATGGATCCTTCTGCCCTATTTAACCCCTCACAGGTCCCAGTTCCAGTTTGACAGAGGAGGGCTCAGAACTCATTTCTAGAAATGGTGGGGTAAGTATCACTTGCCAGGGCTCAGGGCCTGGGGAGGGGAGCAGGCTACTGACAAGAACACAGCTCCCCTTATTGTGCACAAACCTACCATGTGTGCGCATGTGGGTGATTTTCTCTCCTTTGTGATCAGAAGTAGGTCAGGTGCTCAAGACCCTGAACTTAGGGCTGTGGGCCAAGAAACCAGTCTCAGGGTTTGTGCTGCTCTTCTGGATTCTCTTCCTTTCCAAATTTCTAGAATACTGTGTTGGCCCCCAGAGTCTCCAAAGGGGATAAGAAGGTTTTCTGTATAGTTCACTGTCATAAGGCAGTGTGTGCAGCATAATTGGTGCTGGTGTCCACCAGACATGGTACTTCTGGAGGGCAGTCACCCCCTAATGTTGAGAGGATGTCCTTCATGGTGACTCCTCTGCTTGGACTCTGCCCATGGACTGAGGTGAAAATCTCTTTCAATATTACCTCAATGCTGTTAGCTCTGAGCTTGTTTTCCCAATGCTTGGGTCATGCCTAAGGATGGGTACACAGGGAGATGGAGCAGACAGGGAGAAGGAGCTGTGGGCACTGAGGTCTACCTTGGGCAACATGGTTGGTGGACAGGGTGTCAGGCTCCCTTGAGCCAGAGGCTTCAGACCTTCATGCTGGGAATATGGTGACTATGCCTAGCCCTCCACCCACCCACTCCCACAATCCTCTGAGATGATTTGCACCAGCCGGCAGTCCATAGGCTGGTCTAAACACAGGCTATGCTCTTTCAGGGCCTTATGTATCATGGACAGAACCCAATCGTGGTTGGTCACCTGTGGTAGGGCAAGAACAACCCTTATCTTGTGGACCCTGGGGTGGTGATGTACACTCCACCTCTACATGTAGCAGAGCTCCAAAATGTATTCACCAAATACAATAAATGTGCCATAATGATGAAAGAGGTTATTGATGTGGGAGGACTGAGGAGCTGTGTGGGTTATATGGGACCCTTATATATTTTTCAATGTAACATTTTTTATTATCTATGTACCTTTAAGAAAAAGGCAAATAAAAATTTAAAAATTAAAGAAAAATAACTACAAGGTGAAAAATAAGAACAAAATGATGCCACCAGGTGGTACTGCTGGACAAGAATGGTCCCAATCTCCTAATTCCTGAAGTACAGGCAACTGGGAGTTGCTGAGGTCAGAGAGAGAGAGGAAGATGTGTGATAGGGGCTTTTTTAGGACATCGAGTTGACCTGAATGATATTGCAGGGACAGATGCAGGACATTGTTTATCCTGCCATAAGCCACTGAATGGACTGGGGGACAGTGTGAACTACAATGGAAACTATGGTCCATGGGGTCTGGCAGTGCTCCTGAGTGTATTCCCCAAATTCAATGAATGTGTCTCACTGAGGAAAGGGGAGGTTGATGTGGGAGGAGTGGAGGTGGGGTGGGTAGGTGGGTGGACATTGGGGTATCTGGGAACCTCTTATGTTTTTTAACGTAAAGTTTTACGAGATTTATTTATCTTTTAAAGAAAAGAGAAAAAAATTAAAAAAAGAAATAGAGGAAAAAGGAAATGGACAGGCTTCAGGGTATAGGTCCTGGAATCTGTTCGAAACAGCACAGCCACCAGATTCTATGTGGAGACCCCTCAGCTCAAGACTGCATGTACAGGGGTCTCCCTGTCTTCTCTTGCAACCCTGAGAGACTCCATGAAATGAGGGCACTTTTCCAATCATTCCTACACCATTTCCTATAAGAACTTGCACCTCCGTCTTGAGGGTGTTTCCAAGTGAGGGTCCAATCCCCTGCCCTGCAGACTGAAACATGTCTCCCGGGTCCTCAGCCTGGATAACTGTTATGGGCTCCCAGGGTCCTGGGGACAAGGGTTGACAATGCAGCAGAGGGTGGGGACTGTGGACTGACTTTGGGGCCTTTCTCTTTCCCTCCTGTCTCCCAATCACCAAAGATGGTTTGCTCTTGGGAGGGCCCTTGCCTTGCCCCTGCCCCTCCAGGACACCTCTAGGTAACAGTGAACACCCAGGCAGAGCCCACAACCTCCAGTCCAATCCCAGATATCTGAGAGGAGGCTGGATGACACCCTATGGCCCTGGACTTCAGGATGTAGCTGTGGTCAAGAAGGACTAAACTAAAATAGCCTTGACCATGAGGACACAAGTGTGGGCAGGGCTCAGGTCAAGGGTCAGTCAGTGACCGCTTAGTAAAAACTCCCCAGATCCTGCCAACAAGAGAATTGCAGCACAGGCAGCTGTGCACCCTGGCAGCTCTGCAGCCTCTGTGTTGTGGGATATATTTGGCTCCAACTGCCCATCCACTCAGGATCTGGGCCCTACTCATGCCTTCATGGCCAGCATCCTGGGGCAGACCTCATCCTCCCCTCTGGGTCATAGCAGCAGTCCTTACTGTCCATGGTTCATAGAGGGTCCAGGGTTCAATCCCCAGGGTCTCCTGACCCATGTCATAAACTTGCTGCATGCAAGGAGTGCCGTGCCATGCAGGGGAACCCTCACATAGGGGAGACCCACACACAAGGTGTGCACCCTGCAAGGAGAGCCGCCACACATGAAAAAAATTGCAGCCTGCCCAGGAGTGACACTGCACACACTGAGAGCTGATGCAGCAAGATGACATAACGAAAAAGAGACTCAGATTCCCAGTGCCACCTGATAATACAAGCAGATGCAGAAGTACACACAGCAAATGGACACAGAGAGCAGACAACAGAGGGAAAGGGGAGAGAAATAAATAAAACAAACAAATCTTAAAAAAAAAAAAAAGCTAAATTGAGTGAGGTATGTCCCCAGCTTGGGTGGGTGGGGTTGAGCACAAGTATTCAGGTGTCCCAAGAACTCACCTTGAATACCCAACCATCTCAGATACGTAAGACCTCCCAGCATCACCCTGGGACACACTTGGACACTCAGCTGTCACACCTCTGCAAACTTTCCAGCCTCCAAGTCCCCTAAACTTCCTTGCAGTCACCATACACCACCAGCTTTTCTTCCATCACAAGATTACCCCCCACAAAACCCAATCCACCCTGCATCATCTCTTCTAGGTTCTTGCTGCCACTAGTTCCCAAGGATTCCCAGGGCTCAAGTCCCTAAATGTTCCAGGGGAGGGGAGATTGAAGGGAGGCTTCCCAGGCTCAGAGGCCAAGGATGGGTTTGAGGAGGGCCCCATCCTGACTTGGAGGCCTCCTGGACTTGGCTCCAGCATTAGACATACTCAGCCCCTACTGCTATTGCTGCTGTTTCTGGCCTCTTTGGGGTTTGTGACCAAATTGGAAAACTTGGGGGTCCCCTCTTGCCCAGATTGAGCAGGTTGAGGTCAACAAGGCCCTCCACACCTCCCATTGTCCCTGGGGTCTTGGACACCTGGACTAAATGGGCAGGTGGAAATCTGCTGCCACTACATACCTGAGGTGCCCTGGGGGCCTTGTGCAAGAGGACTGAACTCCCTGAGTCTCTTTGTACATCTGTGACATGAGGACAAAGATCTGATGATTTATCAGCAGTCCAGAGTCAGCAGTGCAGGCTAGTGGCTTGGACGCCTTGGCCCTCCTTGTCTCCCACAGGAGTCAATGGAATGCTCAGCCACGTTCCTTTTCTCACATGAAACCTGCCAACTCTTCGTGAGGGTGGCACCACTGGATGTTCGTGTTTCCATTCTGTGGGAGGACACACAGACCGAAGTAAGGATTCACTTAGGGAATCAGAAGACATACAGCTCCCTCCAGGTAGAAGCCTCCTCTGCACTGACCTTGCCCCACAGCCCATCACCATTAAAAGGTGTCTGTTTCTCCCAGCCTCTGAGTGTATATGTGTGTGGGACCTTCTGTGGTCCCAGCAATGTAGCCCAGGAATGGGGTGTCCCTGGAGGCTTAGTTGAGCAGATTCTGGCTGCCCCAACTCACAGGTGTGGACAACCCAAAGACTGCCCAAGGCCATACCAAAGGTGTCCCCTCCCAGGGGTCCAGTCAGGATATTCTGCCTGCAGATACACCCCAACCTGAGGTGTCATGGCTGGGACCACATGTCCCTGCAGGAAAGGACATTGAATTTTTCTTCAGCTTTTATATGAAATCTTCTACTTTTGATCAGGAGGGTCCCACTGTGGTTTTGTGTCTCCCAAATACTTCTCATAGCTCTCTGACACATACTGTTGGTAACGAGGTACAGTTCTGAGACCCCCATATGGATGGAGACTTCTCATCCTGCCATTTCATTATCTCCTGGAAGATCTCAGCCACCTCCACTTCATATGAGAACCATGGCCTATGGAGCTACATCTGCTCCCCACCTGCCAATGAATCAAACAGGTCCCTCCTCATCTTTATCCGGAATAGGCCAAACAGAATGTTTGCAATGAAACTTCCAGGGAAAAACAAACAAGCCCATTTCCTGAGTTCTAACCACCCAAGCCTGCTCTTTGTTTGCTGCCCTGCGAGAAGTTGTTCCCCTTTGAGGAAATCTCAGATGGCATCTGAAAGAGGTGGAAGATGTCCCTGGGGGAGGGTAAGAAGAAGGGGAAAGGTGGGGGTGTGTGGAAGTGACTAGGAGCACACCCACTTTCCTTTTGTGGCTTGGGACCAGGATTACCTGGGTAGGTGGTGGTGAAACTGGGCAATTCTGAGCCCTGCTGGACATCATGGACTTGGGAGCTGAACTCTTAGCTCAGCACAGCAGAAACCCTCACTACTATTTCATGAGCTGCTGGTGTTAATATGTGCAGTTTTCAACTGGACAGAGTGTGTTGCTAAAAAGCACACAACGGACATGTTCCCATTTGACTCAACTCTGTGGCTGAATGAGCAGGGACCCGTGTTGAGGCAGAACAGCTGACCTGAGGACTTGTGGAGCCCCAGCCTACACAGTCCCTTCCAAGGAGACCCTGCCTCCCAGGCTCCCTGTGGAGTGATGTCCAGCCTCACAAGGGGCCCTTGGTCCTGACTGGCATCCTGTGGAGGGAGACCTGTCAACCTGGAAACTTCCTCCCACTTCTCCTACAGACAGCCAATCATGAGGCTTTCAGAGCAGAGAGCATGTCAGAGAATGAGAAGTTCTTGAAGATTACATCCTCCTGGAGTGGGAGAAAGAATGAGAAATGAGGTGTGGTCTGAGGGTCCCCTGTTCCAGCTTCAGGCCCCTCAGTTGGCCCTTGGATGAGAGGGCCCCAGGGAGAGGGACCCAGTTCCCTCCTTGGATGAGAGGGCCCCAGGGAGTACCTGAGGGCACACCTTGCACCGAGAGGGACCCACACTCAACCTGAGGGAGGAAACTGTTTGGAATGTGAGGACATGGAGAGCTGTGATACAGGCAATGGCAGGGCTTGGAGACTGAGAGAAGACAAGAGCACAGAGGGTTCCCAGGACTCCAGGGAGGGCCCCTGAGTTCACCCTAGGCAGGTCATTCCAATGCCTCATCACCCTGGCCCTGGCCATGGCCTTCATAGTGTGGTCCCTGAGGTAGCTGACAGCGATGCATTTGGTCACAAGTTTGAACTTGGTGATGATGGCATAGATGGTGGGGGCCATGTTTTCCTTGCCCTTCTTGTCTCACTGGGACCAGATGGAGTCTAGACAGTGATAGAGCACCACTTTCTCAAACAGTTCCTGGGAAGGAGGGGAACGTGGCCAGCCACACCCACATAACTCAGATTCTGCAGTTCCTCAGGATGCTGGCCAGAGTCATTGTCACAATGGTGCATGTGACAGGTATAGCTACTGCCACATATCTACTCACTAGAGGGGGGATTGTGGGCTTTGGGTCAATAAACTCGCTCAGGTTACAAAGCTGGCAATGGAGAAGGGTCTTGATTTAGATCATAGGATTCTGGATCAAGGATGGAAAGTCTGGGGAGGCAGAACATGGGAGGAAGATTCTCCCAGCTCCACGCTTCTGAGCCCAGCTGCTCACCACACCCATCCTTGTCAACTACTCTACCACCAGCTCAGGAGGGAAGGCCAAGCCAGATTCTCCTCACACAGACCATTCTAAGAGGTCTCAGGACAAGAGCATTAAGGATCTGGTGGGACAGCCCACCCTGGTGCTGATCTGAGCTCTTTCCTGGCTTTGGCGCTGGTGCCACACTTGCCTCCCTCTCCAGAGCCATTGCTCTGAAGGTGACTTAACTGACTGCAGCTCCAGAATGAGCACTCCAGTGACCTATAAGGATGGCAGTGAAGGTAGCAGTGGGACCACCTCCTACTCAGGAAGCGCTGACACCAGTGTCTCCAAGCTGGCAGCAGGTGTTACACCTGAGGATGGAGCTGGGTCTACCTCCAGAAGGGGCACTGTTGCTACCTCCATAGGTGGCAAGAGGGGTGGTACCAAGGCACCTTCAAGTTCAAAAGCCAATGCTTCTGCTACTGAAGGAGCAGGCTCTACCTCTAGAGAGGGCACTGCTGATAAGTGTAGAGGCAGCAAGGTAGGTGAAGGTGGACTTGCTTTCAGCTCTGGAACTTGTGCTCCTGATTGTGATGTAGCTGCCTTCAGCTCCTTAACAGGTGCTCCAGCTGATGAGGTAGGATAGTCTAGCTCCAGGGAGGGTACGGGCCCTATCTCTGTGAGTGGCTGTTGTGGGGGTGTTAGAGCCACCTTCAACTCAGGAGCTGGCTCCAGAGCATGCAGTGTATCAAACTATAGTTTCAGAAAAGGCATTGGTGCAGCATGTAAACTGGCAGTAAAGGCAGTGATAGAGTTGACTCAGGCCCTGGCACTGCCCTAGTGTCTGCCACACATGGAGGAACTTGTGCTATAGGTCACACTGGAGGCATTTGCTGCCCTGCAGGATGGGGATGACAAAAGAGCTGGACAAGAGGCAATTTCCCCACCATGAATGGCTCTGAGTGTCTTTCCAATACAGAGAAGATTCCACTTCCTCTAGCAGAAGACCTAGCCCATAAAAGTGTTCCCAGCCTACAGGCACCCAGGTCATATATCTGTGGCTCTTCTTTGATCCCAGTTCAAGGGTAACCTCTGCTAGTTCCAGCGTCTGTGGTGCAATCCTGGCCCCCACCCCCAACCTCATGTGCCCTACCCTGAGGACTCCTTACCCTCTGGATCTGCCTCAATGGGCTCTGGGTAGCTCATCTCTGAAAGAAGAACCATGGCACAGTGCTCCAGAGCAGAGCCAGTCAGTTACATGGGCATGGGCCACCAGTAGCTTGAGGCACAAAAGCCTGGAGACTGCAGGAAATCTTCAGAGTACTGGTCCATTCATGTGCCCCACTGGGAGCAGATGGTGCTGAGGGCAGCTGGGGGCTGCACAGTCAGACTCTGGCCTTTCCCTCCACAACACACCCAGGGACCCTCCCACTGAACATAAAGTCCATAAGGACTAGCAAAAGTTCAGACTGTTCTGTTCATTGCCTGGTGTTGACACACAGTAGAAGCTTCTGTGTGAGTACTCTTGGCCTGAAGAGCTGCCTCATCTTCTGCCATGTGTTGTATATGTCTCCCCTTCCCACTGACACTGGCCTTCTCATGACTTGGATGCATCCATCCCTGCCAAACCTGCAGGAGGCAGAGAGGACTGAGGTCCACAGCAGATTTGAAGCAGGCTGCTCACCATCTCCTGTTGGGGGTCTGCATGAGGTGGTATGGGTGACCTGAGGTCTTTAAGGTGCCAAAGGAGGGGGAAGTTTCTCTCATGGACTGAACCCCCTGATGTCCTCTGCAGACAGTACCCTGCGTCCTTACTCCTTTACAAGGGAAGGGGGATGCCCTCTGGTTTGGCCTTCCAGGGGTCTCAGGATGTGTGGGCCCAGATCCTGCCCAGTGTACCCTGTCACCCACCACCCGACTCCCCACAATGCTGTCTGGAGAGGAGAGACCCCCACCCTCACCCACAGTGTGCTCACATTTTCATTTCAAGGCATCCACCAGACCCACCCCTTCCATAGAAGTCACATCCATATCTAGGTGAGACAGTGAGGGTGTCACAACTTCTTCCTGAACGTACTCTTTGCTGAAGATACTGCATCCTATTGCCTGCAGCCCCCACTCTAAAGGAACCCAGAAGGCAGGGATTGTTGTCTGCTTTGGTCACTGTATGAAGCTACAAGCCTAAGGAAGTGCATGCGCCATGTTTCCAGGTAAAGGATGAGCTCTAAATCACACCTTCTCAGATATGGGGTAGGTCTGGACCCCTCTGGTGGGCAACACTGATCCGTGCTCTGACCATACCAAGGTCTGAGATCTGGAAAGGCCATGCAGACCTCCTTAAGAAATGAGAATACTGGTTCAGTAGGGGCTGATGCCAAAAGCCTCTTCACTGGACAGAGGAAAAATCCTGCCCAGGACCAGACCTGTCCTCCAGTCACCGTATCCACGAGCCAGGCTTGGGGCAGCCATTCCCATTGATCCCCCCAGTCAGTCCTATATTCAAACACATCTGTTGGTCCTCGAAGCACCATCTTCCCAAGGAGGAAACAGGCCAGGAGTTCAATAGAATTTCTGAGACACAGGCATGTTGGGGAAGATCAGTCCAGGTGATGGGATGGGATGGGCATTCACTGGTGGAGCTCTTGTCCAGTCATGCTCAGTGGAGGCAAACACATGATATGTCCTTAAGAAGGTAATGACCTAGACAAGGTTGCCCTATGGTAGGCAGGCACCAGGCGATCCACCAGGTTCTCCCAGTGCCCTGCCTCGATCATGCACACTGTGCAGCTCTCCCCCTCACAAGGGCTGCCTCATATTTCCTCTGGGGTTGGTCAGAAGAGGCCGTGTGATCAGAGGCAGAGCCATGGACCCCAGGTGGTCTGGGCTAGGGGAGACCTGCTGCACCAGGTTCTGAGCAACTTCAGGTCAAGGGGATGTGCAAGCATCTAAGTGAAGAAAGGTCCTCAGCCTTCAAACTGAACTAGAGTTGAGGAAGTGCCTGAAAGATGAGACACCAGACCTGAAATGGTGTTTGCTTGGAGGGTTCTTGGGGGAGAAAGATCCTTGCAGGACTGAAGGTCTGAACAGACACTTGGGAACAGCAGACCCTCCTGGTCAGGAAATGACTTTTTGGACTCCACTTCTCATGGGGCCAAAAGCACAAGATGGTGCCATTTGGCACCCCAACACCAGATCAGAAAATGAAGAGAAATGCAAGAGCCAGTTCCAGGGTGTGCAGGGTTGCTCCCACTACAGACAGCCATTAGCTCCCCACTGCTCCCCCTCCGGAAGGACATCAGGTCCTTGGTGGTGAAAGGCATGCCTGTGTGTCTTCTGCTCAGCCACTCCTTTCGTGGAGCCTCATCTGAGTTTGGGAGGATGAGTTGGGAGGATGGCCCCCATGGGAGGTGTCCAGGACAGCAGAGCTGGCAGGGCCACAGGTAAGGGCCTTCAGGTCCAGCAGCCCTGTAGTCTGAAGAGCTGCTCTGAGCCACTGCCCTTCTGGAACAATGGGAAGCTGAATCAGGTCCCAGCTCCTGACCTTGGAAGGTCAAGGGGATATTATGGGAGACGGGAAAACCCTTTTAAGTGAGAGTGCTGTATGGCTTGGAGCAGGAGCAGAAGCACAGTCATGAAGATACTTCCAGGGATTTGGTCAGGGAGTGCACACAGATAGAGCAGTAAAACACACATGTGTCTGAAATAAGCCCACCCTCCAGCCTACCATAAAGGAAACCTGGAACTGAGTTGACCCTCCCTGGTCTATGGGGTGGCACTGTGGTGGGTGATTGGTGGGGCCCCAGGTTCCTCGGAAAGTGGGATATGGGGCCACTCAGGCGTGAAAGCCCTGAAGAGAGTGTGGAGAGTCACTAGTGTGGTATACAGCAATGGGATGGTCCCTGGTTGCTTCAGGAACCTCAATGACACATTCTCCCACCTGGAACCAGTGCTAGCCCTGGCCAGGACCCCAAAAGACCTGCAAAAAACCTTTCTTGCCCAGGAATGGTGCTGCACACATGGAGGGCTGATGCAGCAAGATGGTGCAACAAAAAGAGTCACAGAATCTGGGTGCCACTGACAAGAATACATGCAGACACAGAAGAACACATAGCAAATGGACACAGAGAGCAGACAACTTGGGGGAGGGGGACGGGGAAGGGGAGAACAATAAATAAAAAATAAATTTAAAAAATGAGTGAGAATATCTCAGGAATGGGGCAGTGCCCTGTATTCTGCACTGTGGCACTGGGTGGGTGGGGTTGAGCACAGGTACTCAGGTGACCCCAAGACCCCACCATGAATACCCCACAATCTCAGACACCTATCATCCAGTATCATCCAAGGACATGCTTAGACACTCAGCTGTCACACATAAGTATTGGCAGTTCTTGTTTTATTTCTTATGATAATACTTTTTCTTACAAATGAGTCCACACCTTAATTAATTACTGAACATTCCAAAGATCCTATTGGTAAATGGAGTCACATCATAGGAATGCTGTCCCCAACAGATCTTGGCCCCAGAAAAATGTAGTCATACCAAGTGGCTCTCTGGGTGACCATGAAGCCACAACAAGGCTCTCAGAAGAAGTGGATTTCTAACCTGTCTCTTCCAATTTCCTGTTCCCTGTTAAAGTACAGATTCCCAGGTTCCACCCAAAACTTCTCAAAGCATCATCTCGAGGTTTTGGCTTTGGAATTTGTGTACCTGAGTATGATGGAGTTGGACTCTGATGTGACATTTCTACACATTCCACTTTTGTCACTTTCACTGAACTTGTGGTCAGTGCTGCAGATGGGGTATACCCAGAAGACTTGAATCTGTGGACTGGTGATGTAGCACCTGGGCCCTGAGCCTCAGTAGAATTTCATCTCCTACACAAACACTAACCCTAACTCTAACCCTAACATGTACTCTAAACCTAAAACAAACCAGAACACTAACACTAACTCTAACACTAATCCTAATCTTAACCCAAACCTTAAACCTAACCCTTACCCTCAACCTCACCCTAACCCTAATCCTAGCCCTAACTCTAAACCTAACCCTAACCTTCAACCTATGCCTAACACTAACCCCTAAACCTAACCCTAACCCTACACTCCATATGAGCTCATTCTTTACACTTAATGCTATGACCAAATACCATGTGCTTTACTGTTGAAAATAAGCATCATGCACATTTCACTCATTGCTATGTGCCTTCTTTCACTTAGAGTCCATGTGTATATACAAGAGTTACCTAATCATGGCCAAACCCTTTTTTACTTTACTTTTGAAATGTATGCAAGACACATCTCATCAATGAGACACAATGCTTGCAACTCATCCACATCCAAAAGTAGTGTATTAATATTGTCATCTTTGCAATACATGGGTTCAGTTGCCTGCTATGCGTTGGCTCTTAACTTCACTTAACATGAAATCACTATTTACACATACTGCTCTTACCAAATAACATGAGTTTTACTTTTGGGAACCAAGCATAGTTCACATTTCATTGAATACTTTGTGCTTTCCTTCACTTACATTGAAACCTAACCCTCATGCTCACCCTAACCCTAACACTATCCCTAACCCTAACCCTAACCCTAATGCTCACCCTCACCCTAAACCTAATTCTAACCCAAATCCGAACTCAAACCTGAACACATTAACCCTACCCCTAAACCTAACATTAACCCTAACCCTACCCTAGACCCTAAACCAAACCCTAAACCCTAGCCCTTACCATAAAACAAATCTAAACCAACCCTTAACCCTAAAAATAACAGTAAGCCAAATCTAAACCTAACCTAAACCTAAACCTAACATTAACCACTAACCCTTTACTCAATACCCTAAATACAAAATACAAACCTTAATCCTAAATCTAACCCTAACCCTACCCCCAACCATAAAGCTAAAAGTAAACCTTAACCCTAATTAACCCTACTCCTAAAATTAACCAGAAACCTAAACCTAACTCTAACACTAACCCTAAACACAAATCATAATATTAACCCTAAATGCTAAACCTAATACTAAACCCTAACATTTAAACATAATAATAAACAAAATCTAAACCTAAACTTAAATCTAATAGTAACACTAACCACTAACCCAATGGGTACCCTGAAAAAAAAACACAAAACTTAAACTTACCCCTAAATCCCAAATCTAACCCTAAAACATAAACCTAACCATAAACCAAATCTAAACCTAACTCTAACCCTAAACTTACCCTAAACCAAATTTAACCATAAAAGTAAACCTAAACCTAAACCTAACAGTAATCACTATCCCTAATGACAATCTTAAATGCTAAACACAACCCTAACCCTAAACCTAACACAAAACCCTAAGTTTAAACATAACACTAACCCTAAAACAAATATAACCCTACACATATCCTTAACCTTAACCTTACAACAAATTTAACCCAAACCCTACACTAATCTGACCCTAAATGTAAACTTAACCCTAACCCTAAAACCAAATATGACCCTACCTATCCTTAATTGTACCCTTATAACAAATCTAACCCTAACCCTGACCCTAGCCCTAGCCCTGAACATAACCCTAACCCTAACCCTATCCCTCAAACTTACACTAAACCTATCCCTAACACTCACATTAACCCTAACACTAACACCTATCCTACAGTCAATACTAGCTCACCTTCAAACTTAGTTCTATGACCAAATAACATGAGCTTTACTTTTGGGACCTAAGTATCATACAAATTTCACTTACTGCTATATGCTTTCTTTCACTTACAAGTAAATCTAACCTTGACCCCAACCTTAACCCTTAACAATAACCCTAACCTGACCACTAAACCTAATCCTCATGCTAAACCTTTCCCTAACACTAATACTAACCCTAACTCTAACCTTACAGTCAATATTAGCTCATTGTTTTAACTTCGTTCTATGACCAAATAACATGTGCTATAATTTTGGGAACTAGGCATCATATGCATTTCAATGACTGCTATGTGCATTCTTTCATTTGCAGTGAAACCTAATCCTAGCCCTAACCCTAACCCTAACCCTAGTCCTACCATCAATATTAGTCCACTCTTTAAACTTAGTCCTATGACTAAATAACACATGCTTTACTTATGGGACCTAAGCTTTGTACAAATTTCACTGACTGCTATGTATTTCTTTCATATACAGTGAAACCTAAACCTTCCTCTAAACCTATCACTATCCCTAACCCTAACCCTAACTCTAACCCTACCCGTAACCCAAATGCTAACACTAAACCCTAATTGTAAACCTAGTCTTAACACTAACACCAACCATGACTTTAAGCTCTAACCAAATCTAACTCTAGCCCTAACCCTAAAACCTAAAAATAAGCCACAGACCTAACTCTAAACCAAATCTAAACCAAAACCTAAAACTAAATCTAACACTAACCACTAAACCAGCTCATAACCCTAAACATTAGAACAAACCTCAAATCTAACTCTAAACCCTAAATCTAACCCAAACTCTAACCCCAATCCTAACCTGAAACCAAATCTAATCATACACCTACCCCTACCCCTAATGCTAACCTAAACCCTAACCTGAAACCCAGATGCTAGACACAAACATAACTCTAACCCTAACCCTAAGTGTAAATTAACCATGAGCTTAAGACCTAACCCTATCTAACCCTAACCACCACCCTAACCCAAATCTAACCCAAACCCATAGCCTAAGCCCTAACCCTAATCCACATCCTAAAACAAATCTAATATAAACCTAACCATAATCCAATTCTAACCCTTACCCTACCCCTAACCCTAAAGCTAACCATAAAGCTAACCTAACCCTAAAGCTAACCGTTAACCCTAACCCTAAGAAACCCTAAACCTAAACCTAATCCTTTCCCTAACTGTAACACAAATCTAAAGCTAACCAAAAACCCTAACCCTAACCCTAATACAAAGCCTATCCTTAAACCAAACATAAACAAAAACCTACAACTAAGCATAATACTAGCCACTAACCCTACTAGTAACCCTACAATTAAAAACAAACCTTAAACCTAACCAAAAACCATAAATATAACTCTAAACCCAAATCCTAAACCAAATCCAACCCTAACTCAAAATGCTAACTATAAACACTGAACACAAACTCTACCCCTAACCCAAGATTAATGCTAACACTGACCAAAATCCTACATTCTAACCCTAACCAAAAACTAAACAAAACCCTAAACCTACACCCTAATCCTAACCCTAAAGCAAATCTTACCCTAACAATAAAACTTAACCCTAAACTTAAACTAACCCCAACCCTAGCTAACCCTAACACTAAATCTAAAACTAAACACTAAGCTTAATGAAAATCCTAAGCACAAACCATAATACTAACCCAAAAACCTAACCATGTACCAAATCTAACCCTAAATGTATCCCTAATCCAAATCTAAACCTAAACTTAAAATTAAACATAACACTAACTACTAACCCTACACATAACCTTAAACACAAAACATAAATCTTAACCTAATACTAAATTCTAACTCTAACCCAAATCTAAACCTAACCCTAAATCTACCTCTAAACACTAAACACAAACCCTAACAAGAAAACAAACCCAACCCTACCATTAAGCTTAAGCCCTAACACTAAACACAAACCCTAAACCAAATCTAACCCTAACCTTAACCCTGTAACAAATCTAACCCTAACCCTGAACATTAAACACAAAGCCTAACCCTAATCCTAAACCTAACCCTAAACCCTAACTCTAACAACCTTCAAAGGCTGAAATTATTCCTAACCCTAACCCAAACCCTAAACCTTAACCTAATTCTAAACTAATTTCAATTCATTGAACACTTCTAAGAAAGTCTTTCCAATGCACCAAAATGTGTTCATCTATTGCAATGATGAGCCACACTAATGAAGATTTTAATGTGGGCAAATATGCACACAGTGGGAAGCGGGGAATATGGAAATCCCCTATATTTTTTATGTGACATATATGTAATATAAATAACTTTTTAAAAATACAAAATAAAATTTAAAAAGCTATTTGCCAGCAATAATCAATAGTCACATTGTATGTTACTAGTCATTTCTGATCAACCATCTGATATTTAATTTTTTCTCTATTTTTTAAATATTAAAAAAAGTAAGAGGTCCCCATATACCACTGACCCCCATCACCCCACTACTCCCACATCAACAACCTCTTTCATCATTGTGGGACATTCATTGCATTTGGTGAATACATTTTGGAGCACTGCTGCACCACATGAAGAATGGTTTATATTGTAATTTACACTCTACCCCAAGCCACCCAGGGGCCCATGGCAGGAATACAATGTCCTGCATTTATCCCTGCAGTACCACCAAGGACAACTCCAAGTCCTGAAAATGTCCCCCACATCATATCTCTTCTTCCTCTCTCTACCCTCAGCAGCTACTGTGGTCACTATCTCCACATCAATGCTACAATTTCTTCCACTAATAATCACAATAGTTCCATAGTACATACCAGCACATCAATTGTAATCCATACTGTATCCCTCCTTCCTATGGACCCTGGGATGATTATGTCCACTCCATCTGTATATAGTGAGGGGGCTTAGATTCTACATGGATGATGGATGCAATTCTCTTGCTTGCAGTTGAAAGAACTCTTGTCTCTGTGGTGTGGTGGTTAACTTTCTTCATCTCCCTTTTAGCTGGCTGGGGTAAGTCCAATAAACCAGATGATTGGAGTTGCAAGTCTGCTGAGGGTCAGGGCCTGGCTGTCACATGGACAGTCCAGAGTTTCAGGTCTCCTAAGTATACATCAACCTCAGCGGCAACCACATGTTCAGTAAAAGTGACAAAAACAGCATGTGTAGAACTCACATCTGAGTCGAACTCCATCACACTCAGGAATACAAACTCCAAAGTAGGGCCAACTGACATGGTACTGAACTCCAGAGCCATCTGCCCATGACCATAGAACCTGTGGGTCTCTGTAGCCCTCAGGAGAACCATTGCTGCCATTGTATCTACTTTGGCTATCTCTGGGGCCCTGCTGCAGTGTGCATAAGTGCAACCCCTCTGAAGACCTCCTGATCCTTTTTTGGAGACTCATAGCCATAGAAACTCATTTGTCTTTTTCATTCCCCCTTTTGTTCAAGGTCAAAAAGCAGTTTTTAACATGTGGGGTGGCTTTCTTTGCAGGGAGCACTCCTTGCATATGGGGTTCCCCTACACAGGGACACCCCTGCAGGGCATCACACTCCTTGTGTGCATCAGCACTGTGCATGGCCAACTCACCACAAGGGTCAAAAGGCCCTGGGTTTGAGCCCTGGACCTCCCATATGGTAGACAGACACTCTATCAGTTGAGCCAAATCCGTTTCCCAAAGGGGGAACTGCCAAAATGGGGGAGTGAACCAGGGATGTATTAGTCGTTTCTGATCAACTATCTGATTTTAATTTTTTATCCATGTGAATGCTGTAGGATCATTTCCCTCTCTCATAATGGAAAATAAACCAAATCATTTTTCATGCTCCCTTCCTCTTCCTGTATAATTCTCCCAACACATGTGATGTGGAAGCAAAACCTGACCAGAAATTCTGCAATACAATGAGATTGTAAAAATGAATTTTATTTAAGACAATTTTGCTATAAAAGCACATTTCAGTCCTTTAAAATAGCACTCAACAAGATTTACTCTACCAAATGTAAGTTTCCCACCTCAGTTCATGGTAGAGCTGAAACAAACCTCAACAGCTCAGCTGAAATTGGTTTCTAAGATCGTTAAGTTACTTTGTTCCCAGATGAACACTTATTTTTTACTTGAAAAATCACCCTTACCATGAAGCACACAATTTCTCTGGTTTGCATTTATCCATTTTATTATGGATAAAAATCAGTTACCTGACAAGGACGTCACATGCCTGGCACACTCAGGGGGCTTGAAAATTTTTCCAGTTATTCCTACAACTGAGGAACAAAAAGCAGTACACAGAAAAGGCCTCCAGGTCAAAGATCAGCAGTTTCCATCAGCCAACATGAAGAGTAGAAAATTGTGAGGCATCATATGTACTCAACTCAGAAAATGGCACTCAAAAGGGGTTTGGCATGCCTTCCCCAAGGATATTCCATTGGCATGGCAGGCAACAACATTAGAGGTGTAGATGAAAATTTCTGGAGGCTCGTCTGTCAATCACCAGGTAGGTTGATCTAATTTGTAAAGGGGACACCTTTCCCAATGCCCACAGACTGCATCTGGTGTCACAGGAACAATTTCAAGAAACAGACTCATATGTGACCAGTGTCCTCTAGAAGGGGACTTAGACAACTGGAGAAAAACAATTTCCAACCACCACCTTAACCACAACCCTGTGATTACCTCTCTAACTACACACTTGAATCTCACTCTCTCTCTAATATTAACCCGCATCCTAACTCTTCAAGTGTACGCTGGAATCTGGCCATCTGGTCCTTGTCCTTGATGTTACTTAGGTCAAACACTGTAGTCCAGATGTCTATTGGAGGAAATTATTCAGAGCATCCTGTTAACTTCAAAGACAATATTCAGCACGTCCACCAGGTGGCGCCCCAGAGGGGCACACACTACCAAAGAGCACCTGAACTATGGGCCTTTCTTGGCCAGGGGAGGAGGGAGGACAGCAATTTTAATCAAGAAACTTCCCAGGCTGCCCTGCCTTAAGGGTCCAGCAAGGTCACATTCCAGCCACTGAAGAGGACATGGGAGAAATTTTTGGGTTGCCCTTGAGAATCCCTGTCCTACCACTGACAGTTGCTGGTCAGGGCAAAGACTCTGGGAGCTCCCTGGAAAACTGACTTGGTTCTGGCTGTAGGATTATCTATCTTAGACATTCTGGGGGCTGTCTCATGGGCATCCAGGTAGACTGGATCTGTGGCTGGTCCTGGCAGATGCTGCCCAGGTGGCATGGAGGTACAAATCGGACCACTGTCTGGAGCTTCAGCAGACAAAGAGTACCCATGGTGGGACAACAAGCCTTCCCCCACAGCTCTGCAGGCAAGCATCAGCAATTCCTGGCCTCCAGAAAGAGACTTAGATCATTTTTTGAGGGGATACTAACTGCCAGGTACCAGGTGTGACCAAACCTTGCATAGAGGACTTGTGAGCCTCATGTGTCCTAGTGCTGGTCCATTTCCCATTCATGACTTGGGGCTTTATGGAAGCGGCATAAATGAAAGAACATTGAATGTGATCTTGGGAGGCCACAAACCGAGTTTATGTGTGTGTGGGAAACCTCTGATATCACCATCAATAAATCACACACATACCACAGACACAGAAAGCCACATGTTTAACAACAGTGACCACATATGAAGAACAATAATAATAACGTGTAAACAGCATAACTACGGTAATCCTAGTAAGGTGTAACTTGCTGGTTTCAGGATGGGCATTAAGAAACAATTCTTTCAAAATAAACTAGCACATGGTCTGACTGCTAATCTGTGCTTTTCAGCAGCCATTGTTGAAATCTCCTTCAGGCAAAGGTGGCAGGAGTGTCTTTAAACTGGTCCTTTATTCCTTTTCTCTTTCCCATTAGGGAGCAAAACATAACTTTGGAAAAGTCACACAATGATACAGCAAGCAGTTCACGACAACCACACTTGGCAAAACAAACAAATCCAAGAACAACAATAAAATAAACTACTGCTCCAGAAGACTGGGAGCACTAGATTTCAAAAGTTCTAACAAAGTAATAATTAGCATGTCCAAGAAACAGCCAAAATTTACAAACCACACAAAGAAGGAAACAATAATCTATTTGCAGAAGAAAAAAAAAAAAGACTACGAGAAAACACCCCAAATGTTCTCATACATTAGAACAATTAGTAAAAGACTTTAAATAACCTGTCTTGAAAATATTCAATGACTTGAGTGAATACACATAGAAAAAACTGAAAGAAATGAGGAAAACAGAAAACTGTCAAAACAAAACAAAGATGGAAATTGAAAAAAGGAAAAAAATTTCAGCTTCAAAGTATACTAGCTGGATATACTCAAGCAATGGATGTATAGAAAAGAAGGAAAAATATTCCATGCAATAGGATGCCACATGAGCACTCAGGTGGACATACTAATATTGGACAAAATAGACTAAGTCAAAACTCTTACAAGACAGAATAATTTTTTAAAAATGCAGACATCCATACTATACAATTAACACTAACTTAAATTAGAGGGTACAGTTAACCTACAATTATAAAAATGTGCTAATCTCAATTATAACAAATACACATGACAATGCAAGGTGATAATAACACAGTTGTATCTGGGTATGCTGAATTTTTGGGATGCATGTTCAGTAAACAAACATCCCTAATAATAAAAATATTAAAAATCAAAACTTAAAAAAGTTACAAAATGCAAGGAATATTCATATATGGCAATGAAAGAGAGAGTACAAAAAGATGAAATAAACATTCATGTACTTGACTTCAACATCAAAAACCCTAAAACCTCTCCTTTGTCATGTATTTTATCTATGCGTTCCCAGTGATCATGGGATGGGGACACAATTCCCTAATGACATGGCCCAATCAAAGCCCTCCTCATAGCTTACTCATTCCCAGGTATGGACCAAATGACAAACACATTCCAATATCAATTTTTTGGAATTCATAACCATAGCAAACTTCTACATATACTGAAAATTGGTTCAAATGGATGGAAATGAAGGCAACGGATTATAAGGGGCTTGCTCCTGTTGAGGACAGACTGCTCAGTTGAGCTTATAAATGAAGAGCTCGGGACTTCCTGCCAAGGTCAAACTGGTGGAAAATCACCCTCTATGCATAGATTGCATTGAGTGCATAGAGTTATTTCAAAACAGGTAAGAATATATTTAAAGATATGGATAAAACACTAACTTGGGGTAACCTGAAGTGGAATCTGCAAATATGAGACACCAATGATGGTGGAAAAGTATGTGACAGGAAGGAACAGAAGAGTCAGACAACTGAAAGTGGCTGCTGGAAATATAAGTCATTTAGGCAGTGGACTTGGCCCAGTGGTTAGGGCGTCCATCTACCACATGGCAGGTCTGCATTTCAAACCCCGGGCATCCTTGACCCGTGTGGAGCTGGCCCATGCACAGTGCTGATGTGTGCAAGGAATGCTGTGCCTGCAGGGGTGCCCCCCGCATAGGGGAGCCCCACACACAAGGAGTGCGCTCCATAAGGAGAGCTGCCCATGGTGAAAGAAAGAGCAGCCTGTCCAGGAATGTGTCCCCACACACGGAGAGCTGACACAAGATGATGCAAAAAAAAGAAACAGATTCCCATGCCACTGACAACAACAGAAGTGGACAAAGAAGAAAAAGCAGCAAATAGACACAGAGAACAGACAACCGGGGTGGGGGGGGGGGGAAGGGGAGAGAAATAAATAAATAAATAAATAAATAAATAAATAAATAAATAAACCTTTTAAAAATAAGCTATTTAACACCTACACACTTTTTATTATATTATTCACCAGCTGGTATTTGAGAGAAATCTTTAAACCTCTCATTTATTAAAGAAGGATAGGGTCCCAAAATGTTCCCCTACTAGGATGCACAGACACAGAATTAGGAGATGCACATTTGCAAGCAATTTGCAGATAAAGAACATGACTCTGAAGCTCACTTAGGCAAAATGGGGGTATCCATTCCTCTCATTATAAGACCTGTTATACAAAGGATTATAGTCAGCTATTATTATTAGATTTGAGGTTTTGTTAATAAAACTTGTGTTTCATGTTCTAATTTTATGTAGTACACATGTTAGGAAAATAATATGTTTTAAAAATGCAGAAATAAGTATACTTGGCACCATGTACCATCTAGTCAAGTGAGATGATAACCTAAAAGAGTGTAGGCATGAAATGAATTAGATGCACTGGATCCTGAGTATATTCAAAGGTAGGAAACTGGTTGTGAGAGAAAAAGCACAGAGGTGGTGAATAGGAGGTATCAGGGATAGAGCTCTGATTGGTAAAGCAGGGAGGACAGAGGGACCCAACTTGCATTAAGTTACGCATGCTAAGGTGGCAATTGCCAGTGAAACAAGAGGAGCTCTGTCCCTCCCCATCAACTGAGTCACTCAGCCTTCATGGATGAGCCACATGGTGGTGGCTGCTAGAGACTCAGTGCAGCCCCAGGTTCCTACAGGCCACCATGTTCACTTGACACCACTGCCGACCTGGCTCCTAATCCCACAGTTCATGGAAACTATCTCTTCACTGGACAAATCATCCAACAATGGCCTTCACACAGGCCTTGACACAGGGACATGATCCCCAGGGAAGCACTGAGGAGTGGAAGGTCAGGGAGCAGACTGGGGCTAAGGAGTACAAAAAGGAAAATAAGAGGTGGGGAGGATTCACCCTGCGAGGCAGGAGGCCTTGGGAACATGTTGGGCTGAGATGCACTTCAGGGCAGATAATGCAGGAGAAATGGTGGCAGCTTGGTCACTAATCAGCCCTTGACCACTATGGCTGGTAGGGCAGAATGACAGTGGCTTCCTGTAATTCCCTGTGGAGACAAGAACCACCAGCACCTGAAGCCACTGGGCACTAAACCACTCTATAACATTGGCACAGTAATAATCGCCATCCCTCAGTCCACCAACAGACTCTGTGGTTATGAACTCCCAGCAGGTCAGCAGCTGGAGGACCTGTGCCCCTCACTGTTCAGCCCGTCTGTCTCAAGTTCCTGGGCTTCCAATGGGTTCCATCCAGGCCCATACATGCTGTGACTATTTCAGGCTGGGTATCCCTCAGAACAGCCCTAGAACAAGTGAGGGCTGGGCAGATGGAGGGAAGTAGTGAGAAGAGGCTGAAGAAGAGTCATTGCCTGCAAAGTGGTGGATGCAGCCCAGGAGGGCCTCACCAACATGGTGCAGGACCACCTGCCCTAGATTTACCCAACCAGGGGTGTGCTGGTGAGGAGGAATCTCTTCCAAGCTGGGACAGCCAAGGGGGCATGGTCCCCTAACCAGTTTCTACAGGGTCTGCTGCATCCCAAAGGCCTGATAAAGATCCACTGAGCACTGTCACCCTGCTGACAACCTTCTACATGCAGAATTTACGTGCACCTGGCCCATTCCCCTTTCACAGCAGCTTCATTGAGATGTCAGGGGCTGAAGTGAGCCATTTCATCTACTTGCAGAAGGGAAACTGTGAGGACACCGTTTTCTGGGTCAGGAGCAGCTGATGACCAGGAATCCCTCCTAGCTACACCTCCCTGCTACACCTGCCTGCCAAGGGCTGGTGCCATTTCCCGAGGGCACACTGAAAATATATCTCATGCTGGTGCCAGGCAAGCCTTCCACCTGCCTCTTCTATTCCCTGTGTCTCATCCAAGTGACTGGATCGGGACTTCAACAACTTTCAAACGGTAACCCACCTAGCAATTCCACAAATTCCCCATAAGCAAACCTGGATGTCTAGCCCCAGGCTCCGGGCATGTTGGTAGGAGCCTGACCCACTGAGAGGATTTGACATTGTACCGAGATGTTCATAAAACCAAGGAGCAGCAACCAGAATCCATATAAGACCTGCGGTCCAGCTCTGGGAAGAACAAGCCAGACTCGTGCATTTTCCATCAGTCAACATGAATGTTAGAAAATGTTCGGAGGCATCATATGCCCCCAGTTGAGGGCTACGGAAAAGGGCATTGGGCTACATCGCATAGGAAATTCCACCTGGCTGGAAGGTCATGGCTTTAGAAATGTGACAGAAGTTTCCTGGAGCCTCATCTGCAGATTGCCAGCTGAAGCGATGGAAGGCCTAGAGAACTTCCCAAAAGGCCATGACTTCTGCCAGAAGGGTCCAGTGTTCCCAGGAGGGGAAGAGCTCTCTGATGAAAAGCACTGTGTGGGAGCACTCCATCCTGAGCAAGGCATCTAAGCTCTGCCCAGCAATAGGACATGGGGAAGTCTGCAATCCTGCTCTTCCCCAACACTCTGCCACCCCTTCATTGTTGGCTCCTCCCACAACCTTGACCCTCATAGGCAAGGTCGTGGTGACCATAGAGCCAGAAGGTGGCTCTATCCTGAAATGAAAGCCCTAGCCCAGAAAAAGGACCTAAGCCCCAATTGTGAACCCTCATCTCTACCTGACATGTTACTACTACACTACTTTTCCAATAAAGTAAAAAAGAAAACCAAAAAGGGAAAGAAGATATTCAGAAACCCTATTTCTGCTAAGAGCATAAATAAAGAAAATTACTGTTACTCCACAAAAGCACAAACAGCCACAGCCATAAATGGGAAAAGGGCTTGAATAGACATATCTGCCAAAAATACATACACATGACAGAAAAGCACTTAAACAGATGCTCAACATCATTAGCCATGAGAGAAAAGCAAATAAGATACCAAAGATAAAAATGAGGTGCTACATACTACACACAGGCTTGAATGCTGTTGTTAGGGGGAAAATGGCTGAGAAGGTGTGGACAAATGGAGCCCTTGGACATTATGGGTGGGAAATTAAAATGCTGCAGCCAGAGAGTTACACACAGAATTAAAAATGGGAGCTGGCAATTCCACACATAGGTATACACATCAAAGACTGAAGGAAGGGCCTCAACCAGCTATCTCTATGCCAATATTCATGACAGCATCATTCATAAGAGGAGTTGTGAAGGGAGGGAACTGGGAGTTATTGCTAAAGGGACATGAGGTCTGGGTGGGTCGATGGAAAGAGTCTGAATAGAGTGGTCAAAGCTACCCAATATTATCAATGAATTCAATCAATGTCACCATGTGTCCCACTTACAATGATTAAAATGACTTTTATGCTAGGAATGTTTTTCCACAATTGGAAGGAAAAAAATCAAGTATGGTAATGACCACATTTATAGAATGAAAGATACAAGCCACATGATCCCCTCAGGGGACACAGAAAATGCTTCTGAAAAATTCCCACACCCGTTCATGATAAGGAATCATTCAGAAAAGTAGGAAGAGATGGCAACTTCCTCCATATGATAAAGGATATTGATGAAAAGCCAGCTGTTAAGATGAAAAGACCTGCTCAGGAAGGAAAGACTTTTCCCTAAGATCACAAGAACAGACTCAGCAGACTTAACAGCTTTTCTGCATGCAAATCCATTATCAAGAAAGGAAAGAGGGAATTTCCTGAAGTAGGGACAAGACACTTGAACATCATGTGTATGGTGAGAGTTTAATAGGCCAAGCCTATAGGCTACTGAAAGTCAAGAATAAAAGGAGAAATACTGCCATTAAAATAGGGGCAGGTGACTGGGCCTTTTCGAAAGAAGATATACTACTGAGAAAGAAGCACCCGAGAAGGTGCTAAACATCCTGAGACATCAGGGAAATAGAAATAACAAAGGAAGTGCTACCGCTTCCTTAAAAAATGTTGGATAACTACTGAAGTGGATGTAGAGTCATCAAAACCACAGAGAAAGATGAAATGGTGAAGCCACCATGGACTCCAGTTTGTTGATGCCCCAATTAGTTAAAAATAGAATTTTCATAGGACTTAGCAGTCGCACTCCTACTTTTATACTGAAAGGTAAAAAGAGGTATTCAAACCAAATGTTACCCAGGAAAGATGTTAGTGTCTTTACTTGCAATAGCCAAATGCGGAAGCAAATCAAATTTCCATCAATGAATGAATCAACTAAATGGTATACAGAGAGAGGGTGCAGGCTGCGGCTGCTCTGGCTGCTGCCTCTACTGGTCTCAAAAACAGTTTTTTGAGCATTAGAAATTCTTCAGGACCAGCTGTTTCAGGATTTTGCAGGGCCAGAGGTGTCTGGACATCGATTTCGTGGGAAGATAATAGAGAAAATTCATGTTAAAGATAAAATTGAGGCTCACTTACACAGAGGTGGGGGCTGCATGTGGGACACTCCCTCCTGGGGTGGGCGGGGTCATGGCATGGGCACCTTGGCTGCGATTCCTGGGGGCTCTGTGGTACTGGGGAGTTCATAAGCCCTGAGTGGGCTATTGGGGGGCTAACAGGGAAGGAGGCCTTCGCAGACCGACTTGGGGAGATAGATGGGTGTTTTATTATGAGGCAGGGAATTTTTGATTGTGGACACAAATAATAGTGCTTCTGGCTAGGGCCCAGCCCCCAAGGCCAGCTGTCGATTTGCAATGGCCTTAAATCACTCGCAACAAAGAGATGTCATCAGGAGGCTATTTCGGGGGAAGGCAGCGTGGGAGGTGACTGGAAGCCAATTAGAGGAATTTTTTGCGAGGCATGGGATTTTTTATTTTGGACACTGATACAGCGTTTCTGGCTACAGCCCCACCCCCTAAGCCTACCTGTGGATCTACAGCATCCTTAAATTGGCTGAAATATTGAGGCACTCCCAACTGGCTGTTTTGGGGAACTGCAGGGCAGGAGGTGTCCTGAAGTCGAATTGGTGATATAGCCACAGAAGAGACCCTAGTGAAAGGGGGAATTGCAGGTTTTGGAAACATAGGTCAGAATTTGTGGACGTGACCACTCCCATAGGGCTGGCACCCACCTGCGGGGATGCCTGGAGGCTTTGTTGCACTTCGGTGCTCCCAGACTTCATGTTAACCAGATTTGAGGTTGCCAGGACTGTGTCCCTTAAACCCTGTTGGCCCACAACCCAGAGACTCACACCTCCAGAGTCTGCAATATCACAGACTTTCCGTCCCTGAATCCACCATGCCCTGAGGCCCATCTGAGGTCCTTGATTGTCCTAGCCCTCAACATTTGTGGTTTTTTAAAAATTTTAATTATAATTTTTAATTTTTTATTGTCTTGGTTGCTAATATTGCATTATTTCCTAGTCTTTTCTCCCGTTACATCTCCCAAGGTCTTTTTCTTTTTTCATTTATTTAGGACTTTTTTGTTGTTGCTGCTGTTGGTGTTCTGTATCTCCTTTTCTTTTCCTTACTTGTTCTCCTCCCTTTTCTTTACCCACCCCCCCTTTTTCTTTCTTTCTTCTCTCTCTTTTTTTCTCTCTTTTCTCTTGTCCCTCATTTTCTTCTTATTTTATTTTATCTTAATTATACAATAGGTACTGCATGGAGCAACTCACATTTGCCGGGTTTCCTCATCCTCCGCTGCCTCATTTCTGTGTGAATTGATTTTGGCTACCTACACTATCCCCTTTCCCCTACATCTTGATATCCTTCATCATATATTCTCTCTCCTATACCCCACCTCCTTTTCTTTGATCCCCAAAGTGTCTAACTCTTAATTTCTCATACCTTTGTATTGTTTTCTGTCTTTTATCCACTCTTGAAACTATTGCCTTTCTTTTCTTTTTTCTTCTCTCACGAAAACAATAACCTATTAATTCATACCATATTTCTCCCATATTCAGTCGACTACATCATTATAGGTACTCTACTTACAGCTATAACTCTACATAACTTACATGAATCTAATATCCATCCTCCGAGATCTCATATTGTTGGTCTATTAACATTTATTACCAATACTACTTTAAACATTTTCCTTTCATACACAATTGCCTTTCCCTGGCCCTAATACTTTCCTTTAAAGTGAACTCAACCAACAATAAGAAATTAGAATAAGAAGAACAAAGTGACAAAGAGAAGATATAATACTTATGCTAAAACAACAGCTGCTTAATCCCCAAGACTAGACAAAGAAGCTAAGGAACTGATTAAACCCGTCAAAATAAAATGATGACCAGACAGCAATAAAAATTTATAAATCAAACCAGAAATCAGGAAAACATGGCTGAATCCAATGAACAGACTAAAAACCAGGAAGGGGAACAGAACTTCGCACAAGTAATTAAATATCTCAGAACATAAATCACAGACAAATTTAATGAAGTAAAGGAAGACGTTAACAACATGAAGACAACACTTGGAGGGGAAATTTCAGACATATGTAAAAAGATAACAAATATGATGGGAATGAACACCACAGTTCATGAAATCAAAAACACACTCGCAGCAAATAGCAACAGATTAGAAGAGGCAGAGGAGAGAATTAGCGACGTGGAAGACAGTATATTGGAAATCAAACAGATAGTGGAAATGATCAGTAAAAAGAAAAATTCCAGTAAGGACTTAGGGACCTGAGTGACAATGCAAAACACACAAACATACGTATTATAGGCATCCCAGAAGGAGAAGAGAAGGGAAAGAGATCAGAAGGAGTGTTGCAGGAAATAATGGCTGAAAACTTCGCAAATCTACTGAAAGAGACAGATGTACATATCCAAGAAGCACAGGGTAACCCAAATATCATAAACCTCAACAGGCCCACCCCAATACATATATTTGTCAAATTATCTAACACTCAAGACAAAGAGAAAATTCTAAAAGCAGCAAGAGAAAAGAAAACCATCACATGTAAGGGGAGCTCTATAAGATTAAGTGCTGATTTCTCATCTGAAACCATGGAGGTAAGAAGGCAGTGATATGATATACTCAAGGTACTAAAAGAAAAAAATTTTCAACCAAGAATACTCTATCCAGCTAAACTAGCATTCAAAAATGATGGAGAGTTCAAAATATTCACAGATAAACAGAAACTGAAAGAGTATGCCAACAAGAAATCTCCCCTTCAAGAAATTCTAAAGGGAGTTCTGCAGGAAGAAAGGAAAAAACAGGACAGGCAGAGTTGGAGGAGAGTGTAAGAGCAACAAAAAAGACAAAAAGAGAAGAATACACAAACAAACAAAATATGACAAACACAAGTCCAATCAAAATATAGCTAACATAAATAATTATTTGAAAGTAATAACACTGAATGTCAATGGATTAAACTCACCTATCAAAAGATTCAGATTGGGACATTGGATAAGGAAATATGACCCATCTATATGCTGTCTACAAGAGACACATCTTAGACCCAGAGATTCATGGAGGCTGAAAGTGAATGGTTGGAAAACGATCTTACAAGCAAACAATAACCAAAAAAAGGCAGGAGGAGCTATATTAATATCAGACAAAATAGACTTTAAATGTGAAACAATTGTGAGAGACAAAGAAGAATACTACATATTACTGAAAGGGACAATCTCTCAAGAAGAATGAACAATCATAAATATTTATGCTCCTAACAAGGGCACCTCTAAATATGTGAGGCAACCACTGGAAAAACTAAGTGAAAGAATAGATGCATCTACAATTATAGTGGGGGATTTTAATACACCACTACCAACTCTGGACAGAACATCTCAAAAGAGAATCACTAAAGAAACAAAACATTTGAACAGTATATTAGAGGAGCTGGATCTAATAGACATATGCAGATCATTACACCCGAATACAGCAGGATATACATTTTTCTCAAGTGCACATGGATCATTCTCCAACATAGACCATATGCTAGGCCACAAAGAAAGGCTTAATGAATTCAGAAAGATCAAAATCATACAAAATAATATCTCTGACCACAGTGGAGTGAAGCTGGAAATCTGCAAGGGCCAGAGGTCCAGATTTCATACCAAGACATGGAAATTAAACAGCAGACTTAAAATAATAGTGGGTCAAAGAGGAAATCTCAAAAGAAATCAATGACTACCTTGAAAGAGATGATAATGATAACACAACATACCAAAATTTATGGGATGCAGCAAAAGCAGTACTGAGAGGGAAATTTATAGCCATAAATTCATTTATCAAAAAAGAAGAAAGATGGGAAACGGACTTTGGCCCAGTGGTTAGGGCGTCCGTCTACCACATGGGAGGTCCGCGGTTCAAGCCCCGGGCCTCCTTGACCCGTGTGGAGCTGGCCCATGCGCAGTGCTGATGCGCGCAAGGAGTGCAGTGCCACACAGGGGTGTCCCCCGCGTAGGGGAGCCCCACGCGCAAGGAGTGCACCCATAAGGAGAGCCGCCCAGCGCGAAGGAGGGAGCAGCCTGCCCAGGAATGGTGCCGCCCACACTTCCCTTGCCGCTGACGACAACAGAAGCGGACAAAGAAACAAGACGCAGCAAAAAGACACAGAAAACAGACAACCGGGGGAGGGGAGGGGAATTAAATAAATAAAAATAATAAATCTTTAAAAAAAAAAAAGAAGAAAGAGCAAAACTTGAAGAACAAACTGCACATTTGGAAGAATTAGAAAAAAACAACAAAGTAATCCAACAAGAAGAAGAAGGAAGGAAATAAAAAGATAAGAGCAGAACTCAATGAAATAGAAAATAAGAAAGCACTTGAAAAGATAAACAAGAACAAGAGCTGGCTTTTTGAGAAGATCAATAAAATTGACAAACCTTTAGTGAGATTGACAAACAAAGAGAGAAGATGCAAATACACAAAATAAGAAATGAAAAAGGAGATATCACGACTGACCCCACAGAAATAAAGACTATCATAAGAGGATACATTGAAAAATTATATTCCAACAAAAATGACAATTCAGAGGAAATAGACAAATTCCTAGAAACACATACACAGCCTATATTGATGGAAGTAGAAACTGAAGATCTCAACAAACCAATCACGAGTAAACAGATAGAATCAGTCATTAAAAACCTCCAAAATAAGAAGAGCCCAGGGCCAGACGTCTTCACAGGTGATTCTACAAAACATTCCGGAAAGAACTAACACCAACCCTGTTGAAAATACTCCAAAAGATCAAAACAGAAGTAACATTGCCTAACTTCTTCTATGATGCCAACATTACCCTAGTACCAAAGACAAAGACACCACAAGAAAGGAAAATCACAGATCAATTTCTCTAATGAACCTAGATGCAAAAATACTTAACAAAATACTTGCTAATCATATTAAACAACACATTAAATGAATTATACACCACGACCAAGTGGGATTCATTCCAGGTATGCAAGGATGGTTCAACATAAGAAAACCAATCAATGTAATACACCATATAAGCAGATTGAAGGGAAAAAAATCGCATGATTATATCTATAGATGCAGAAAAAGCATTTGACAAAATACAGCACCCTTTCTTGATAAAAACACTCCAAAAGATTGGAATACAAGGACATTTTTTGAACATGATAAAGAGTATATATGAAAAACCCACAGCCAACATTGTTTACAATGGAGAAATCCTAAAATCCTTCCCTGTAAATTCAGGAACAAGCAAGGATGCCCACTGTCTCCCCTTCTATTTAACATTGTCTAAGAAGTGCTTGCTCAAGCACTGAGGCAAGAACCAGATATAAAATGCATTCAAATTGGGAATGAAGAAGTAAAAATTTCATTATTTGCACATGACATGATCCTATACACAGAAAACCCTGAGAGGTCTACAACAAATCTTCTAGAACTCATAAATGAGTTTAGTAAAGTCTCAGGTTATAAGATCAATGTGCAAAATTCAGTAGCACTTCTGTACACCAATAATAAGCAAGATCAGGAGGAAATCACAAAACAAATATCATTCACAATAGTAAATAAAAAAATCAATATTTAGGAATAAATTTAACTAAAGATGTAAAAAACTTATACACTGAGAACTATACAAGTCTGTTCAAGGAAATCAAAGAAGACCTAAATAAATGGAAGAATATTCCCTGTTCATGGCTAGGAAGACTAAATATTATTATGATGTCTAGCCTACCAAAACTGATCTACACATTCAATGCAATCCCAATAAAAATCAACACAGCCTTCTTTAAGGATCTAGAAAAACTAACTATGAAATTTATTTGGAAAGGAAAGAGGCCCCGAAGAGCCAAAGACATATTGAAAAAGAAAAACGAAATTGGAGGAATCACACTACCTGACTTCAAAACATACTACAAAGCTACAGTAGTGAAAACAGCATGGTATTGGCATAAGGAGAAACACACAGACCAATGTAATCGAATTGAAAGTTCTGATATAGAACCTCATATATATACCCATATAATATTTGATAAAGCAATCAAACCCTCTCAACTGGGAGAGAATGGCCTCTTCAACAAATGGTGCCTGGAGAACTGGATATCCATATGTAGAAGAATGAAAGAGGATTACCATCTCACACCTTATATGAAGATCAACTCAAGATGGATCAAAGACCTAAATATAAGAGCCAAGACCATAAAGACCTTGGAAAGCAGTGTAGGGAAACATCTACAAGACCTTGTAATAGGAAATGGTTTCATGAACTTCACACCAAAACCACGAGCAGCAAAAGAACAAAAAGATAAATGGGACTTCCTCAAAATTAAAGCTTTCTGCACCTCAAAGGAGTTTGTAAAGAAAGTAAAAAGGGAACCCACATAATGGGAGAAAATATTTGGCAACCATATATCTTATAAGAGACTTATAACTTGCATATATGAAGAACTCCTATACCTTGAAAATAAAAAGATAAACAACCCATTAAAAAGTGGGAAAAAGATTTAAACAGACACTTCTCCAAAGAAGAAATAGAAATGGCTAAAAAGCACATGAAAAAGTCATCCAAATCATTAGCTATAAGGGAAATGCAAATCAAAACTACAATGAGATACCATCTTACTCCCATAAGAATGGCAGCTATGAAAAAAACAGAAGAATACAAATGCTGGAAAGGATGTGAAGAAATGGAAACATTCATCTACTTCTGGTGGGAATGCAGAAGGATCCAACCATTCTCGAGGACAGTTTCATGGTTTTTCAAACAACTAAACATAGATTTGCCATATGACCCAGCAATACCACTACTGGGTATATACCCAGCAGAACTGAAAACAAGGACACAAACCGATATATGCACACCAATGTTCATAGCAGCATTGTTCACTATTGCCAAAAGTTGGAATCGACACAAATGCCCATCAACAGATGAGTGGATCAATAAAATGTGGTATATACATACAATGGAATACTACTCGGCTTTAAGAACAAATACACTACAAACACACGTGATAACATGGATGAATCTTGAGAACTTTATGTTGAGTAAAGCAACCCAAGGCATTGAAGGACAAATACTACATGACCTCAATGATATGAAATAAGCAAGCTGCCTCAGAGAGCTAGAGACTGGAAGATTGCCTTACAGGAAATCGGGGGGGGGGGTAGAGGAAGAATGTAAGCTGACATCTACATGGGTGAAATCTATGATAAGCTGGAGGTAAGTATGTGTACAAGGAAGTGATAAAATTGGAGCATAGGGTTACCTTTGGGTGGGGTTTTGGTGGCTTGAGGGGGGCTAGGGATGGGCAGATGGGTAATATTGCCCAAGAAATTGGGGGGAGGGTGGGGCAACACACGAACATAGGAGATTGTCAGGTGTTGGTTGAGAGTATAATGCTGAGAAAACCTTTTCAAAATATAATTAGGAAAGCTACATGTTTAAGATATTCAAAGAGGATAAGCTGATGCAGGACAGACTCCTAGGGAATATGTGAATGCTCATTTTGCGAGAGTGGGTTATACCATTGGGTAGAGACCCATATAATGAGAGTGAAGGTAGACCCACAACCTGGGGAGGACTAATGGGCATCCTTCTGACAACCTCGAGACTCTTTTGTAGAGACTCATAGCCATACAAACTCATTTGTCCTTTCCATTTCCCCCTTAATTTAGGTCAAATAGCCTTTTTAACTCCTGTTGTTATATGTAGACAGGGATATTCTGCTGGTCCACGTTGAACCTTTAATTCAAGGTCATTTTTTAGTTATGTCATCGGCTGGTACTTGGTAGTGATCCCTCGGTGTCAGGGAGGCTCATCCCCGGGTGTCATGTCCCACCCTGGGGGGAAGGCAGTGCATTTATATGCTGAGTTTGGCTTCAAGACTGGTCACATTTGAGTAACACAGAGGCTGTCAGGAGGGAACCCTTAGGCACAGTGCTGCTCTAGGCCTTGCTCTTATTTCAGGTGTATAGGCTCCCAAGCATAGTCATTAGTATCAGGGGGTGAATGTTGGATAATCATTCCTTCCTGGTCCTTGCCGTTGCACTTGGGGGACAGCTGCTGCTCCCCTAGGGAATACGACAGAGCCCCCCCCTCCCCGGCCAGGAACCCAGTACCCCCCCCAGGTGTTGTTTTTAACTGTTTCCACTATGAGTATATCCAAACATTTCCATGCACCCTGGACACATGCCCTGTATAACTCCCTGTCAACCATATGTCCCCTGTCAATAACATCCCATACCAGTATTCCTCTGCTGCCATTGTTGAACCATTCTGTGATCCAAAACTTCCTGAACAGTGAAGCCCAATATAATGTCAGGTTCCCTTAATAGTAAAATGGAATATAGCGATGAGTTTAAAGGTTAGATATAGAATATATACTGATTTGGAAAAATTCTGCATCCTATCTATTTCTTTTCTTTCTCCCCTATTTACTGAGCTTCTCTTCACAAGAGCCCTAGATCACAG
Source organism: Dasypus novemcinctus (assembly GCF_030445035.2). Lineage (NCBI taxonomy): Eukaryota > Metazoa > Chordata > Mammalia > Cingulata > Dasypodidae > Dasypus > Dasypus novemcinctus. The sequence goes on from NW_026688145.1 coordinate 2,077,185, forward strand.
TAATTCATATATACAATATACAGTACTCCCACATATTCATTATAAAACCTTTTCCCGTCCACAGAGATAATCTTTTAACTTATTCATACCATATTTACTGAAACTGATGTACAGATATTGAGACAATAGCTTTCAAACAAGGTAACATTTGTGTTTACATTGTGGTTTATACTCTAGGCTATACAGTTTTCCAAATTTCTTAGTTATCCTATGTTGTACATTCTGGTTTACATTATTAGTCTGTCGTCCCCTATATGCTTTTGGTGTAATATTACATGTTTTATATCCATCCTTGTGTACTCTTGTGAAACACTTCCCTTGCCCTCACATTTACTCTGGTTCCATCTATTCAATATCTATTTTCCCCTCCCCTTGGGGCCCACAGTGACAGCCAATCTCCATTTCCCAAGGAGCCATATTCAGAGATACTTAGAACAGTGTTGAGGGCCTGGCTTGCTCAACTGCCCTAATTCCCTGGGAGCCACCATTTCTCTTCAGAGATACAGTTCCCTCTATTTGATGGCATTAGTACTCCCCAGGTTGTGGGTCCACCCCCACTCTCACTACTTGAGTCTCTACCCAATGGTACAGCCCACCTGGGAAAATGAACATTGAGACATTCCCCAGGAGTCTGTTCCACATCAGACCATCCCCTCCGAGAATTCTAAACAGATAACCCTCGTAATTATATTTTGATATGGTTTTCTCAGCATTTTACTCTCAACCAACACCTGACACTCTCCTATGTTCGTATGTTGCCCCTCTCTCCCCCCAATTTTGTGGGCATCCGCCCATCCCCAGCCCCCCTCAAACCCACAAAGCCCCACCCAAAGGCAACCCCTTGCCCCCATCCGCCCATCCCCAGCCCCCCTCAAACCCACAAAGCCCCACCCAAAGGCAACCCCTTGCCCTCATTTTATCTCTTCTTTGTGCTCATACTTACCGCCAGCTCATCATAGATTCCACCCCTGCAGACATCGGCTCATATCCTTCCTCCACCCCCCGATTTCCTGCAGCCTATTTTCCAGTCTCTAGCTCTCTGAGGCAGGTTGCTTATTTCATATCATTGAGGTCATGTAATATTTGTCCTTCAATGCCTGGGTTGCTTCACTCAACATAAGGTTCTCAAGATTCATCTATGTTATCACGTGTGTTTGTAGTGTATTTTTTCTTAAAGCTGAGTAATATTCCATTGTATGTATATACCACATTTTAATGATTCGCTCATCTGTTGATGGGCATTTGTGTTGATTCCAACTTTTGGCAATAGTGAACAATGCTGCTATGAACATTGGTGTGCATATATCGGTTTGTGTCCTTGTTTTCAGTTCTGCTGGATATATACCCAGCAGAGGTATTGATGGGTCATATGGCAAATCTATGTTTAGTTGTTTGAGAAACCGCCAAACTGTCCTCCAGAATAGTTGGATCCTTCTGCATTCCCACCAGCAGTGGATGAGTCTTCCCTTTTCTTCACATCCCCTCCAGCATTTGTATTCTTCTGTTTTTTCCATAGCTGCCAATCTTATGGGAGTAAGATGGTATCTCATTGTAGTTTTGATTTGCATTTCCCTATCTGAGATTTGGATAACTTTTTCATGTGTTTTTAGCCATTTATCTATTTGTTCTTTTGCTCCTCGTGCTTTTGGTGTGCTATTCATGAAGCCATTTCCTATTACAAGGTCCTGTAGATGTTTCCCTACACTGCTTTCCAAGGTCTTTATGGTCTTGGCTCTTATATTTACATCTCTGATTCATCTTGAATTGATCTTCGTATAAGGTGTGAGATGGTAATCCTCTTTCATTCTTCTACGTATGGATATCCAGTTCTCCAGGCACCGTTTGTTGAAGAGGCCATTCTCTCCCAGTTGAGAGGGTTTGGTGGCTTTATTGAATATTATATGGCTATATATATGAGGTTCTATATCAGAACTTTCAATTCGATTCCTTTGGTCTGTGTGTTTCTCCTTATGCCAATACCATGCTGTTTTCACTACTGTAGCTTTGTAGTATGTTTTGAAGTCAGGTAGTGTGCTTCCTCCAATTTCGTTTTTCTTTTTCAATATGTCTTTGGCTCTTCGGGGCTTCTTTCCTTTCCAAATAAATTTCATAGTTAGCTTTTCTAGTTACTTTAAAAAGGCTGTGTTGATTTTTATTGGGATTACATTCAATGTGTAGATCAGTTTTGGTAGGGTAAACATGTTAATAATATTTAGTCTTCCTATCCATGAACAGGAAATATATTTCCATTTATTTATGTCTTCTTTGATTTCCTTGAACAGTCTTGTATAGTTCTCAGTGTATAAGATTTTTACATCTTTAGTTAAATTTATTCCTAACTATTTCATTTTTTATTTATTATTGTAAATGGTATTTGTTTCTTGATTTCCTCCTGATCTTGCTCATTATTGGTGTACAGAAGTGCTACTGATTTTTGTGCATTGATCTTATAACCTGCGACTTTACTAAACTCATTTATGAGTTCTAGAATATTTGTTGTAGACCTCTCAGGGTTTTCTATGTATAGGATCATGTCATCTGCAAATAATGAAATTTTGACTTCTTTCTTTCCAATTTGAATGCCTTTCATATCTGGTTTTTGCCTCAGTGCTCGAGCAAGTACTTCTAAGACAATGTTAAATAGAAGGGGAAACAGTGGGCATCCTTCTCTTGTTCCTGACTTTAGAGGGAAGGATTTTAGGATTTCTCCATTATAAACAATGTTGGCTGTAGGTTTTTCATATATTCTCTTTATCATGTTAAAAAAATATCCTTGTATTCCAATCTTTTGGAGTATTTTTATCAAGAAAGGGTGCTGTATTTCGTCTAAGGCTTTTTCTGCATCTATAGATATAATCATGTGATTTTTTTCCTTCAATCTGTTTATATGGTGTATTACATTGATTGATTTTCTTATGTTGAACCATCCTTGCATACCTGGAATGAATCCCACTTGGTCGTGGTGTATAATTCCTTTAATGTGTTGTTTAATATGATTAGCAAGTATTTTGTTAAGCATATTTGTGTCTAGTTTCATTAGAGAAATTGGTCTGCAATTTTCCTTTCTTGTGGTGTCTGTGTTTGTCTTTGGTACTACGGTAATGTTGGCATCATAGAAGGATGTAGGAAATGTTCCTTCTGTTTTGCTTTTTTGGAAGATTTTCAGAAGGATTGGTGTTAGTTCTTTCCGGAATGTTTTGTAGAATTCACCTGTGAAGCCATCTGGCCCTGGGCTCTTCTTAGTTGGGAGGTTTTTAATGACTGATTCTATCTCTTTACTTGTGATTGGTTTGTTGAGATCATCAATTTCTTTTTTCATCAATATGGGCTGCTTATGTGTTTGTAAGAATTTGTCCATTTCCTCTCAATTGTCATTTTTGTTGGAATATAGTTTTTCAAAGTATCCTCTTATGATAGTCTTTATTTCTGTGGGGTCAGTGGTGATATCTCCTTTCTCATTTCTTATTTTGTGTATTTGCATCTTCTCTCTTTTTTTCTTTGTTAGTCTTGCTAAAGGTTTGTCAATTTTGTTGATCTTCTCAAAAAACCAGCTCTTGGTCTCGTTTATTTTTTCAAGTCCTTTCTTATTTTCTATTTCATTTAGTTCTGCTCTTTTCTTTGTTATTTCCTTCCTCCTTCTTCCTGTTGAATTACTTTGTTGTTGTTTTACTAATTCCTTCAAATGTGCAGTTAGTTCTTCAATTTTTGCTCTTTCTTCTTTTTTGATATATGAATTTATGGCTATAAATTTCCCTCTCAGTACTGCTTTTGCTGCATCCCATAAATTTTGGTATGTTGTGTTATCATTATCATTTGTTTCAAGGTAGTCATTGATTTCTTTTGAGATTTCCTCTTTGGCCCACTGTTTTTCTAGGAGTGTGCTGTTTAATTTCCAAATCATGGTGTGAAATCTGGGCCTCTGGCCCTTGCAAATTTCCAACTTTATGCCACTGTGGTCAGATATACTATTTTGTATGATTTCCATCTTTCTGAATTCATGAAGCCTTTCTTTGTGGCCTAGCATATGGTCTATGTTGGAGAATGATCCCTCTGCACTTTAGAAAAATATATATCCTCCTGTGTTTGGGTGTAGTGATCTATATATGTCTATTAGATCCAGCTTCTCTAATATACTGTTCAAATATTTTATTTCTTTAGTGATTCTCTTTTGAGAATTTCTGTCCAGAGTTGATAGTGGTGTATTAAAATCCCCCACTATAATTGTCGATGCATCTATTCTTTCACTTAGTTTTTCCAGCATTTGCCTCACATATTTAGAGGCGCCCTTGTTTGGAGCATGAATATTTATGATCATTCGATCTTCTTGACAGATGGTCCCTTTCACTAAATTGTAGTATCCTTCTTTGTCTCTCACAATTGTTTCACATTTAAAGTCTATTTTGTCTGATATTAATATAGCTTCTCCTGCCTTTTTTTTATTATTCTTTGCTTGTATGATTGTTTTCCAACCATTCACTTTCAGCCTCCATGAATCTCTGGGTCTAAGATGTGTCTCTTGTAGACAGCATATAGATAGGTCATATTTTCTTATCCAATGTTCCAGTGTAAGTCTTTTGATAGGTGAGTTTAATCCATTGACATTCAGTGTTATTATTTTCAAGGAATTATTTCTGTTAGCCATATTTTGATTGGGCTTGTGTTTGTCATATTTTGTTTGCTTTTCTTTTCCCATCTCTTTTTGTCTTTTTTGTTGCTCTTACACTCTCCTCCATTTCTGCCTGTCCTGTTTTTTCCTTTCTTTCTGCAAATCTTCCTTTAGAATTTCTTGAAAGTGAGGTTTCTTGTTGGCATGCTCTTTCAGTTTCTGTTTATCTGTTAACATTTTGAACTCTCCAGCATTTTTGAATGTTTGTTTAGCTTGGTATAGTATTCTTGGTTGGGAATTTTTTTCTTTTAGTGCCTTGCCTATATCATACCACTGCCTTCTTGCCTCCATGGTTTCAGATGAGAAATCAGCACTTAATCTTATGGAGCTTCCCTTGTATGTGATGGTTTTCTTTTCTCTTGCTGCTTTTATAATTTTCTCTTTGTCTTGAGCATTGGATAATTTGACAAGTGTATGTCTTAGGATGAGCCTGTTGGGGTTTATGACGATTAGGGTGCACTGCACTTCTTGGATATGTACATCTGTCTCTTTCAGTAGATTTGTAAAGTTTTCAGCTATTATTTCCTGCATCACTCCTTCTGACCCCTTTCCCTTCTCTTCTCCTTCTGGGATGCCTATAATACCTATGTTTGAGCGTTTTGCATTGTCATTCAGATCCCTTGTCCTAGCTGGATTTTTCTATCTTTTTATTGACCAATTCTACTATCTGTTTGATTTCCAATGTACTGTCTTCCACATCACTAATTCTCTGCTCTGCCTCTTCTAGTCTGCTGATATTTGCTGCAAGTGTATTTTTGATTTCTTGAACTGTGGTGTTCATTCCAATCATATCTGTTATCTTTTTACCTATGTCTGCAATTTCCCCTCCAAGTGTTGTCTTCATGTTCTTAACCTCTTCCTTTACTTCATTAAATTTGTCTGTGATAAATGTTCTGAGATCTTTAATTACTTGTGCGAAGTTCTGCTCCCCTTCCTAGTTTTTAGTTTGTTGATTGGATTCAGCCATGTTTTCCTGATTACTGGTTTGGTTTGTAGATTTTTGTTGCTGTTTGGTCATCATTTTATCTTGGCAGGTTTAAGCAGTTCTTTCGCTTCTTTGTCTAGTCTTAGGGATTAATTACCTGTTGTTTTTGCGTAAGTGTTATATCTTCTCTTTGTCAGTTTGTTCTTCTTATTCTAATTTCTTATTGCTGGTTGAGTTCACTTTAAAGGAATGTATTATAGCCAGGAAAGGCAATTGTGCAAGGAAGGAAAATGTGTAAAGTAGTATTGGTGATATATGTAACAGAGCAACAAAATGAGATATGGGAGGATGGATGTTAGGTTCATGTAAGTTGTGTAGAGTTATAGCAGTAGGTAGAGTACCTATAATGAGGTAGTCGACTGAATATGGGAGGAATATGGTATGAATTAAAAAGCTAGTGTTTTCATGAACAGGGAAAGAGAAAAGAAAGACAATAGTTTCAAGAGTGGATAAAAGACAGAAAACAAAACAAAGGTATTAGAAATTAAGAGTTAGACACTTTGGGGATCAAAGAAAGGGAGGTGGGATACAGGAGTGACAGTAGATGATGGGGTGTATCAAGATGTAGGGGAAAAGGGATAGTAGCCAAAATCTATTCACACAGAAATGAGTCAGTGGAGGGTGAGGAAACGCAGCAAATGTGAGGTGTTCCCTACAGCACCTATTGTATAATTAAGATAAATTAAAATAAGAAAATGAGGGACAAGAGAGAGAAGAAAATAAAGGGAAAAGAAAAATGGAAGAAAGGTAGAAAGAAAAAGGGGCTGGGTAAAGGGATGGGAACAAGTCGGGAAAAGAAAAAAAAGATATAGAACAACCACGACAGCAACAACAACAACAACATCAACAAAAACCCTAAATAACTGAAAAAGAAAAAAAATAACAAAAAAATAACAAAAAAAGGCTTTCGGGGATATGCTGGGAGAAAAGACTAGGAGATACTGCAATGTTAGCAATCAGGACATTAAAAAGAATAAAAAATAAAATAAAATAAAAACAAAGCAAAACAAAACAAAAAAGAAAAATGCAAATGTTGAGGGCTAGGACATTCAAGGACCTCAGATGGACCTCAGGGCGTGATGGATTCAGGGATGGAAAATCTTGAGATATTGAAGACTCAAGAGGTGTGAGTCTCTGGGGTGTGGGCCACCAGGGTTTAGGGGACTCAGACCTGGCAACCTCAAATCTGGTTAACAGGGAGCCTGGGAGCACTGCAGTGTAACACAACCTTCAGGGATCCCCGCAGCTGGGTGCCAGCCCTATGGGTGTGGTCACATCTGGAAACTCTATCTTATGTGTCTGAACCCCGCAATTCATGCATTCACTGGGGTCTAGTCTGTGGATGTATCACCAATTCAGCTTCAGGACACCTCCCACACTGTAAGCCCCTGGAACGGCCACCTGGGGGCGCCTCTACACTGCAGCCAATTTAATGGCGCAGATCAGAAGCCAGGCCCAGGGGTGGGGCTCCACCAGAAACGCTGACAACAGAGTCCAAAACCGAAATTCCCACGCTTTGCAAAATATTCCCCCAATCGGCTTCCAGATGTCTCCCACCCCACCAGGTTCTGTAACAACCTCCCGGTTATGTCCCTTTATTGCCAGCAATCTAAGTCTACTGCAGATCGGCAGCCAGGCTTGGGGGGACGGGGCTCTGGGTGGAAGTGCTATTACTTGTGTTCATAATCAAAAATTCCTGCTTTGCAACAAAACACCCGTTTGTCTCCCCAAATCGGTCTGCAAAGGCCTCCCGTCCTGTCAACCCCCCAACAACCCGCTCAGGGCTCATGAAATCCCCAGTACCACAGAGCCTCCAAAAATCGCCACCACTGCACCGGTTCTGCAGCTCCACCCACCCCAGGAGGGAGCGTCCCGCTGGCAGCTCTCACCGCCGTGCAATAGAGTCTCAATTATATCTTATAGATGAATCCTTTCTGTTACCTTCCCACCAAATCAATGTCCAGACACCTCCTGCCCTGCAAAAATCCCAAAACAGCCTGGTCCCAAAGAACCTCCAAAGCTGCCCAGCCACTTCTTTTTTTCACAAGCCTTTCATGCTACTTTACTGGATTTGTGTTTGGTGCTGGGTTTTAAGATATATCTAGGGGATTTAATCTCTGGACTGACAATATGATAGCCAGGCCCTGAGCCTCAACAGACTTCAGCTCCTACACTCTGATTTATTGGACTTACCCCACTCAGCTAACATGGAGTTGAAGAATGTCAACCACCACACCATGGAGCTTAGAGTGCTTACAACTGAAAGCAGAATTGCATCCAGTATCCATGTGGAATCTAAGCCCCCTCTTGACAAAGATGTGGAATGGACACAACCAAGCCAAGGTCCACAGGAAGGAGGAATACAGTAAGGATTAGAGTGAACTTAATGATATTCTATTCATGAACTATTGTGTTGAGTAATCGAGAAAATGTGTCATTGGTGTGGAAAAAGTGGCCATGGTGGCTGCTGGGGGCGGGGAATGGGAGGAAGAGATGAGATGTGGAGGCGTTTTCAGGACTTGGAGTTGTCCTGAGTGGTGGTGCAGGGAAAATTGCTGCACATTCTGTGTCCTGCCATGGCCCACTGGATGGAACGTCGAGAGTGTGGTCTATGGTGTGGACCATAAGCCATGGGGTGTAGCAATGCCCAGAGATGTACTCACCAGATGCAATGGATGTGTCATGATGATGGGGGAGAGTGTTACTGTGGGGGGGGGGGTGGGGGGGGAGGTGAGAGTGAATGGGGACCTCATATTTTTTTAATGTAATATTTTTTAAAAAATGAATAAATAAAATGAAATAGAAAAAAAAGTTTGGAAATGTAGTTATGCATGAAAGATCTGTGGAAAGTTCTGTTGTCTGATGTTTGGATCCATTCAACTATATGCAAAGCTGACAAGTAATTTTTGTGAAATTTCTTTCAGTGAACTACTGCCAGCAAGAACAGAAAGGCACAAAGAATGGACAAAGTGAAGGAAGAATGGGCAGAAACATGGAAGCCAAGTCTGGACCAAAGATATATCTTCTAGACAAGAGAGGGGACCAACATATGTGTTCAAAAAGGGTGCATAAACCCCATCACTTGGAGAGGGCAGTTGACCGTCCCATACACTCAGAGGTGGCATGACTTCTGCCCCATTGTTTGGTTAGAGCACTGCCACCCCAAAGCTCAGAGATTGTGGGGACTGTGCCACAGGTTTTGTAGAGAGCCTCACCAATATCCTGATGTTCATAAAGGGTGGAAATTTTACCCTAGTTTTGGGGGATACTGTGGCCCTCATACAAGCACTTAAATGGGGTGAGACTCCACCAGGCCTAGAGTAAAGAACATGAATCTACAGAAAACTCTCAGACTGTGAAATCTAATGGAGGTTGCCCTGCTGGATTTCAGATTGTTTGGGAGCAGTGATGTCTGTTTCCTTCCAATTTCTCCCTGTTAAAATGGTTATATCTTTCCTATGCTCATCTTTCCACTGAACATTGAAAGAAAACTGGTTTTCTAGATTTCACAGGTTAACAGACCAAGGGGAATTTTGCTCCAGGACAGACCACACTTAAAACTGGTTTTCATGTGACTGTACTTTCCGTTGATTCTGAAATGACTTAAAGTCTTTGGTATGTTATGGTGAAGTGAATATATTTTGCACATGGTGGAGAGAAAACATGTCTTTTGGTCCAAAGGGTGAAGTGTGATGGTTTTCAGCCGTGTATCCCAGTCACGCATGTTCTTAAACTGAATCCATTTCTGTGAGTGTGAACCAATTAACAGGATATTTTGATGCAGTTACTACAGTTAAGATGTGGCCCAAAGTAATCAGGATGGGCCATATCCTATTCCTGGAGTCCTTTTTACTCAGAGTGAGATTCAGTAGATAGAAAGCCACAGGAAACAAGAAGTTGAAGGTCACTGGAACCTGGAAGGAACTGGAGAGTACAGGGGAGGTGTCCATGCATATTGCCATGTGACAGAGAAGCCCAGGACCAAGAGTCATGGCAGCAAGCCCTGGAATTCCCATTGTTAAAAAGGAAGAATCACCTTGATGACACCTTGATTTGGACTATTTTGTAGCTTCGATATGGGAGCTAACAAATTCCCATTGCTTAAACCAATCCATTGAATGGCATTTGCTTGAGCAGCCAAGGAAACCAAAACAGTGTTTAATATCTGGAATTTAAAACAAAAACTTGGGAAGCAGACTTGGCCCAATAGATAGGGCATCCGCCTACCACATGGGAGGTCCAAGGTTCAAACCCCGGGCCTCCTTGACCCATGTGGAGCTGGCCCATGCACAGTGCTTGTGCACAAGGAGTGCCCTGCCACACAGGGGTGTCTCCTGCATAGGGGAGCCCCACACGCAAGGCGTGTGCCCCATAAGGAGAGCTGTCCAGCACAAAAGAAAGTTCAGTGTGCCCAAGAATGGCATTGCACACACGGAGAGCTGACACAAGATTATGCAACAAAAAGAAACACAGATTCCCGGTGCCACTGATAAGGATAGAAGTGGTCACAGAAGAACACACAATGAATGGACACAGAAAGCAGACAACTGGGGGGGGGGGGGAATGGGGAGAGAAGAAAATAAAAATAAAACAAAAACCTACAACTCAGTGACAAAAAGACAAACAATCCAATAAAAAACAGGGCAAAATGTGAATAGACAGTTCTCCAAAGATGGTATCCAAATAGCCAATAAACACATGAGCAGATGGCTACCATTATTACCAATTTGTGTGATGCAAAGCAAACTCAATGAGATACCAATTCACAACCACTTGAACAGCTACAATTGGGGAAAAAAGAAAACAGCAGATGTTAGAATGTGGGGAAACAGAAGCATTCATTCATTGTTGGTGGAACTGTAAAAAGGTACAGCTGTTGTTGAAAACGGTTTGGTGGTTCCCCAAAACCACTTTACTATACAAAGTAAAGTATAGAATTACTGGATTACCTGCAGTCCTGGTTTGAGCCTTTTATGGACCCTAGAAAATGATGCTCTGAAGCTAACTCATTCTTGTGCATAGAATGGGACCTTTCTTTTATTTTTTTAAATTTTTTATTCATTTTTTTAAAAATATTACATTCAAAAAATGTGAAGTCCCATTCAACCCCACCGCCCCCACCCTCCACTCCCCCCACAGCAACACTCTCTCCCATCATCATGACACATCCATTGCACCTGATAAGTATATCTCTGGGCATCGCTGCACCCCATAGTCAATGGTCCACATCATAGCCCACACTCTCCCACGTTCCATCCAGTGGGCCCTGGGGGGATCTACAATGTCCCGTAGTTGTCCGTGAAGCACCACCCAGGACAACTCCAAGTCCCAAAAATGCCTCCCCATCTCATCTCTTCCTCCCATTCCCCGCACCCAGCAGCCACCATGGCCACCCTTCCCACACCAAAGCCACATTTTCTCTGTGGACATTGGATTGGTTGTGTCCATTGAACATCTATGTCAAGTGGGGGCTTAGATTCCACATGGATACTGGATGCAATCCTCCTGCTTTCAGTTGTAGGCACTCTAGGCTCCATGGCATGGTGGTTGACCTTCTTCAACTCCATGTTAATTGAGTGGGGTAAGCCCAATAAATCAGAGTGTAGGAGCTGAAGTCTGTTGAGGCTCAGGGCCTGGCTATCATATTCAGTACAGAGATTCACATCCCCTAAATATATCTTAAACCCCAACACCAACTACAATTCCAGTGAAGTAGCATGAAAGTCTTGTGAAAAGAGATCCCATCTGAGTCCAGTTCCATCACGCAGAAACACCAGCTCCAAAGAAGGGCCATTGGACATGGCAGTGAACCCCATCTGCCATGACCATAGAACCTGTGGGTCTCTTTATCCCTCAAAAGAACCAATTCCTGGGGTTGTATCTACTTTATCTGTCTCTGAGACTCTGCTCAGGTGTGCATAAGGGCAATCCTTCTGACAACCTCCAGACTCTTTTTTAGAGACTTGTAGCCATATAAACTCATTTCTCCTTTCCATTTCACCCTTACATTAGGTCAAACAGCATTTTAAAGTCATGTTATTATATGTAGACAGGGATATTCTGCTGATCCGCATTGAACCTTTAATTCAAGTTCATTTTCTAGTTGCATCTTCAGCTGGTAATTGGTAGTGATCCCTCAGTGCCAGGGAGGCTCATCCCTGGGTGTCACGTCCCACGCTGGGGGGAAAGCACTGCATCTACATGCTGAGTTTGGATTCAAGACTGGCCACGTTTGAGTAACATGAAGGCTGTCAGGAGGAAACTCCCAGGCACAATGCTGCTCTAGGCCTTGTTCTTATTGCAGGCGTATAGGCTCACAAGCATAGTCATTAGTATCAGGAGCCCACTGTTGGACCCTCATTCCTTCCTGGTTCTTACCATTGCACCTGAGGGACTGCCACTGCTCCCCTAGGGACCATGACAGAGCCCCCACGGCCAGTAACCGCGTACCCCCCCCAGCTGTTGTTTTTAATTTTTCCTCTAGGAGTATATCTAAACATTACCATGCACCCTGGACATATGCCCTGTGTAACTCCCTGTCAACCATATATAGCCTGTCAATAACATCCCATATCAGTATTCCTCCACCGCCATTGTTGAACCACTCTGTGATCCAAAACTTCCTGTAAAGTGAATCCCAATATAATGTCAGGTTCCCTTACTAGTAAAATGGAATATAGCAATGAGTTTAAAGGTTAGATCTAGAGTACATATTAATTTGGAAAAATTTCTACATCCTATCCTTTTCTTTTCTTTTTTCCTAATTATTGAGCTTCTCTTCACAAGAGTCTTAGATCACAGTAATTCATATATACAATATACAGTACTCCCACACATCCCTTCCACAGCGATAATCTTTTAACTTATTCATATCATATTTACTGAAACTGATGTACAGACTCCGAAACAATAACTTTCAAACAAGGTGACATCTGTGCTTACAATGTGGTCCATACTTTAGGATATACAGTTTTCTAAATTTTTTAGTTATCCTATGTTTTACATTATGGTTTACATTATTAGTCTGTCATCCCCTATATGTTTTTGGTGTAATATTACATGTTTTATATTCATCCTCGTGTACTCTCGTGAAACTCCTCTCTTGCCCCCACATTTACCTTGGTTCCATCCATTCAACATCCATTTTCCCCTCTCCTTGGGGCCCACAGCGACAGCCAACCTCCATTTCCCGAGGAGCCACGTCCAGAGATACTTGCAACAGTGTTCAGGGCCTGACTTGCTCAACTGCCCTAATGCCCTGGGAGCCACCCTTACTCTCAAGAGATACAGTTCTCTCTATTTGATGGCATTAGTCCTCCCCAGGATGTGGGTCCACCCCAACTCTCTCTTCTTGGGTCTCTACCCAATGGTACAACCCACCCTGGCAAAATGGGCATTCAGACATTCCCCAGGAGTCTGTCCGGCATCAGACCATCCCTTCCGAACATCCTAAACAGGTAACCCTCCTAATTATATTTTGCTACGATCTTCTCCACATTTTACTCTCAACCAACACCTGACACTCTCCTAAGTTCGTATGTTGCCCCTCCCTCCCCCCAATTTTGTGGGCAATATTACCCATCCGCCCAATCCCAGCCCCCCCCAAACCCGCAAAGCGCCACCCAAAGGCAACCCCTTGCCCCCATTTTATCTCTTCTTTGTGCTCATACTTATCACCAGCTCATCATAGATTCCACCCCTGCAGACGTCAGCTCACATCCTTCCTCCACCCCCCGATTTCCTGTAAGCCTATTTTCCAGTCTCTAGCTCTCTGAGGCAGCTTGCTTATTTCATATCATTGAGGTCATGTAGTATTTGTCCTTCAATGCCTGGGTTGCTTCACTCAACATAAGGTTCTCAAGATTCATCCATGTTATCATGTGTGTTTGTAGTGTATTTGTTCTTACAGCTGAGTAGTATTCCATTGTGTGTGTATACCACATTTTATTGATCCACTTACCTGTTGATGGGCATTTGGGTTGATTCCAACTTTTGGCGATAGTGAACAATGCTGCTATGAACATTGGTGTACATATATCGGTTTGTGTCCTTGTTTTCAGTTCTGCTGGGTATATACCCAGCAGTGGTATTGCTGGGTCATATGGCAAATCTATGGTTAGTTTTTTGAGAAACCGCCAAACTGTCCTCCAGAATGGTTGGATCCTTCTGCATTCCCACCAGCAGTGGATGAGTGTTCCCATTTCTTCACATCCTCTCCAGCATTTGTATTCTTGTTTTTTTCATAGCTGCCAATCTTATGGGAGTAAGATGGTATCTCATTGTAGTTTTGATTTGCATTTCCCTGATAGCTAGAGATTTGGAGCATTTTTTCATGTGCTTTTTAGCCATTTGTATTTCTTCTTTGGAGAAGTGTCTGTTTAAATCTTTTTCCCATTTTTGAAATGGGTTGTTTATCTTTTTATTTTCAAGATATAGGACTTCTTTATATATGCAAGTTATAAGTATCTTATCAGATATATGGTTGCCAAATATTTTCTCCCGTTGTGTGGGTTTCCTTTTTACTTTCTTGACAAACTCCTTTGAGGTGCAGAAGGCTTTAATTTTGAGGAAGTCCCATTTATCTATTTGTTCTTTTGCTGCTTGTGCTTTTGGTGTGATATTCATGAAGCCATTTCCTATTACAAGGTCCTGTAGATGTTTCCCTACACTGCTTTCCAAGATCTTTATGGTCTTGGCTCTTATATTTAGGTCTTTGATCCATCTTGAGTTGATCTGTGTATAAGGTGTGAGATGGTAATCCTCTTTCATTCTTCTACATATGGCTATCCAGTTCTCCAGGCACCATTTGTTGAATAGGCCATTCTCTCCCAGTTGAGAGGGTTTGGTGGCTTTATCAAATATTATATGGCTATATATATGAGGTTCTATATCAGAACTTTCAATTCGATTCCATTGGGACCTTTCTTTTAGATTTAGTTAAAGGACCTTGAATGAACATTCTTTGGGGGTCTTTGGACTCTACCAGTAAGGAATTACTCAGGTAAGGTCTCTGTACTCTTGCTGGGTCTTATATAAAATGAGAACTGCAAACAGAAACAGATAAACACAGAAAAGACAGGATTTTTCCCCTGCCATGTGAGAGAAAGGACTCCAGAATTGCCTGCAGAAACACAGAGAAGCCCAGAGCAGCAGAGATAGACTCCAGAGGCTGGAATCAGTAGAGAAGCTGGAAAATGTAGCACCCAAAAGCTGAGGCCGATGGATCAGGTCAAAGCTGAAGATAAGCTGGGCCTGGAGAAGAAGGCAGACAGAGACTGGCAGAGCAGCCTTTGGGCAGGTGGCATGAATCCAGGATCTGCATTGACTTGGACATTTTCACAGCTGCAGAACTGTAAGCTTTTACCCTAATAAATGCCCACTAACAAAGCCAACCTGTTTCTGGTACTTTTGCATTGGCAGTTTTGGCAAACTAAAACACCTGGCAGGAAGCAGACTTGGCCCAGTGGATAGGGTGTCCGTCTACCACATGGGAGGTCCACGGTTCAAACCCTGGGCCTCCTTGACCCATGTGGAGCTGGCCCATGTGCAGTGCTGATGCGTACAAGGAGTGCCATGCCATGCACAGTTGTCCCCCGCATAGGGGAGCCCCATGTGCAAGGAATGCACCCTGTAAGGAGATCCACCCAGTGTGAAAGAAAATGCAGCCTGCCCAAGAATGGTGATGCACACACGGAGAGCTGACACACAAGATGATGCAACAAAAAGAAACACAGATTCCTGTGCCACTGACAACAACAGAAGTGGACAAGAACTAGAACATGCAGCAAATGGACACAGAGAACAGAAAACTGGGGGGAGGGGAGAGAAATAAAATAAATCTTAAAAAAAAAAAATAAAACACCTGGCAATCCCACTTCTAGGTATATTCCTAAAAGAATTGAAAGCAGGGACTCAAATAATTATTTGGACACCAATGTTCATAGAAGCATGATTTACAATTGCTAAAAGATGGAAGCAACCCACATGTCCATCCACTGATGAAAGGGTAAATAAAATGTGATATATACATACAATGGAATATTACTCAGCCTGTAAAATGAATGGAGTTCTCATTTATGCAACAAAATGGATGAACCTTAAAGATATCATGTTGATGGAAAATGACCTTATACGGAAGGTTCAATGCGGATCAGCAGAATATCCATGTCTACATAAAATACCATGACTTTAAAATGCTGTTTGACCTAAAGTAAGGGGGAAATGGAAAGGAGAAATGAGTTTATATGGCTACGAGTTTCTAAAAAAGAGTCTGGAGGCTGGCAGAAGGTTTGCCCTCATGCACAACTGAGCAGAGTCAGAGAGACAGATAAAGCAGATACAACCCCCAGATATTGGTTCCTTTGAGGGCTAAAGAGACCCATGGGAGTTATGGTCATGGCCGATGGGGTTAACTACCAGAGCAGATGGCCCCTCTTTGGAAATGGTGTTTATGTGTGATGAATCTGGACTCAGATGGGATCTCCCTTCATAAGACTTTCATGCTAATGTGCTGGAGGTGCAGTTAATGTTGGGGTTTAAGATATATTTAGGGGATTTGAATCTCTGGACTGACAATGTGATAGCCAGATCCTGAGCCTCAACAGACTCCAGCACCTACAATCTGATTTATTGGACTTACCACACTCAGCTAAGATGGAGGTGAAGAAGGACAACCACCACACCATGGAGCCTAGAGTGATTACAACTGAAAATGGGAGGATTGCATCCAGCATCCAGGTGGAATCTGAGCCTCCTCTTGACATAAAGGTGCAATGGACACAACCAATCCAGTGTCCACATAGAAGAGGTGGCATTGGATTGGGAAAAGTGGACATAATGGACAAAGGGTATGGGGAAAGGCAGGAAGAGATGAGAGGTGGAGGCGTCTTCGGGACATGGAGCTGCCCTGGATGGTGCTTCAGAGGTAATCACCGGACATTGTAAATCCTCACAGGGCCTACTTGATGGAATAGAGGAGAGTATGGGCCATGATGTGAACCAATGTATATGAGGTTCAGAGGTGCCCAAAGATGTACTTACCAAATCCAATGGATGTGTCATGATGATGGGAACGAGTGTTGTTGGGGGGGGGGGAGAGGGGGGGTGGGGGGGTGGGGTTGAATGGGACCTCACATATATATTTTTAATGTAATATTATTACAAAGTCAATAAAAAAATAAAAAAAAAATAAAAAAAGATATCATGTTGAGTGAAATAAGCCAGACAGAAAAGGTCAAATACCATATGAGCCCATGAATACAAACTAATTCTATAATAATTCTAAGCTGGAGTATATATTAGCAGGGGCCAAGTTGGGGATCAGGAATGGGGAATTAAAGATTAACAGAATTTCTCTAGTGGCAAATGGGAATGCCCTGTATTTTCTATATAACATTTATGTAATCTAATCTTTAAAAATAAATAAATCAATAAAATAATGGGATTTGATCAAGAGGTCAGTCACTGGTCCATCTGTTTAATTCATGTGCATAACTCTTTAATATGCCTACCTGTTTTTATTTTCAATGCATGTGAATATTTTGTATCTATGGTACTTAATTCCTGGGAACTATTATGACAGCTCATTTGTGACACTGGAGAGTTGTAGTATAAACTGTGGAGGGTAGTTCTTGGGGGGTAGTTCTATATCTGAGAAAATACCTTTTTGTGATTTTGAACAAACCAAACTATAGAAAATATAGTCCAGTGTGGGACCAGGGGGAGATTGTGATAAAGTCATTCTCTCCTTCTTGTCCTCCTTCACTCCTTGACCTTGTCCCTGGGGTATTCCCTCCAAGGCCCTGCCCTCCTTGGGCCTGCACTGTGGGTCTCTTGTCTGCCCCTTCACACCATTTTGGTTCCTAGCTTCTGACCTGTGCTCAGAACTGCACTGCTCCCTTCCCTGCACACCTCCTGCTGTTTTCCTCCAGGACTGCCATTCACATGCTCAGTTTGGCCCAGACCCTCTGCCCTTACCCATCTCTTCCCACCAGCCAAATATATCCCCTCTCATAAACACCATGGCACACACACATACACACGTGTATATATACACACACAGATATGCGCATTATATTATATATCATAGGTATTATTCTTCCACACATGTTATTAACTTGTAAGGCTTTACAGATATCTTCAGGTTGGTAAACATACATCCATCTCATTATTATATTTCCCATTATTTTTCATTATCACATAATATTTCATATAATGTATGCCTGTCCTTTATTAAAATGTTCCTTATTGGAATGTACATAGTTATCTTCTCTTTTGCTAATATAAGCCATTTACCCTTGCATAACTACATGCTTCCTTGTAGATGTGCACTTATTTTTCACCAGTCAAGGTACATAAGTACATAATAAAATAGTTGGTTCTAATAACAATGTAATTTTTCCAATTGGTGCATATAGTCATCAAATAGTCATTGATAATGCATTATGATTCCACTGAAAAATGTCTTACAGGTTGCTATCCAACTGTAGCTGGCTAGTAAGATAGGGAATCAATAGATGGATCTGGAACCTGGCAAGAAGTCCACAAGACATCAATAATCCCCAAGATGGCTGCTGTCAGACCCTCCCCAAGATTCTGCCATCCAGAACAAGACTTCATCTGGAAGCCAGGAGAAGGCCTGGATATTCCCCAAAGACTTGATCATTGGACCCTCATGGGGAATTGATAGGGGAGTAATCAATCAAACAGCAAACAGCTGGAACTCCTCCCCTGACATTAGCCAAGGGGTGGAATAATTAATGGCTCAAAAAGCAGGCACAAGGCCTGAGCTCACGCTCACCTTCGTTCCCCTGTTCCTGCCTCTGTGCCCTGCTCTTGCCCTTTTCCTCTGCCATGATGGCCGTGCAAGTAAACCTGGGTACTTACAATCTATAATGGAGAATTGTAGTCTGTAAATCAGCCCTCTTTATCACTTTTCAACCCCCTCCTCTCTACCTGGGGCCCATGATCTATTATTTTCTCCCATTTCTTATCCTTCCCTCCCTGAATAAATGACTGACATTATTCACCCGACATACTCTTGAAATTCATTTCTGCAACATAGCCAAGAACCTAGACAAAATCCAGTAACACAACTAACACAGTATGAGAATCTTGGGACTCTGGCCTACTGTAAGGACTCTGAAATTTATTGAAGATTTTCTTGCTCCTAATTGTTTTTCTGACACTGATGGAGACTTGACCTTGGGCACAAATGTTCTCTTAGGTAAAGGATGATAGTTTTTTCAACCTAACAAAAGATCCTTTTTTCAAGTGACAGCAGTTAATAGAAGAAGAAAAAAATGGTGAGCAGAGAAGAAAACACCATTTCAATCCACATGGGAAACAAACCCCCTCTTTCCTTAACCTTACTCTACAATGAACTCAGAGAAAGGAATCCAGGTCTCCTTAATTAAGCCTTGTCTTTTCCTGTGTATCTTCCTCCCACTTATCTATTACCTTGGAAGAATATTCCAAAAGGGTGATGGAAGCTCTGCTTTCCTTAAATCTTCCTCATTCTCCAGGGCCTGCAGCCCACAGGACCTGGCAGGAATCCTGCAGGCTGCCATTCTCCTGTACCCTACTTCTCACCCCCCCCCATCCCTCTGGCAACCTCTGCCTCAACCTGCCAGTCTCCACACTCTTTCCCATGGGGTCTACACTCGCTGCCACCTGGAAGCTTACTCTTACATTTTCTGCTGCCTAGAATCTCCCAACTGCTTCCTTACCATCCCCAACTCTTCAGAACCATTTTTAAACATTTCCCCAAAACAGATGTTGTTTGAGAACAGCGTTACTTTTGTATATACTTCTGTATACAGGCAGCCATTGTACTGGGTCAGGAAATGGCCCTTTTCGATGTAATTTGGAATGACACCCAAATTCCTGAGATGGCTGCTGTGCCTTAAGGAAGGTCCTGTGGCTCTAATGCCAGGGAGGTCAGCTGGTCAGCCTCAGCTCCTGGCCATGCTGCCACTGCTGAAGTGCACATATGCCCTGTGCAGTGCTCACACTCAGGTGTCAGATGGGCCTGGGAATGGGGCTTGTGAGCTTGGCACACTAACACTGGCTTGTTACTATGAGGACAGTTTGGGCCCTTGAATCATTAAAAAGTTGATTGCGTTTATGGCTGTTTCCATTTACAGTTGAGCAAGGAGATTTTCTTGAGTAATGAGAGATGTCTCATCCAATCAGATGAAAGCATTACTTGGAGAAGTGATGATTTCCACAGTCAAAAGAGGGAATTATAATTACTAGTTCAGCCAGCCAGTGCCCCCAGGGGAATTCATCCTGGCCATCATGGGAGTTCTTGTTTTGCAGCCTGCCCTGTGGAATTTGGACTTGTGCAATCCCATAGTTATGTGAGACAATCTTATAAAAATTTCATAATATTTATACATGTTTCCTGTCAGTTCTTTTTCCTTAGCGAACACTGACTAAATCACTCTGCGAAGGTGGCTTGTGTGTGTGCTTTAGTAAAACAGGAAATGTTCCCTGGCCCTGCTCACTCCTCCTGTGTACAAGGCACTGCTGCCCTGCAGGATTTCTCACTTGAAGAACCATGTGAGAGCAGATAGTGCATTCAGACCACCACAGTAAAGAAAAATGAAAACTCAACTCCTTGGCTGCATTAGAAAAAAGGATTTAATAATGGTGTTCAATTATAGAATTTGATATCTCAAAAAATAAATATTATATCCATAAGATAGGTAATTTTTTGGATTTATACACACACAAAAAATCAGTTATCCGCTCATTCCTTCAAATATAACCTCCCATGAACCAGGGCTCTCCTGGCTTGACATATTCAGGTTTGGGATGGCCAACCTTCCTGACCAAGGTTGACCCTGAAGTTGGTAGTCTTTTCTTAATCCTTTGAAGTATGGTTAAACAGCCTCCTTTATTGGCATTTGTCCCCATGAGAAAGTTCTGCTTGGTCAGGAGGAAATGATAGTTTCCTGATGAGGCCATTGCATAAAAGACGTTGGCATCGTCAGTGATCTGCAACTCTGGTGGAGATGGGCAGAGGGGCGGTCAGCTGTACTACTAGGGACCACAGACCACCCCACCCCTTCTGGTCCCCCATGGAAGCCAGTCTGAGTCAGACACATGAGTCACCCAGTCCAGACCCAGGACCACCAAGGACCCTTCTAAATGACACCTGCCCACAGGCAAGACTCAAGAAGTTTTGATCCCAAGGGATGTTTTTCAAAAGTATCCAGGTTCCACCCCTGGTAACCTCGACCTAGCGCTGTCAGAGGGCTCCCCATTCTGGGTGCCCCATGCCCTGAGGCCTTCACTGAAGGTGACCTTAAAGTTGGAGTAAGCCTTATAGAAGGCAGACATGGCCCCTGAGTCCCACCCTCCTTCGTCCAAGGCTAGTGGAGCTCAGGAAATGGTGGCCAAGTCCAGGCCTCTTGAGCAGGGAGTCAGTGAGGCCTCCCCACTTGGGGCACCTCACAGCAAGAAAGGTCTTCCTCCCTGATTCTATTTTCACCTGCGTCCTCTGGCCTAAAGCCTGCTGTGAGGCCATGCTGGACTGGAATTCCTGCTCCTGCTCGAATGTGGGCCTCTTTTCTTACCTCCTTACCCCTCTAGCCTCACTCTTGCTTTTCTGTAGGACATGGTCCCACCCACCCTGGCCATCTCACCATGATGGTGATAGAAGAAAAGAGAATATTTTAAAAACAACTTGCAGGGAGTAAGGGATGGTGCCCAAGGTCAATGCTTGAGAAAGAATGGTCAGCTCACCAAAGATAAATGAAGTTACCCTTTAGGCACAGAGCATACTTTGCTCCTACACTGCCTGCTGTCTTCTCTCATTGGGACTGAAACCCAGGCTGAGAGGTCTTCAGTGACCTCCCCAGGGGCCCAGACCCCAGCCTGCCTGGCTCTGTGTGTCCTGGGAACACTGACTTGGCTCTGCAGAGGCTCCAAAGGAGATTAAGGTGGTTTTGCTTTGCTTTTAGTGTCACACATGCATGGATTTTAATATCTGTGCCCACAGCAGTAATGTCTATTAACAGATGCACAACACATCATATCCTGGCCAGAGGACATCCTGCAAGGGGAGCCTGTATGCTTGGCCTTATAATGAATGGCCAAGTGGAGAGGACCTTATTCTTGGTTCCTGAAATGACAGTTCTCTCCCAGGTTCCTCACTGCCTGGGTCATGTCCAGGGAGGATACAAGACTGGGAGATGGCATCTGAAAGGGGAGTTCACTGTGGGCACTAAGGGCTTCCTAGGACAGGTGGAGGTGTGTGTAGGATGCTGGCCACCACCCTTCTGGCAGGTTCACTGTGGCAGAAGGCCTCTGTCCTGGGGGATGGGATACAGTGTGGGGGTTGTCCCCCACCCCCCTGCTGCCCTCTCCAATGATCCCCTTAACGTACTTAGATCCTTTGAAATCAGCTGCACCAGCTTGGAGTCCTTTGGGATGTCCTTCAGGTTGTACTTCTCCATGGCCTGGTGGATCACGGCTGGAGCCCTATCTTGGCAGGTCAGCTGGGGAGTGTCAGAGGACAGACTATCAGGACTTGGCCCTGGAGCTGGCTTCCTCAAGAGCAGCCACGAGAAGGCCTTTGGGGCAGTCAGCACTAAGCACAGGGCTCCGAGCCTCCAGGCGGGGTTTGGTGAAGGGAAGATGCACTGACTTGTCATGCTCCCCTGGGAGTCTGCCACGGAATGGGGGAGTCTTCTTAAGTCCGTCAAGCCCCCGTCTCCAATAAGAACTTCCCCCATCTCACACCTCTTTCCCTGAGGATGGGCCCTCTCCCTCTTCCTTGGCCTGCACAGCTCCTGTGGCTGTCCAGGGCCCCAAGGACACAGGGCCCCGTAAAGGAGAGCGGTGGAGGTGGGTGTGGACAGCCTGCTCACCTCGCTGCCCCTCCTCCCAGCACACCTAGGCTGCTTACTGCCCCTGGGATCTGCACCCTGGAAAAGCTCCTCAAGGATGACGATATGAGGGAATCCAGGAGCAGACCTCTAGAACAAGCACGTGACAGACCTCACCTGCCTGGCCCTGATGCGTGGGCACAGGCAGGTCTCACATGAAGAGTCATTCAAGTCACGGTTTACCACCCCTGAGTGCTAGGTGGCCAGAGAAGTGCAGCCCCAAGCAGATGTGCATCACCTGGGTCAGCATGTGCGCAGGTGGGGGTGGATGGTGGAATCTGCCACCTATTCAGGACCAGGTCCCCTCACCACCACTACCCTGGGGCAGCCGCTTCACTGCACAGCTGGGTGTCACATGACTTCCCTGGTCTGTCCCCGCAGGGCCCGTGACCCGGCCTTATCTCCTCTCTGACCCCATTCACCCCTAACCTCTGCACCTTCACCTCTGTGCTCCTCACTGCTCCTCAGACAGTCCAGGCACATGCTGTGCTTGGGGCTCTCTGGGCTGGCCCCCCCATCCTTCCCCTCAAAGGCTGCCCCAGTGAGGTCATCCCAGCCTGTGTGACCTCAGAATGGAAGCTTCAAATCTCCACTCACCATGCTCAGCCCTGACTGCCTTTATACCCAAAGTCTTTGCTCCTTTTGGATCTGATTGCCTGTACTTCCCAACCTGCTGGTATAGCAACTCCAAGAGGACAGGAAGTGCACATATACCCATTCACCATACATTGCCTGGCCCAGTGACTGGACCCGGGGACTGCACCTGCCCAGCTCACCAGCAGGCTCTTGTAATTGTTGCTGTTGAACACGTCCAGGCTGACGCGGATGATGCAGGAGTCGCCCACCTGCTTGTTGTAGAGCGATCCCCGGCACGAGGCTCTGGAGGTGCAGAGTGTGGCCCCAGGCACTGGGCAGACTGAAGAGGAGGAGGCTTTGATGGAGGCTGAGGTGACTCCTGCCTTGTCCAGGCATGAAGTGGGGGTCGAGTCCTCAAACTGTGGGAGACAGCAAGATCAGGAGAAGCCCTGGAGCCTGGAGGAACCCCAGGCTGCCGATAGTCTCCAGGGGGCTTTAAGAATCTCTCTCTCAAGGAGGGAACCCTACCCCTTTTGTGGGTGTGGAGAAGGGAACACGGGCACTGGGAGGACCAGAGAGGACCCTTAAGGGAGGAGCTGTGGGCAGGCACCTTCTTCTTCTGGCCATCAGGGGACTCAGGGTCAAGGCCCATGTGGATTTCCTGATCATGGCTGGAGGCCTTGGCCACATATATGGGGTGGGAGGCAGCTGCATCCCCCCTGCTGAGGTCGGATCTGCGCTGGAGCTGGACACTGGAGTGGGAGGTCTCACTACTGCTGGTCTCAGTGCTGGAGGAAGTGTGGCACAGCTGAATCTTCCAGCAGGACCCCATCCCCACCCTCATGCTCCACTGCCCTCTGGGCCCCCTGCCATGTGCTGCTTAAGTCAACAGGAACCATGGACACCAGCCACTGGTGAGAGCACCCTGTATCACCCATTTTCTTCAAGGAAAAACAAGGCCCGGAATGATGAGGACCTGACCCTGTCACAGAGCTGGTCAAGAGTGGAGCAAGGACCATGACACTAAACTGTCCATTTCCTCAGCCCTGTCTTAACCTGAAGTGATACTGAGCACCAAGGCAGTTGCACTTGTCTGCCCTGGATTGGGAACATATCTGGGAGGTTTTTGGTCTGGAATGTGCTGCTGGTTGATGGGTTGAGACACAATTCACAAATCAGCTGGTAGCTACAGGGGTGATGTCTGCTGTGAGACTACTAGAAGACACACCTAAGGGCTCCCAGAGTTTCATCTGAGGGAGAAGTCCTAGAACCCAGACATCTCCTGTCCACGGTTCTGATGGTGACCAAGAGCCCTGGCTGCAGATCTTCTGGAACTGGGTGAAGGGGTGGGTGTGCCCTCCTGTTGCCCCTTGAGGGCCTGCCCTTACCTCTCAGTCTCACTGAGGTACCCCAATGCCCCAAACCAGGAACAAAATTGCTCATCAGGCACCAGGTAGTCATAGGTGCAGCTTGACTGTGGGAGCTGGATCTGTGAAAGGACCTGGTATTCCTGGGATGAGAGGGAAAGAGCAGATGGAGAGGAGGCTATGGTGGGTCTGCTTGGTAGGACAGGGGCTCCTTCAGTGACACGGACTTTGCTCACATGGGCTCCCTCTTCACCTGGACTCTCCTCCAAGACCTACCTGTTCTCAGATCAGGAGTCACACAGCTCCTTTTCCAGGAAAGGGTCCCAGATACCTCCTCCTGCCCCACCCCAGTGTAGCAGGTCTACCTCATCTCCTTGAATTAAATGCTCCCCTTTAATAAGTGGAAGGCTGATGGAGCAATGGAATGTCCTGACCAGGTGGGTCTCTGACTGCACCCACAAACTACACCCTACCCTTGCCATGATGCCCACAGCTACTCACTTTCCTCCTTTTTTCATAGTAGATCATTCTCTCCTGGAAGACAAACAACCCAACTCCATCAGAAGAGGCTATTCATGCTATTACCAGCTCCCCTCATCCCTTCTCATGTGCACTTCTGGGAGGACCCACCAGGGCACAAGCCAGCACCCCCAGGACCTCGAGCTCTTCAGGTTTGGGGTAATAGAGGAGGGGACCTGGGGCAGAGGCTAAGGGACCATCCATTCACCCCTCTCTGATGACAGAGGGAGAGACTGTGTATCAGGGTGAAGAGGCTGCTCAGACTCTCCCATAATTTCCATCCATTTAGGAGACCAACCTCACTCTTCCACCAAGGCCATGCCTGATGCAGAGGCCATGCCCAGCTCAGCCAGAGCCTTAGTCATTGTGCAGTCAGAGGGGATGTGTTTGCTTACTCATCTGGAAAATGGACCTGACACCTCCAACTCACAGGGGTGCAGTGGGGCACCCATGGAGCATGTGTGCCCAATGCTGATAACTGGAATTGCCTCTCTCCCCAAAACCTCTGCATCCTAGCTTCCCCCCACCATGACCTCAAGCCCACTTACATCCAGATGGTCCTGGAGAGATGAGTCCAGCATGGCCAGTTCCCTGAGGAACATCCCAGGTAGGGGACAGTGCCCTGTGTGACAAAATGTGGCATCAGGTAGGGAAACTCCCCAGGGTCAGACTCATACCCCCCACTGAGAGTTTTCACTGGGAGAATCTGGGAATCTTCACCACCTCCTCCCTAGTACCCCTCCAAGAACCGAGAATCCAAATATCTCTTCTAGTTACCCAGAAAAGAGGCACCCTTGATGTCTTGAAGGCCAGAACCCCCCTGGCACGCCATGGCCTCATGGACACTCACCCTCTCTTTTGGCTGCATCTGCTGGGCTTTCTTTGGCTTCATCATTTCAAGGGTGGAATCCTTGGAGGTCCACTCCTCTCAGGGGTGAGAATGATGTCAGTGAGGCCATCCTCCCCTCTCTCTATTGAACCTAGATCCTGACCTGGGGCCTTAGCAGGCTGCCTGCTTCGACTGGCAGAAATGCTGCTGCCACAAGCTGTGAGCTCTGGTTGGAGATGTGAATCCCAGCTGCAGCTCGTTCTGGGTGTGCCGCTTGGATGAGCTGCCTGGCCTCCCTGAGCCTGCTGGCTTATATGTAAAGTGCAGGTGAGAACTCTACCCATGAAGACTAAGGGTTACATTCTGTTATTGCGGTGCTCTCTGTGGCACCTTCTCCAAATTGGAGTAAGGGAATTCTCCCTGACATTCCTGTCCTCCCTTGAACCTCTCCCCTTTCCATGAAGAAGGTCCTACACTTTGTCATGACTCCATTTCCAGATGAGGAGACACAGGCCTAAGAATGCAGTGACTTCCCCTGGCCACATGGGGACTTGGAGGAGTCCTTGGCTCCACCTCCCAGTGTGAGGTGGAGCTGTCCCAGCTGAAGTCACCTCACATGCACTGCCACTGACCAGGGTTCAGCTAATCCAACTTCAGAGTGTATAGCCAGGAATGCTGCCAGAAGAAACATGGAGGGAGAGGGAAGTTGTGTGTCTGGAAACCTGGTTGAGCAGAAAGTGGTTTCCTAATGTATCAGCTCTGACTGGCCATGTAAGCCACAGGCTGCCAGCAGCACTGGACATCAATATCTTGCTTCTTGTTTTCCTATTTCACATGAGCCACCATGATTCATGAGATTCCCAAATAATTCTTATAACTGTCTGGCATGGATTTCAAATCCAGGGGTGGCAGTGGAGGTGACATCAGGTGTACCAGCAGCACTGGCCCTAGTGCTACTGGTAGTGAAGCAACTGGCTCCAACTCTGTTTGGCAATGACACAACTTCTGGAGGTGACAGTGAAGGTGGTGATGGACCTGCCTACAGCACTGAACATGATGCTTCTGCTGGTGGAGTGGGTCCCTCCAGATTAGCAGCCATCAATAATTGAACACCTGCAGGTGGCAGGTGAGGTGGCATCAGAGCTTCTGCCAGTTCTGTGAAAGATGTTGTAGCTGATGAGTCACAGGCTCCAGCTCTGGAGCCAGCAATGAGGCAAGCTCTGGAGATAGCCCGGGAGGTGGGGCCGGAGGTGCCTGCAGCTCTAGAGTAGGCCTGATGTCTGGTGCCAGTGATGGAAGTGGCTCTGGAGGAAGTACTGCAGTGGTTTGTAATTCTGTGTCTCACATAGAGCAGGAAAAGGAAGAAGATGCAACAGCAGGACTGCCTCTCTATAAACCCTCTCAAATATGGGAATGATCGCATTTCTGTACCAGCAGCCCCCAGGAAGTCTTCCCAAATTGCAAGCCCTCAGGTCACTGGTCCAAATTACTCTTTTCTCTGGGCAGTAAGGCCCACTCTGGAGGGTCTTCCTTGTGTGACACCACCCCCTTCCCACAGGCTAATGTGCACTCAGCCCCAGGACTCCTCACCCTCTGTGTCTGTCTCCCTGAGCTCCATGGGCTCCAGCTGAGGAAGGAGGGCTTGAGCACGGCTCTCCAGGGCAGACCCAGGCAGGCTGACCTGCACGAAGGCCACCAGCTGCTTGAGGCAGGGGAAGGCCGGGGGCTGGAAGAAATCCCCTGGGTATCTAACCAGCCAGATGCACAGGATGCAGGAGATGGTGCTGGGGGGCCAAGCAGCAGAGTGAGTGGAGAGGCCATTGCTGCCACACGGCCCCTGATGGCCACCTCCCAGGCAAGGCCGTAGGCCAGAGAAGCCAGACCTCCTTCTCTTCTGCCTCCTCGAGCCCTCCCACTGGAACGTGACCTCCATGAGGACAGGGAGGGATTCTGTCTGCTCTGCTCCTTGCACAGCACTGGCACATGGTGCGAGCTTCATACACATCTGACACATGGGGTACAAGGCCTCTCCTCTGGCCACAGCCAGCCTGGTTCCTCATGACCCCTCAGTCTTGTTGGTGCACAGTGGTCCTGCCTCTTCCTCTCCAGTCCATGTTTGGGGTCTTCTTGCCCCTGGCAGTGGCCTCCCAAAGGGCATGGTCACAGCCCACCCCAACCTCCCGGCAGCTCAATTCCCAGGACTGCTTATCGAGGCAGATGTGTGAGTTGCTTTCTCACCACACCTCCAGATCGGGGTTCTCACATGTGGTGGGGTGGAGGGTCAGCAGATCTGGGGCAGGACCTGGGCAGGCTCAGAGCCTCCAGGGCACCCTCTGCACCCTGCATATCAGAACCCTTGCACAGTTCTCCATGCAGGGAATTGACCCCTGGCCCCTTCTCCTGTGGGGATCATGGGAGCCAGGTTTCTCTCAGATCCTCCACCACCAGCCCTGCCCTCCCCATCCTACATGGGAAGGATGAGGCCCTTGTCCACACCAGAGCTCGCTCACTTTTTCAGACATTCCTGGCATTCTTTAGCCCCATCACCAGAAGTGTGGTCATCTCCACATCTGGAAGAGACACAAAGGTGCCACCTATAAGTTCCTGGGTGCGCCCCTTTTGCTGTTGTTTAGCATTGCTGCCTGACTCCCTGCCTAGAAGGGAAGCCCAGGAGTGCAGGAACTTTTCCAGCTTTGTCCAGTGAGGTCAGCAAAGGGCCTTAGGAAGTGCCCACCCCGAGGAGACCCTTGCTAGGTATTTGCTGAATGGAGACCTGAGCTGCACCATCCCCGAAAAGTAACGGGGTTCCTCTGCCAGCTGTCAGGACCCCTCAGGCTGCGGAAGTACAGGGCTCACAGAGATGGGCGCTCAAGCCTCCATTTGATGGCAATCAGGACTCCAAAGTCACATTGAGGCAGAGCCTCTTCAGGTGGAGAGGGAATTACTCTACAGGGACAAGCCAACCTCCCCCTCGACCACCCTTTCTGCAGAGCAGGCTCAGGGAAGCACCTTCAGTGGCTCAGCCCATTTTAGTCCTAACTATGACCCCAGAAAATTGTTGCTCCCACCCTACTCTTCAGAGGAGCAACCTGAGGCCAGAGGCTGCAGTGACATTCCCGAGGCACAGCCGGTGGGTGGCAGAGCACCCACTGTGGAGGAGGGCAGGGCTCACTGATAAACAGCTGCTCCAGCACCTGTGTGATGGAGGTGAAGACCTGGTAATTGGTCAGGAAGGCTCGGTCACCCCCCAGGATGGCGGGCAGCAGGGGCTGCATGAGCGTCTCCCATGCGCCCACCTTGGGGGTGTGCACCTGGCTGTGCTGGGCCCTCCTCAGTGCTAACTTGTTTCCACACTGGGGAGAGGAAGAGCAGGAGCACAGAGCCAGTATTTGTCCCTGAACCCCAGGAGCGCGGGGCATCCTCTGTGTCTTAAGGTGAGAAATGGGGCAGGAGTGTCTGTGGCACAAGAAGGCCCCAGCCTCAAAAACAGAATTGACCTGAGGTAATTATTTGATTATTAGCCCCTTCCTGTCACGCCCTTAGCTGAGGAGGAGGACTCCCTGCTTCACTGCCTGGAAAGACTAAGATCCCCATGTGTCCTCTCAAATCATCCCCTTCCTGACTTTAGGAGCCTCAGCATCATGCAGGTCAGAAATTGGAGCCATTCCCACTGGGGCCACATGATCTCCCTCAGTCTGTGGGCAGCATGGTCTGCTGCAGGTGTGGAGGGAAAGGTCTGCTCACATCTCATTCCCCACTTTGAGAAGTGTGAGGAGAAATCAGAGATTATGAGAACAACTTTGAGTCTTGAGCAACACACTGATGTTTCTGTCTTGAATTAAAGGGAACTCTGAGAGATTGCAGTCATGGTGACTCCAGCTCCAGGAAACAGGTAAATGCTAGGAGTTTTCAGGTGGGAGAAAGACACCTGCAGGCCCGGGATCTGAACAGAAGCCTCAGAGAAAAGCAAACCCCAATGGCTGGTTGGTGGGCTCCACCATTTACTGGATACAGTACCCAATGTGCCATTTCCCCTGAAGCCAGATTGACTGGAATTAACGGGAATGTTAACAGCCAGGCAGGGGGAAGCAGGAGCTGAACTGCGGCAGTCTTGGGGAGGGCCTAGGCCTGCAGCTGTGGAATTTCTCTGTGCATGTGTGTGACCAGCCATCGCTCTCCTGAAGTCTCTGCTGGCAGGCAGGGAGGGGGAGCAGGTCATAGGGCACATTCAAGATGTTCCCTCCAGCACTGAGGAAATGGCCCCAGAAAGGAATCCCTCAAGAACTGAGAGCAGGGAGAGACTGGACCCCTGCTACATGCAACCTCCCTTCTGGAATGTTATTCAGCTGAATGAAGCCACTGTTCCTGGCCTGGAAAGTTCAAGGGCATGTGTTATAAGAGTGTGCATTTTGCACAAGCACTTGTCATAAAGTGAGCCCCTTTATAGCATAAAATGAGCCCTTTCCCTCAGAGGCAAAGCCACCCTTGGGACATGAATTTCTGAAAATGTGAAGGACAGTCCAGTCAAATGCTCCAGGGGACACCTGGGATCAGGATGTGACTATAAAAAAATAACAAAATGCAAAGATAACCTTGGCTTCAGTGACACAGAAAACAATATCGGCATCTCTTTTCAGATGCTCCTGCAAATGTGCGGAAAGTGACTTTCCACCTGGCTGAGAGCAGCTCTTCCCAGAGTGGTAGGGTGAAGCCCTGGGAAGAGGGACTATGGGCCACACAGATGGCATATCCATGGGAGGGCTCCAGAGGAAAGTGACAGGTAAGAATCAGGCCCTCTGGTCTTCCCCAGTTGTCTCAGGACCTGATGTGGAGCTGCCACCTACATGCTTTCACCTGGATGCAGCCCTGTCAGGCTCCCTTGGGCTGCTTCTTACCAACCTTCTGTGTGGAGCTCTGTAAACACAGTGCACAGTAGTCAGGCAGGAGGTGTCAAGAGGCTGCCTTGCAGTTGCCACAGGGTGACTTCCTACTACCTCTGTGATGCAGATGAGGCACAGAAGGGTGTCTGAATGCAACTCCAGCCTATTTGGAATGGGCCCCATGTCTAATATTTATAATGGTCATTGTTTCCCACACATACTTGCCTACCACCAACCAATCAGCCATGACTGTAGATGTGAACCTGAAGGGCCCACCAGATTTCCAAACCCTGACAACCTGCTCCTGTCCAAGAGTGCCCTGTTCCTCAAGTCTCCCACACAGTGAAAGGAGGGGGATTTGGGGTGTTCAGGTAGGAGGAAAGTAGTGGGTTGACTTGAGTTGGATGACCTTGAGCCACACTATGTTACCTTTGGGAACCTGCTGGTCGATGGCCAGTAGTCTCGAGGTTGAGGAATAATCCATTGTCTACATCGATGAAAAAATGTCTTATTCCCAGTATTCCTGAAGCCAGGACTTCTGGAATTACACACAAAGCAGGAGAACATCCTGCTCTCTCTAGCATCTCCCGCTAAGTGAGGTGGATAGGGGGTTGTCTGTGAATTCTCAGTGCCTGGTTACCAGGCTTTCAAATTCTGTTGAGTTCCATCTCCAAGGAAGGGATGTCATTCCAAGGAAGTGAGGTCACTACACTTAACTGACAGCTCTCAATGGAGAAGACTTCCATGAAGGTCCCTCAGGACTGCTGGCTACTCATTCTCCTCAACCATGTCATCCTGTAAACTGGACAGAGTTTCATCATGTATCCCTCCCCACAGCCACCTGGAAAGGGCTGGGTGCAGACAGGGCTCCTGGCATGAAGAGATTGAGCTGCCTTCAAACCTTGATACTACTTCTTATCAGTTTTCTGACCCTGGTCTTTTCATTTCACCTTTCAGCCCCTCCCCAGTCTTCTCACCTATACAACGGGGAACATTCTAGCTTCTTATTCCTGGGTCATCAAATGTATGTGAGGTAATTGTAAAAGTCATGGGCTGGTGTCTCAGTAGGTAAAAGAATATTAGAGATGGATGAATTAAAAGAGGGGCTATTTCATAACATGCACTGCCACACCCAACAGCCCTGGATACTGTCTGTGCAGTTTTGGGAAAGATAATTTCCTTCTTGATCTCATTAGTCAGTCTGCACCTTGAGGAGGTTGAAATTAAATGAAAGTCAGATATGATTATCTCTGGCAGGAAACCTTTCAATTACAATTAGACTTCCCATTACAATTAGAATCAGAACCAAGTGGCTCAAGTTAACTGATGCTGTGTATAGTCTTCGTGAAGTTCAGTCCCACTGATCCCATGAAACAAGGAGCAATACCAGCAATATTGGTCCTGCCCTAAGCAATAATGGTCCCTAAATACATATATGCAGTTTTAATGCACACAAATGGAAGGAGGATACAATACAATCAAGGTAATACCAGCAGGGTAATTACACAAGAGGTGCTGAAGTTACTCTTTCACTGATAGGAACATGTTCATCCACTGATGTCTTGATGGCTCATCTCAAAAAATAAATCTTATGAAGGTGTATTTCTTCTTTGTCTTGCACTGTGAACCATGTATCCTTTCGGGGATTTTCCTCAAAGTCTCCAAATTTTTTTTCTAAAGCAAGACCTAATTAGGGATTGGCACCTAAGAACAATATAGGAGATTCATTCTTGGCTGGGAGCCTCAGAAAGTAATCTCTCCCTTTTGAGAAGATGTAAGATGACATTTCCATCTCAGCCCTGGATGTGGACAGCCCCCTGCAGGTGATGAGTGAAGTACAGGCAGGCAGCAGGGGATAAGCAGAGTCAATGTCACAGGAAAAACCAATGCACCTTAAAGGTGAAAGTCAGAAGACCTAGAAGAACTCACGCAGACTACCCTAGGGAAGCTCTATTGCTTCCAGATGCTTTTTAGGAGAATGCTGGAAAGCGGACTTGGCTCAATGGTTAGATTGTCCGCCTACCACATGGGAGGTCCAAGATTCAAACGCAGGACCTCCTGACCCATGTGATGACCTGGCCCACACACAGTGCTGATGCACACAAGGAGTGCTGTGCCACATCGGAGTGTCCCCCACATAGGGGGAGTCCCACGTGCAAGAAGCGTGCCCTGTAAGGAGAGCACACGTAGTTTGCTGTTCTTCTTAATGATGACCACTCTATATGGTGTAAAATAATATATTATTGTAGTTTTGAGCTGCATTTTCCCTAATAGTTAGTGATATTGAGCACCTTTTCCTGTGTCTTTTGGCCATTACTATTTCCTCTTGGAAAAATGTCTATTCTAGTCTTTTGGCCTTTTTAAAATTGGGTCGTTAGCCATTTTGTCAAGTTGTGTGATCTCTTTATATAACATGGAAATCAACCCAAGTCAAATATGTGGTTTCTAAAGATAATTTCTCATTGAGTTGGCTGCCTTTTCACCTTAACAAAAAATTTTAAGCACAAAAGCGTTTAATTTCAACGGAATCCTATTTACCTACCTTTTCTTTCATTGCCTGTGCTTTGGGTGTAAGGTCCCAAGAACCACCACCTACCACAAGGTATTGAAGATGCTGACCTATTTTTGTTCTAGGAATTTTATTGCCCTTGGTTTTCTAATTAGGTCTTTGATTCATTTTGAGTTCATTTTTGAGTAAGGTGTAGGATAGGGATCCTTTTTCTTTCTTTTAGCTAAGGATATCTGGTTTTTCCAGGGCTATTTGTTGAATAGGCTGTACTGACCTAGTCAATTGGATTTGACAGCCTTGTGAAAAATCCCTTAATCATAGATTTGAGGGTCTTGTTTTGAACACTTGATTTGATTTCATTTGGGCAATCTGTCTATCTTTATTCAAGTACCAAGCTATTTTTACCTCTGTACCTAGATAATATCTTTTAAAGCTGGAAGTGAGAGTCTTCCATCTTTATTCTTCTTTTAAAGATATTTTTGGCTATTTGGGACCCTTATTCTTTTGGAAATATTTGAAAATTGGCTTTTCCAAATCCACAAAAATGACTGTTGGAATTTTTATTGGGATTGTGTTAAAACTTTAGTTCAGGTTGCATAGAATTGACATCTTTATGATATTTAGTCTTCCAACTTATGCATCCAGAATGTTCTTCCATTTATTTATATCATCTTTCTTTCTTTTAGCTATGTTTTATGGTTTTCTAGTATAGGTAATTTATAGTCTTGGTTAAATTTATTCCTAAATATTTGAATATTTTAGTTGCTATTGTACATGAAATTTTTTCTCTGACTTCCTCCTCAGATTTATCATTAATGATGTATATAAACACTATTGATTTTTGTGAATTAGCCTTGTATCCAGCCACTTAGGTGAAATTGTCTATTAGTTCTAGTAGTGTAGTTGTGGATTTTTTTGGAATTTACTAGTTATATAATTATATCCTCAGTCAATAGTGAAAGTTTTACATCTTCCTTTCCTATTTGGGTGTCTTTTATTTTATTTTCTTGCCTAATTGCTCTAGCTAGAACTTGTAGCACAACATTGAATAACAGTGGACAGAATGGACACCCTTCTCTTATTCCTAATCCTAGCAGGAAAGTTTTAGTTATTCATATATGTTCTTTTTTTTTTTTAAGATTTATTTATTTCTCTCCCCTTCTCCCCCACCCTGGTTGTCTGTTCTCTGTGTCTATTTGCTGCTTTTTATTTGTCCACTTCTGTTGTTATCAGCAGCATGGGAATCTGTGTTTCTTTTTTCTGTGTCATCTGGTTGTGTCATTTCTCCATATGGGCAGCGCCATTCTTAGGTGGGTTGCACTTTCTTTCATGCTGGGTGATTCTCCTTAGAGGTGCACTCCTTGCGCATGGGGCTCCCCTACATGGGGGACACCACTGTGTGGCATGGCACTCCTTGCATTCATCAGCACTGTGCATGGGCCAGCTCCAGACAGGTCAAGGAGGCCCGGGGTTTGAACCGTGGATCTCCCATGTGGTAGACAGATGCCCTAACCACTGGGCCAAGTCCGCTCCCTATTGTTCTTTATTGTATTAAGAATGTTTCCTATTCCTATCTTTTGGAAGGTTTTTTATCAGGAAATGATGTCATATTTTGTCAAATACCCTACTTTGCATGTTTTGAGATGATCACATGTTGTCCCAAAGCAAATCTTTTCTCCATTTTGTTCTCCCAGAACAATGTGTAAACACATGATACAACCAGATACTATTTTTACTTAGCTTTGTGTGTTCTGTTTATATTACTGATAATCCTATTGAGAACCGAGACTGTGGCTTGGTTTTGAATATGAAATACAATTAATATTCAGCAAAAAGTAGATAGCAAACAATTTCAATTTAGTTTAATAATATGAAGTCAATCTGGGTTCTTTCATTTTTTCACCATCCTTGTCTGCTTTTTTATTATTATCATTATTGAAATAATGAAAATGCTTTAATAATGATTGAAGTGATGAACACATATGACTATAGCAAATACCATTGATTGTACACTTTGCAAATGTTGCATGCTTCATTAATATGTATCAATATAATTGATTTTAAAAAATTAAATTGGTAGAATGTTATTAGGAGAATGAAAATGTAGAAAAAGAACCAAGTGTAATTATTTTTTAAATATTGGCCATTGTGATGGTTAATTACATGTATCAGTTTTCCAGGGTTATGTTTTCCAAGTGTTAGTTCAAGCAAGCACTAGCCTGATGGTTACTGTGAGGGTATTTCATAAATGGATTTGCATCTATAATAAATCAATTCTATCTTTGACTTATTCCATCTACAGCTAATAAAGGAGATTGTCTTCATCAATGTAAGGAGCCTCCTTATCCAGTCAGTTGGAAGTTTTAAAAAGCAAACAGGATTTCAGGAGTCAGAAAGAATTTGTGCCTCTACTACAGTTTCCACTGGGGTATTCACACTCAGAGTGATCAGAGCTATGAGCTTGCAGCCTGCCACACAGAGTTCAGGCTTGCTTGACCCACCTTCTGATGAGCCAATTCATGTAATAAATCTCTCTCTCTCTCTCTCTCTCTCTCTCTCTCTCTCTCTGTATATATATACATATATACATATACATGTATATATATATATATATATATATATATATATATATAAAAAATTTTGTTTTTATTTCTTTGGAGAAATATAATGAATATATCCTTTAAATGGCAAAAGAATGAGAAAATGGTATAATAAGCAGTCTAGTGGAAACACCTTTCAGGACATTGAAATTAGGAAATATTTCCTAGATCAAGATAAGAGAATGATACATGTGAAGATGGGATGTTAGGGAGGTAATGAAAGGGAAACTCATCACTATAGAGGACCAAGTTGAAGGCAATTATGTAATAGTAATCATACACAAACTCACACACACAGCCACACATATGTTTATTCCTCTCCTGAGGCCCAGGTAAATCAAAAAGGTACATATGAATAAAGAGTAAGTGAAAAATATGACACCATCTTTAGAATTTCCCCTAAAGTTCTTGTTGACGTTTCAGAAAATGTCATTCACTCAAGGAGGTTGGATTTGACACTTCCAGGTTCCTGTGTTCCCACTGGTAAGGCTGTTTTTCATCTTGAAGCGCAGGTTCCAAGAGCTCACCTAGACTCTAGCCTTGGAGAAATCTTCTGTCTTCACTCCACAGCTCATCTTTTACTCCAATGGAAAATTATGCTCTATTTACAGGACTGATCTACCTGCATATAGATTGTGAGTTCTGTGCTGAGAGTACTGCATGATCTTCAAGTCCAGGACTGGTACCAAGGGAAAAAAAGCTGAATATGTAGAGTTTGGTCCAGGGAGGAGAATTTTAAGCATCAAAACATTGACAATTCTTCCTCAGTGAAGAAAGTATATCTGGTCCTGTTCTAAAGACAGTAAAGTCATCTGGTTGATGATTTCCACGTCCAAGTTCAAAGACAGAGTACAAAACCATCAATGACTTAGTAAGGTAGAAGTTAAATTATTATAAAATTAATCCCAATAAACATGAGTTTCACCATAAAAGGTTATATGGAAAAAGATATACTCATTATTTTAATAAAAATCTTAGAGTAGAAGTGTAACTTAGAGTTTAATTCATTGATTCACTCACTAAAAATATTAATTGACTTCCCAACACAATTCTGTGTATTGAAGATTGAGTAGCAAGGACAACTTTTAAATTTGACAAACTATATGTATGTTAA
Organism: Dasypus novemcinctus; assembly: GCF_030445035.2. Taxonomy (NCBI): domain Eukaryota; kingdom Metazoa; phylum Chordata; class Mammalia; order Cingulata; family Dasypodidae; genus Dasypus; species Dasypus novemcinctus. The sequence continues at coordinate 2,114,125 of NW_026688145.1, forward strand.
TAAATAAAAAAATTTTCCTTCATGTCGTGGTCAGGGCCATGAAAGAATTGGCAAGTTATGGAGTGGAATATAGGGAAGATGTTCTGGATATTTGTTGATAAATATGTAAGAAATGTAGAGATAATCACCCATAGAGAACAAATGAGTGATGCTTTCCAGCATCACATATTTGAACAGCTCTTCGATCTGCCAGGAAGGCCCACCCTTCATGGATGAGGTCTGGAGCTATGTTATCAAAGATCACTGATCCCAAAAACATAGTGGGCATTATAGATAATCCAGGACCATCCTTAACCATGTCCAAAGGATGATGATCAGGATGACAGCACTGGGAATGCAATGCTGTATTTATAGAAAACTCCAATTGTGCTTGTTGTTCCAGGCAAATGTTGTCTGGGCTGATCCAGAATATGCCTTCCCCACATATGCTCAGAACACACTCTGTAAATGCTTTAACTTCATTCTTATAGAATAACACATGAGGTATTGTGTGAAATATCCTAGCCACTCCCTGAATAACCCGCTAATTTCCAGTGTAACTTCCAATAAACTGGTGACTTCCATCTGTTGATAATAAAAGATTTACTTGAGAATCCATATCTCTAACACTCCACAACACAGTTTTGAGTAACTACAGAGGTTCATCAGAAGACAAGCAATGTACATGACATGTAACTCTTTAGGACTCCATAGGAAATTATTAGTATATAACATCCTCAAGTTCCTCATTTGCAAAATAGTTTTCCATTTTGTTAGGAATGTTGTTGATAGAAATGTTGCAAGTTCCAATGAACTAATGGTTATAATTCTTCCTATCTAATATGCACTTATTAAATACTGGTGATCAGCTTTTATTTATTAAAACAAAAAGATTATGGGGCCAATATCTAGCATTCTTCAGAATGAACAGTTTTCCTAGAGAACTTGGGGTCAGCAGGTATTATTGCCTCTCTCATGTCTACACAACTGGTACCTTTTTGAAGTGTCAGGTCAAAGAGTTCAGAAACACAAGCCAGGCGCTCTTCAGACTGCTGCACTGAAAGACATTCCTAGCTGGTTTGGCATGATGTCTCCCATTTTCAATTTCTTTGGGAATACAAGCTCCTATTAGCATTGCATTTCTGGTATTTTCATCCCATCTCTCTGCTTAAGGGTAATTTTCAGATTCTTGATTTTTTCTTGTCACACCAGTCCTTCAAACTGAAACAGAGATCTCAAACATTACTCCAATTTTTGGCTCCTTCTCCTCAAAGCCTATCTAAACGTGAAGAAATAGTACTTCCTTTCCAGTGAATTTGAAAAACCATTGATAACAGAGTAAAAATTCATGACTTTGCTCAAGGGAGGTATGAAATAATAAAATTTTTAAAAATTTGCATATGTATAAATATACTCTATTTAAGTTTTAATATGTTTAAAATTGAGGAAAATAAATAAATAATATATATGTACCTCTTACCTCTTAATAAAAAGATAAATAATCTAATTACAGATGGACAAAGAAAGTACTTCAATAGACATTTCTTCAAGGAATACATGCAGTTGGACAACAACCCCTTAAAAGATACTGAATATCTTTACTCATTAGGAATATGCATATCAAAACTACATTGAGACAGCACCTCACACCCACTAGAATGATTATAATTTTTTTTTGAAAATCTAATATAACTGTTGGTTAAGTTGTGCCAAAATTAGAATCCCCATACATCATAGATGGGCATGTATAATGGTGCAAGCCCTGTGGAAAATATTTGGAGAGTTCCTCAGTAAGTTATATTCAGAGTTATCACGTGATCCAGCAATCTTACTCCTTAATTTATACCAGCCACAATTGAAAACAAACATTCAAATTGTTGTACACAAATATTCATAGCAATACTATTAATAATTACAAACAATAGAGAGCAACCCAAATTTCTATCCTTGAATGAATGCATAACTGAAATACCTAATATCCAGATATTGGAATACTTTTCAGCCATGAAAAGGAATGAAGTTAGCGCACAAGCTATAATAACCTCGACAAATCTCAAAAACGTGATAAGTGAAAGAAGCCAGATTAAAAGGTCACCTTTTAAAAAGATTCTTTTGGGAAGTGGCTGTGGCTCAATAAGTTGGGCTCCCATCTACCATATGAGAGGCACTGGGTTCGCATCCCAGGGCCTCCTTGTGAAGGCAGGCTCACTTGCCCGCATGCTGTGGATAGCCACTGGCCTGGGCACTGCAGAGAAATCACTCAGCAAGGTGACTCAATAAAAATGGAGACAAGCAGAAACACAGAAGAGCACACAGCAAATGAACAAAGAGAGCAAAATCACAAGCAATCTGCAAGGGGTGGGATAAATAAAAATAAATACAGATACAGAAGAATGCACAGTAAATGGACACTGACAGCAGACAGCAAGTTAAAAAGCCACAAGAGGGGGGGTGAATAAAAAAAAAGATTCTGTTTATTTGGAATATCTGAGTAGGTAAATCCATAGAGACAGGAAGATGTCTAGTGATTGGTAAGTGTTGAAGGGAGCAGAGAACGGGGAGTGACATCTATTGAGAACACGAGCTTTCCTTTGAAGTGATGAAAATGCTCTGGAACTAGATCAAGCTTGTTAAAAGAAAGGTGCTCCTGTGAGAGAACAAACGGTCACCTGATTGTGGAGGGGAAAAGAATTTTTGATTGTGGAGGAGAAAAGAATGAAGGATCTTGCAAGAACGCTGACCTGGATATCATGGCTAGGGGGGCAAACAGCAAGAAACTTAACACACAGGCCCCTCCCCTGTGCCCCACTGATTGGGTTCTTCAGGGTTACAGCCTAGGGAGAGGTCTAACTAACTTAGGCATTTCCACTAGGTCCCCGCTCCAGTCCCTGCATTCCAGTGGGCAGGACAGCTGCGTGCTTTCACTGCTGACGCCTCTTTTAAATTTGGCTCGATTTTCACTTTGGCCCCGCCCTCACTTCTCACCATTGGCCCCCTCACCTTGACTCATAGTGGAAACAATTAAAAACAACAGCTGGGGGGTACTGGGTTCCTGGCCTGGCGGGGGGAGTGGGGCTCTGTCCTGGTCCCTAGGGGAGAAGCGGCAGTCCCCCAGGTGAAACGGCAAGGACCAGGAAGGAATGAGGGTCCAACAGTGAGCCCCTGATACTAATGACTATGCTTGTGAGCCTATACACCTGAAATAAGAACAAGGCCTAGAGCAGCACTGTGCCTAAGAGTCCCCTCCTGACAGCCTCCGTGTTACTCAAATGTGGCCAGTCTCGAAGCCAAACTCAGCATGTAAATTCATTGCCTTCCCCCCAGCGTGGGACATGACGCCCAGGGATGAACCTCCCTGGTGCCGAGGAATCAATACCAAGTACCAGCTGATGACGTAACTAGAAAATGACCTTGAATAAAAAAGGTTCAACTCTTACCAGCAGAATATCTCTGTCTACATTTAATAACAGCAGTTAAAAATGCTTTTTGACCTAAATCAAGGGGGAAATGGAGAGGAAAAATGAGTTTATATGGCTATGAGTCTCTAAAAAAGAGTCTGGAGGTTGTCAGAAGGATTGCCCTTATGCACACCTGAGCAGAGTCTCAGAGACAGAAAAAGTAGATACAACCCCAGGTATTGGTTCTTTTGAGGCCTAAAGAGACCCACAGGTTCTATGGTCATGGCAGATGGGGTTCACTGCCATGTCAGTTGGCCCTTCTTTGGAGCTGGTGTTTCTGAGTGATGGAGCTGGACTCAGATGGGATCTCTTTTCACAAGCCTTTCCTGCTACTTTACTGGAATTGTAGTTGGTGCTGGGGTTTAAAATATATCTAGGGGATTTGAATTTCTGGACTGACAATGTGATAGCCAGGCCCTGAGCCTCAACAAACTTCAGCTCCTACACTCTGACTTATAGGACTTACCCCACTCAGCTAACATGGAGTTGAAGAATGTCAACCACCACACCATGGAGCCTAGAGTGCCTACAACTGAAAGCAGGAGGATTGCATCCAGTATCCATGTGGAATCTAAGCCCCCTCTTGACATAGATGTGGAATGGACACAACCAAGCCAAGGTCCACAGGAAGGAGCAATACAGTAAGGATTAGAGTGGACTTAATGATATCCTATTCATGAACTACTGTAGTTAATAATCAAGAAAATGTAGCATTGGTGTGGAAAAGGTGGTCATGGTGGCTGCTGGGTGTGGGGAATGGGAGGAAGAGATGAGATGTGCAGGCATTTTTGGGACTTGGAGTTGTTCTGGGTGGTGCTGCAGGGACAATTGCTGGACATTGTATGTCCTCCCACGGCCCACTGGATGGAACGTGGGAGAGTGTGGGCTATGGTGTTGGCCACAGGTCATGGGGTGTAGCGATGCCCAGAGATGTACTCACCAGATGCAATGGATGTGTCATGATGATGGGGGAGAGTGTTACTGTGGGGGGAGTGATGGGGTGGGGGTGGTTGGGGGTGAATGGGGACCTCATATTTTTTGAATGTAATATTTTTAAAAAAATGAATAAATTTAGTAGAATTTGGAAAAAATAAACATATCTAACAGTTAAAAAAAAGAATCTATCAATCATAGTAGGAAAAATTACTGAATCTACTTCTAGTGCTATTGCTTCACATAAAGTCACTAGATTAATTAGTTAAACTTATTTTGTACAATGGCATTGCTTTACTTAATTGCTTATTAGTTAATCAAGGAGACATTTTTTGCCATTGCTAGCACCACCTGTGGCAGTTTGAGGTTGTTTTATGATTCCCGAAAGAAAAAGATTATGTTTTAACAGTCCATTCCTGTTGGTATGATGCCCTTTTGATTGGGTTACAGAGTCTGGAAACAGCAGATTTTATGTCTGGAATGACATAAAAATGCTGATCAAGGAAAAATTTACACCATCATGACCATTTATGAGCCCAAAATGGAAACAACCTGCAAGTACTACTCCAAGACCTTAGGCAGTAACTAAAAGTGGTGTTCAATACATTAAATTCTTTTTTTTTTTTTTGGTCTTTCAAAAAAAGAAACGACCATGTGGGTCTAAGCCCCCTCTTGATATAGATGTGGAATGGACATTACCATCCCAGGGTCCACAGGATGGAGGAATAAAATATGGAATAGAGTGAGCTAACGGGTATTCTACTATAGAACTATTGTGACTAGTAATAGAAGAAACTGTAACATTGATTTGGAGAAAGTGGCCACAGTAGTTGCTGAGGGCAGGGAGAGGGAAGAACAGATGTGATGTGGGGGCATTATGGGGACTTGGAGTTGTCCTAAATGATATTGCAAGGTCAGATGCTGGACATTATATATCCTGCCATAACCCACTGAATGTACTGGGGAAGCGTGTAAAGTAAAATGTAAACTATAGTACATGCAGTGAAGCAGTGCTCTAAAACATATTCACCAAATGCAATGAATGTGCCATAATGATGAAAGAGGTTGTTGAAGTGGGAGGAGTGGGGGGTGTGGGGTATGTGGGAACCTTTTAAATTTTTTAATTTAACATTTTTTGTGATCATGTATTTTCAAATGGATACAATTTAAAAATTACTGTGGAATGACAAAAAAAAAAAAAAGATAGGAATCATTTCCAAGAATCTGTAAAATAATCCCTATACACATTAATCAATAACCACCTCCCAACATTTTCACTCTCATTCTTATTTTCTATCTGCATGCATTCATTTTGCTACATCTAGAAATTCATAAAAATGAAATAAATTGGAATTTACATTTTGGTGCCTGCATTGTTTGCTCAAAATAACTGTTTTGAGATTCGTTTTTGTTTGGTGGATCAATAGTTACCTGTTTCTTTGTTTTTTATCATTGAATCCATTGAAATTGAATGACTGTTACAAAATTCTTGTTTCGTTTGGTGTGGATATTTGGACCCTTCAAGTTTAGCATATTATGACCTAAAGGTATTACAGGTATCCTTCATATAAGGATACATTTTCATTTTTTCTGGATGATAGAAAAGGAAAGCTTACTCCCAAAAGATCCTTCACATCCCACTAATTGTTGCATCAGCTGCATTTGGCACAGTTGGTTCCTCTGAACTTCTTCAAGTGCTCCCCTCACTTATTTCTGTTTCACCACATTCTCCTTTTTCTTTTTATCATCTCTAGTCTTTCCATGTCTGTCTCCTCTGCTGGTTTGTGTTTTCTTCCAAGAATTCCTCAGCTTTAGTTTTGTTTTCCCCCAGGGCTCCATACTTGGACCTGTTTCCTTCTTCAGAAATCAATTCCTTCTTCAGAAATCAATGTGATCTTGGCTTTAAGTTCCATCTGTCCTGGCATGAGTACTAACCCTATTTATCTAACCCAATTTTCCACACAGTCCAGATTTACAGAGTTGTATCCAGGTCACCCCAATTCTGTGTGTAATGTGCCAACGCCAAACTTTAGACTCCTTCTCCAAACTCCTCTTTCTTGGTCTCTCCCTTTTCCATTGTCAGCATTTCCCTCCTGATATGTATTCAGGCCAAAGTTTGTGGCCTTTTTTTACTTCTCCCTCTCCTTGTTACTTCCACCCTTCACTTCCTGTGTTCATCTGGCCCCTTCTACTTTGCCTCGTCTCTCTCTCTTGTTAGAGCCTGCTTCATTGCTGACAGGATGACCATGGTTGCCTCCTACATATCCTCCTTCTTGTGCCTCAGCCTTTCAGTTCCTTAAGTTCATGAAAAAGAAGTGTATTTTTCTCTTTGCCATGTTTTATATAGATGCCTTAAGGACAAGTTGCATTAAGTAAAATATATTATTCATGATAATGAAGTAGTCTCTCTACCTTGTTAGTAATTTTTCTTCTATTCCATCCCTTGCTGAGAGAGTCATCCGAGAATCTACTATTGGGATGTGGGTTTGGCTCTCACATGTTGTAATACTGTCAGTTTGCAAAAGTTTGCAAATAGGTGCACTTCAATTTTAATTTGCTATTTTTTTCTTGGAATTTTTACCTTGTAATGATATGATAAGACCCTAAAATTCTCGTACATTTTCCTTAATGATTGTGTATTCGCTGTTGCCATACTGACACAACATTTATTTATTTTTGTGTTTATCTACGATTATATAAAATCCATATTTTACTGCCAAACATGCTGTTTATCTTTGTTTTTTTCAGAAGGTACCTGGGATTGAACATGGGAAGCAGGCGCTCAACAACTTGCATTACATCTGCTCCCCCTTAGATGGGTTTTGTTTTCTTATATATAGAATTATTTTTTTCATTTATTTCTCTCCCCTTCCTGTCCTCCCACCCTAAACCAAGCTGGAGAAAAGAAATAGTAAATATCAGAGCAGAAATAAATGAAATCAAGAACAAAATAACCATAGGGAATAGGAAGCAGCTGTGGCTCAATCAGTTGCGCTCCCATCTACCATATGAGAGGCCCTGGGTTCACATCCTGGGACCTCCTTTGAAGGCAGGCTCATCCATACACTGTGGTGAGCTGCCGGCTCAGGCACTGCAGAGTGCTGCCCAGCCTGCAAGCACCATGGAGTGTGGCTGCCCACAAGTGCTACAGAGACTTGACTCAGCAAGTTGACACAACAAAAAAGGGAGATAAGCAAAAAAAAACCCAAAAACACAGAAGAGCCTGCATTGAGTGGACACAGATACCAGAATACAAGCAAGGCACAAAGTGGGGGGGAGAGGGGAGAGAGGAAATAAATAAAAAGTAAATACAGACACAGTGAATGGACACAGAGAACAAACAGCAAGCAACCTGCAATGGGGGAAGGGGGGAATATGGAATGAATGAATGAATGAAAATAAATAAATAAATAAATAAATAAATAAATAAATAAATGCAATAGGGAGAATCAACAAAATGAAAAATGAAAAGTTAGTTCTTTGAGAAGTTCAACAAATTTGTCAAATCCTTAGGGAGAGTACTTGCAGTCACCCCTCGGGCTGAAGTGTGGTTTGCTGGCCTGGCGGGGGAGCGGCTGCGGTAGGCCAAGCCGCTGCCCCCATAATAGGGTGGCTGGTCAGACTCACCGCCACCCCTGAAGGAAGCTCGGCATGGGCACAGAGTGCCCTCGGGTCTCCCCTTCTCGGCAGCGATGCTTCCGCGGCCGCCCCTCCTCCTGGATGGCGCCACACGATGCCTTGTAGGGCGGCACCCTTCTTCTTCTTTCTCCCTGCGCAGGCGCAGGGCGGAAAATTCCAGTCTGCCCTTTTCCCCTCCCCCGACAGCAGCAACAGCCAGGCGTGGGCGTAAAAATCCAGTCTGCCCTTTTCCCTCCCCCCAACAGCAGCAACAGCCAGGCGTGGGCAGAAAAATCCAGTCTGCCCTTTTCCCCTCCCCCGACAGCAGCAACAGCCAGGCGTGGGTGGGAAACTCAAGTCTGCCCTCCACCCCAGCAACAGCAGCCACCAATCCCTAAACCCTGCCCCTTCCCCCAGCAATAGTGACAGCCAATCCCTAACCACCACCCCTCCCCCGTTCAGCACCGCCCACTGACCTTTCGCCGGCAACCAATCAGAACAGGGCGTGGCTTCGACCAATCAGCCTTCCCCAGCCCCTATAAAACTGTTGCCTCTCCCTCAGTAAAGTGGACTTGAGTGTTTACCTTGTCTCTGCGGTAGTTCTTCTGCCGTGCGCCCTCCAGTCCTGAGAGCCCCCGACAAGGGCCTGGCCTCCCTTGTCCCCAGTTCATCGCCTGCTTCTCCGGGCGACCCCTTCGTCGCCGGCTTTGCCGGGCAACCCCGTCAGCCGAACCGCGCAACCCCTTGTGAGACCGATCCCTCGTCTGCTGCCGGACCGACCCCTCGTCCCAAGTGGGACCGACCCCTCGTCCCAAGCGGGACTGACCCCTCGTCCAGAGCTGGACCAACCCCTCATCCGCAGCCAGACCCCACCTCTACCGACCGAGCAAGCCGCCGCAGTTGGCGTCCAACGTGGGACAAGGCAACTCCACCACAGCCTCACTCCATAACCTGGCGGCCCCCCCTCCTCCACTCTTCTCACCGTGGGACTTCTCTCATGCAACATTGCTGCTACCTGAGCCTTGGCTACCTCATACGATCCACGGCGGTCTGGGAGAATCGCTGGATGGCTTTCTCCTTCCATGTCGGGGGCTTATACCGACCCGCTATGATTAAGAGGCGCCAATAAAACTCTCAGGAGCGCGTGCCTGAGCACCTCCACCCCTGCCTTCACCTCTGCCTCCTCCCCTCTGCGCTTGTTCCCCTTTGCCTTGCTCCACTGCTCGTCGTCCCGCCCTCCCCTTGTCGGGGCCTTCTCTTGGCCCGCGACCACCGTCGGAACCCCATCGGCTCCGACCCCTCGTCTCACCGCGCACCTTGGCTCCCATCGCTGTGCTCTCAAGGTAAGGGCCCCTTTTCTTATCGGCTCCAAAAGGCCATTAGCAATGGGTAACATCCTATCTGCTAAGCAAGCCCCACAAGTTCGGGCCCTTGCCGGTCTCCTAGACACTCACCGGTGTAAGATCTCTTTCAAACAGCTTCAAGTATATTGGGACCTTCTTCTCCCCTTTAATCCGTGGCTTACCACGTGTCAGCTTTGGGACCCGGACACCTATACTCGCCTTATAGATAGGGTCACTTTTGCTGTGGAGCAGGAAGGTAAAAGATTCCCTCCTGGCTTATTACAGGCAACATGAAGTCCAGAAGAAATCTTGAAGGGTATAATCTATGATATGCTATATAAAAAAGGATTTAAAAGCAGCTATACCAAGAAAGTAAGAATTATGAGTCAACTGTAAATAAATTATATATTTCTGTTACTGTGTTGTAATTGTTCTGTGTTTGTCTGTCTGTTCATTCAATGTCAACGTATATTGTGATACCTCCGGATGGTAAATATAAATTACTAGAAATCTTTAAAAGAGCTCTATTCAAATGGCCAAAAATTAAATAAGCGCTTATATTAATACTTAAGTTTATTATATTAATACATAAGTTTAAATGTTAATAAGATATCTACAATTTAAAAAAAAATTGTAAGTCTTAATTAACAAAATTAACTGTACGTCTTCATAAAAAGTTGTTCTTGCCTAGATTAAAATGAATAACTTATTTTTCTTCACAGGATAATATAAAGAATGTAAAACTTATATGAATATTAAAAAGGTTAAAAGTTTGTAAAAATGCTAACGGAAATGTAATAAGTTTTGCAAAAAGACGTATTTTGTCCTAAAGTAGGATGGCTAATTTTTCATAAACTCTTGAAATTTAATTTGCATGCGGCAAGTGTAAAAGGTATTGTGATAACTTTACATAAGGGAATGTGTTCTGTAAACATAAAATTTATCTTCAATAGTCTATATGGTTATAAATAATAATAAAAGGTTTAATAAAGCATTGTTTATATTAAGGTATTAAATGGCTAATTCCAAAAGGTCATTCTTAAATATATATATATAAAACTGAATTGATGATAATAATAATAAAAGGTAATTTTATAACAGGAAAGATTAACAGCAACCAAGCTCCCCTGCCAACTTGCTTTTAGGAAACAGTTTCTAATATTGCATGCTACTAAGTATTTAAAGAAAAGTTATTCTTAAGGAAACAGAAGATGATTTTGCCTTTGCAGCCATTGTCTATTTAGCAACACCCCTCGCTATCGGCCTAGCCACTGTTGCGCTGGATAATTGGAACCTTAAACAAAGACTCCTCCTCACTGTCATCTTCCTATCTATCGTTACTATATTTACTGCCCTCATTCTCCTTCGTTTATAAAGCAGTCTCCTACAAACCACAAAGCTTCTGTCTTAAACATACCATTCTCAACCCTATCCTCTAAATGATCTTCTCACTTCCCCCACAGCCTTTAATACTTTATTTCTTCCTCATAACCTTTGCTTTCTTGATAATATTTTCCACCATCTGTCTAGCCGCTACCGCCCCAGAAGATTGGAACCTCGGCCAACGAATTCTACTCTCCATCGCCTTTCTGTTTATTATCCTCTTTTATGCTTTACTCCTTATCTTCCTCCCATAATGACTTCACCAAGCCTCCTCTTGTCCAAAACCGTCACCCTTCTTTTCATCACACTCCCCATTGCACTCACCAACCCCAGCCATCTGCCTTTTAATTGGACAGTAAGCCTCTGGCAGGAAAAAGTAATCCTCTCCTACAATGTCTTCGCTGCCAAGGAGAGATCAACTACCTGCAACGCGCTGTCATCCTGGACTTTTAACAACAGATGGATCTTATAGCCGCCGAGATCAACAAGAATTGGACATTGGCCACCCTTGCTTGCAACGGCAAGATACCGCCCCCTAAATTGTACATTTATATCCCCATCATACTCACCTCCCTCTTCAGCCCTGCTTCCCTCATTGCTTACTGCCTCTTGGGCCTCAGCTACTTGTTGCTGCTGCCATCCTGGTCCTTATTTGAAAAGAAGGGGGAAATGTGGTCACCCCTCGGGCTGAAGTGTGGTTTGCTGGCCTGGCGGGGGAGCGGCTGCGGTAGGCCAAGCCGCTGCCCCCATAATAGGGTGGCTGGTCTGACTCACCGCCATCCCTGAAGGAAGCTCGGCATGGGCGCAGAGTGCCCTTGGGTCTCCCCTTCTCGGCAGCCATGTTTCCGCGGCCGCCCCTCCTCCTGGATGGCGCCACACGATGCCTTGTAGGGCGGCACCCTTCTTCTTCTTTCTCCCTGCGCAGGCACAGGGCGGAAAATTCCAGTCTGCCCTTTTCCCCTCCCCCGACAGCAGCAACAGCCAGGCGTGGGCGTAAAAATCCAGTCTGCCCTTTTCCCTCCCCCCAACAGCAGCAACAGCCAGGCGTGGGCGGAAAAATCCAGTCTGCCCTTTTCCCCTCCCCCGACAGCAGCAACAGCCAGGCGTGGGCGGGAAACTCAAGTCTGCCCTCCACCCCAGCAACAGCAGCCACCAATCCCTAAACCCTGCCCCTTCCCCCAGCAATAGCAACAGCCAATCCCTAACCACCACCCCTCCCCCGTCCAGCACTGCCCACTGACCTTTCGCCGGCAACCAATCAGAACAGGGCGTGGCTTCGACCAATCAGCCTTCCCCAGCCCCTATAAAACTGTTGCCTCTCCCTCAGTAAAGTGGACTTGCGTGTTTACCTTGTCTCTGCGGTAGTTCTTCTGCCGTGCGCCCTCCAGTCCTGAGAGCCCCCGACAAGGGCCTGGCCTCCCTTGTCCCCAGTTTGTCGCCTGCTTCTCCGGGCGACCCCTTCATCGCCGGCTTCGCCGGGCGACCCCATCAGCCGAACCGCGCAACCCCTTGTGAGACCGATCCCTCGTCTGCTGCCGGACCGACCCCTCGTCCCAAGTGGGACCGACCTCTCATCCCAAGCGGGACTGACCCCTCGTCCAGAGCTGGACCAACCCCTCGTCCGCAGCCAGACCCCACCTCTACCGACCGAGCAAGCCGCCACAAGTACTAATCAAAAAAGATGCAAATATATGAAATCAGGAATGAGAAGGACACATTACCATGGACTCTGCAGAAATGAGAGATCAAAAAAGGATGCTATGAACTACTGTGTGCAAAAAACTAGACAATGTAGAAGAGAAGGACAAATTCCTAGAAAACACACAAACTTATACCAGGGGTTCTGAACAAGGGTTTGACACCCCCCCCCAAGTGTCCATGGGAAGATTACAGAGAGTCTATAAGCTTGAAGGAATTTTTAATAGTCCTAAATTTTAATTTAAAGACATGCCAATGTTAAGTTCAAAAACTCTGCTGCTACATTCTGAGAAAGAATTCGTGGTTTTCACCTGACTGGCAAAGGGGTCTGTGGAACAAAAAAGGACAAGAACCCCTGACCTCCACTGACTCTAGAGGAAATAGGAGATCTCAACAAACCAATCACAAGTAAAAAGATTGAAACAGTCATCAAAAACCTCCCAAAGGGAAGTGGATTTGGCTCAACTGATAGAGCATCTGCCTACCACATGGGAGACCCAGGGTTCAAACCCAGGGCCTCCTCACCTGTGTGGTGAGCTGGCCCACATGCAATGCTGATGTGCACAAGGAGTGCTGTGCCACACAGGGGTGTCCCCCACATAGGGGAGCTCCATGCACAAGGAGTGCACACCATAAGGATAGCCACCTCTACAGAAAAGTACAGCCTGCCCAGAAGTGGTGTCGTACACACAGAGAGCTGATGCAACAAGAGGTCACAACAAAAAGAGACTCAGATTCCCGGTGCCACTGACAAGTATACAAGTGGACACAGAAGAATACACAGCGAATGGACACAGAGAGCAGACAACTGGGGGGGGAGGGGTGAGAAATAAATAATGAATCCTAAAAAAACCCAAAACCTCCCAAAGATGAATAGTTCAGGATCAGATGGCTTCAAAGGTGAATTCTTCCAGTCATTCAAAGATGATCTAATGCCAAACTTGGTCAAGCTTTTCCAAAAAAATTAAACAGGAAAGAATGCTACAAACTGACTCTATGAAGCCAACATCACCCGAATATCAAAACCAGATAAAGATACCACAAAAAAGAAATTTACAGTCCAATATCTCTAATGACTATAAATGCAAAACATCTTCAACAAAATACTTGCAAACCAAATAAAAAATCACATTAAGAGAATTATCGCCACAAGCAAGTTGGTTTTATCCCAGGTATGCAAGGGTGGTTCAACACAAGAAAATCCATTAGTATAATAAACCACATTGATAAATTGAAGAGGAAAAATCACATGATCTTTTTGATTAATGCAGAAAAGGCATTTGTCAAAATACATCACCTTTTCTTGATAAAAACACCCAAAAGATAAGAATAGAAGGAAGCTTTCTCAATATGATAAAATGCATATATAAAAACCCTACAGCTAGCCTGGTACTCAATGGTGAAAGGTAGAATGTTGTGGGAAACTGGCTTACCTATTTGTTGCTTCCTGTTATTGTAGATGATGTTGCAGTTCTGATAGCAAATGGCTGCTCACTAGTTTCCAAATAAATACGATGTGGAAACTAGGGTTGAGGCTCTCAGTTTCAGAAGCTATGTGTCCCCTGGCCCTATCTTTATCTCCTTTTCTGAGTCTCTCTCTCTGTCCTTTATTTCTTTAAGTTATACACTTCTTCCCTTCGTGTAGACCTATTGTGAACTGATCGCAGCAGTAGAAAGCTTTTTTGCTGAGATCAGGAACAAGACAAGGAAGCCCACTGTCACTATTGTTATTCAATATTGTACTAGAAATTCAGGCTAGAACAATTAGGCTAGATAAAGAAATAAAAGGCATCCAAATAAGAAAGGAAGAAGTAAAACTTCCACTATTCACTGAGGATATGATTAATACCTAGAAGCTCCTGAAAAACCCATAACAAAGCTGCTAGACCTAATAAACAAGTTCAGGAAAGTGGCAGGATACAAGATTAATATGCGAAAATGAATAGTGCTTCTATACATAACTGATGTGCAATCTGAGAAGGAAATCAGAAAAAAATCCATTTATAATAGTAACTAAAATAAAATATTTATGAATAAAATTAAGCAAATATATAAAGGGCCCATAGTCAGAAAATTCCAACACATTGCAAAAAGAAACCAAAGAAGGCTTAAATAAATGGACAGCCTTTGTTCCTGGACTGGAAGGCTAAATATCATTAAGATGTAAATTCTACCCAAACAGATTTACATATTCAATCAATCCCAATAAAAGTCCTGCCCCATGTAAGGAAGTCCCATGTGCAAGGAGTGCACCCCCTAAGCAAAGCCACCCCCCATGAAAAAAAAGCACAGCCTGTCCAGGAGTGACACTGCACAGAGAGATGATGCAGCAAGATGATGCAATGAAAAGAGACTCAGATTCCCAGTGCCACTCACAAGAATGCAAGTGGACACAGAAGAGCACACAGCAAATGAAACAGAGAGCAGGAAGGGAAGAGAAATAAATTAATAAATAGATCTTTTTTAAAAATAGAAAAATAAAGGCTAATACCAAGCTAGTGGTAAAAACAGCATGATACTGGCATAAAGACAGATTAACCAAAGGAAACAAAGTAAGAATTCAGAAATAGCCCCTCACATCTATAGTCAAGTATTTTTGACAAGCCTGTCAAGCCTTCCCAGCTGGGCCAGAACAGTCTACTCCCTTGGTGTGGGGAGAACTGGATATCCATAGCCAAAAGAAAGATGATGCCTATCTCAAACCTTACACAAAAATTAATTCAAAATGGGTCAAGACCTAAATATAAAAGAGACAACCATAAAAGTGCTAATAGAAAATATAGGAAAACATCTTTGACATCTTGTGACCAGTGGTAGTTTCTTAAACTTTACACCCAAAGCCTGAAAAACAAAAGATAAAATAGATCAATGGGACTGCCTCAAAATTAAACACTTTTCCACCTCAAAGGATCTTGTCAAAAGGGTGAAAAGGCAGCCAATTCAATGGAAGAAAATATTTGTCAGTCACATATCCAGTAAGGCTTTAATATCCAAGATATACAAAGAAATTATACAACTCAAGAGTAAAAAGAGAAACTTCCCAATTAAAAAATGGACAAAATACTTGAAAAGAAAATTGTCCAAAGAAGAAATACAAATGGTGAAGAAACACATGAAAAAAGTGTTTTTCATTAGCAATTAGGGAAATGCAAATCAGAACTACATGAGATATCATTTCACACCTATTATACTGGCCACTCTTAAAGTTGGAAAACTAAATGTTGGGGAAGATATGGAGAGTTGCAAACACTTATTCACTGTTAGTGGGAATACAGAATGGTATAGCCATCTTGGAGGAATGACTGACTCCTCCTAAGGAAGTTGAATATCGACCTAGCATGTTACCTGGCAATATCATTACTATGTATGTGCTTGGAATAACTGAGAGCAGAGACACCAACAGACATCTGGACATTGAAATTCACAGTGGCATTATTCATGATTGCCAAAAGTTAAAAACAACCTGGGTGTCCATCAACTGATGAATGGATAAACAAACTGTGGTGAATACACATAACAGAATATTATGCAGCTGTAAGAAGAAACGAAGTTGTGAAGCATATGACAACGTGAATGAACCTAGAGGACATTATGTTGAATGAAGTAAGCCAGATATAAAAAGACAAATACTGTATGATTGTGCTATTATGAAGTAAATATAAAATGTAAACTCATGAAGTTAATAATTAGAATATAAGTCACCAGAAAAGAAAATGGGGGTAGAGAATGAAAAGCTGAGGGTTAATGTGTGCATCACTGGTAAAAAGTTATTTGTAAATCTTTGGAAATGAATAGAAGCTCATCATGGTGTTGGTAATTAGCTGAGCTATATATGGATATGACAGTGTTTGAAAGGGCAAATCTAAGGTCATGTGTATTACTAGAAGGAAAGCTAAAAACTGTAACATGGGACTTCATAAGATAGTGAAAACTCACGTAAAGCATGAATGTGGGTGATATTGCATATATAAGACCGTTTTTGCATAACAAATATACTAGAAAGAAAGAAAAAGAATAGCAGCTTTGTACAGCAGCAGAAGTATAGAGATTTAGAGGGGATGAGTTTTTTGGGGGGTTTTGTTTATTATTATTATTGGATTAATGAAAGTGCTCTAAAATGAAGTAATGAATGCACAAATATGTGATTAAATGGAATACCATCAATCAGTTTGGAACAATTTATGGTTTATTAATATGTGTCAATAAAATTGATTTGTTTAAAACAGTGCTAAAATAAAAGAAAAAATAAGGAATTTTAGTCTTCAAAAGAAAACATGGAGAAAGTGCAAGTCAAGCCAACTAGTGGGAAAATACTTTTGCAGTCCATATATCCAAGAAAGGACTCATAGCCTTAATATAGAAATAACCTTTACAAATTAATAAGAAAGGCAAAAAGCCCAGTAGAAACATGGAGAAAACACTTGAAAAGACTCTTCATTAAAGTGTATTAACAAGCAACCAATTAATGTATGA
Organism: Dasypus novemcinctus; assembly: GCF_030445035.2. Classification (NCBI taxonomy): domain Eukaryota; kingdom Metazoa; phylum Chordata; class Mammalia; order Cingulata; family Dasypodidae; genus Dasypus; species Dasypus novemcinctus. The sequence goes on from NW_026688145.1 coordinate 2,131,010, forward strand.
AATGAAGAATCTTCTTTAGTCCTAAGGCTTGTTCTTTGTCTTTGTTTTTTGGAGGCACCAGGAACCGAACCTGGGATCTCCCTTGTGGGAAGCAGGTACTCAATCGCTTGAGCCAGAAACACTCCCCCCTTCCTTTTTAAAAAAGTATATATTTCCTTCAGGGCATTCTACCTTTTTGTCCATAGAGATCCAGTGCATCTGGGTCCCTAATTAATCTCGAGGATCCAGAAATTTCCTGGTACAAATAATTCAGTCAAAAAGTATTTATTGAGTTAATAAAGGATACAAAATGTTTGCAAAATTTTATGAGATTTTCAAATTTTAATTGTACAATAAATTCAATCAAAGTGAACAGGGCGCATCCCACAGAATGAAGCCTGGCCAGCTTTAGCAGCTATCTAATCAGAGTGTCCCTTGAAATGTAATTCTGATTAGGTTTATGAACTCTTTTCCCTGTATGAAGGGAAGACAAATAGAGGAGATTTTTAACCAGAAAAGAACAAGATGAAGAGTACAGGACTGTAGTAGAAAAGCCAAGTGCTGCTTTCCTGAGGAACCTACCTTGGAATCTAGTTGGCTTCTCTCCTATGGTTTCAGCTCTGGTTATTTTTCCACCTATTTATTATGAGCCAGCTCAACTCCATTCCCATTTTATAAGTCCTGTCAATTTCCAGACTTTTTAAAAAATCAAAACAATATTTCAAAATCTTTAAATTTATTACTGTCTACTTCTATTATATATTACTTTATCGCTCATGCATTTCTGCCAACCTTCTGCATAGAACAGCATTTACAGTTCTATCTGTTGCTGCACAAAAGTGAGTCCTTGTGTGGTGTTAATGAGAGTAAATTAAGTGGCACTGGGATTTCTGAGAAGAGAAAAAGTTTCTTTAACAAAGACAGGAAGACAGTCCCCAAAACTGTTGGAAACTGAGGCATAGTGGCCTCACAAGGAGAGACGTGCTGTCTCCATGCTAGTGCTGTCTCCATGCTCGTGCTGTCTCCATGGCTACACTTGAAACCTAAGGAATGTGGTAATTAAGACTTCCTGGCAAATGGGATGAAGCTGTTAAAGGCTGAAAGAAAAGAAGAGCACATGCCATTTGTAGTGAATAGAACACTTAGACTTTGTACCTTGAGATAAGATTTTTTTAACTCCTTAGACTATGGGTAATGCTGCTTGATGTCACATACGCTATGTGTTACTGCTTATTGGTACGTAGGCTACGTGTTCCTGCTTATTGGCATGTAGGCTACGTATTCCTGCTTCTTGTCATGTACACTGGGGTATATATCGTAAACAATGAAGTTTTCTGAGGAGTTATTATTTGCGGACCCCCTGATCCCAGCTCTCTTGTTCTTTTTCTCTCACTCTCTTTTCTGTTTCCTTCTCCCTTTTCTCTTTCTTTCATTCCAGATATCCTTTGGGTCCAAATCTCCAGCACAAATATATCTTTCTGAACTGGAGAAAACTTCAGTGTTTTATAACATTAAAACAAAGACAGGTAGATTTAGATAATGAGGTTAGAGAAGTTTAATCTCTAGTAGGTGCAGACTGATTGCATACTTAGCCGTTTGAAGTTTAAGGTTCAGGCTATTGCATATATTAGGCACAGGACAACTTTGATCAGAACTCACTTGGTCAGTTCTGGGCTGAATTGTATTTCTTCATTAATAAATACTGAAGTCTGAGTCAGAAGTATCAGACTCCAGGGTTGCAGACAAAAATAAGGGCATACATGCTGGGCCAGTCACAAGTTATCCTGTTACTTTCTAATTAAAGGGAAAAGATTGTGCAGGTATAAAACATAGAATCATCATCAAAGAAGCAAGCCATAAGGGCTAAAGTTCAGTGAGTTATAACAGTTCCAAATCATTTCTTCTGGCTACATTACAATATATCAGAAACTTAAAAAGCATTTAAATAATGACTCAGCAACTATAATATTTGTTAGCTTGTGATTACATTTCCCCCATTTTCTTTGTCCATTCCTCAATCTTGAGGGATATCTGGGGAATAAATGCTTGAACTTCTTCATGCTGAAAAGGGGCATTGACATTATGGGCTGGAGGAATGAAACTGATTTGCTTACAAATGGGTGTATTCCTGAGTCACAGGTTCTCATTCTTGGAGGGACTAGAACCCCTGGGTTTCAGGACTCAACTGGAACAAGAATAATCCAAGGCTTTAAGTCTCTGAGAAGTAATAAGTAAATTGAAAAATAAAGGTTTAAATTAAAAAGTAGGATTATGATCAGGGGATTTATATGTGAATATAACCAGGTCTGAGGGGGTGTTGATTTCATATGATTTTGTAGCTTGATTATGGTGTTTGGGTGTCCCAAGGGCCCTTAGGAGCACTTCTGTTTGAGGCTTTGCATACTGTGGCAGATTGTGATATTTATATCTGACTGAGACCTCCAGAATGACCTCTTGACACTAATTGAAATCTCTTAGCTATAGAAACTTTTTCTTTTATTTCTTCTCTCCATTTTGATCAAGATCATTCTCTGAAAGCATTTCTGATCCCAAGGTGCCAGAGAGACTTATTCCTGGGAGTCATGTCCCACATAGGAGAGAAGGTAGTGAGTTTATCTGCAGAATTTGGCTTAGGGTTAAGCCATATTGAGTAACAAGATTTCCTGGCTGTGTCTGTTAGGCATCAATTAAAATTAAGCCTAGTTTTTTTTTTGTTGTTTTTTTCTAAGGCAGTACTAGAGATTGAACCCAGGATTTGTACCTGGGTAGCGGGGGCTCAACCACTGAATTACACCTGCTCCCTAGATTTAGTTTTGTCTTTACAAAAATAAGGTTTATAATTGCAAGTTTTAAAACTGAGGTCTTGGCTCATTAGCATATTCTCTTTTATGAGGCAATGTTCATCCCTGTTAGATATTCTTCCCATAGGATTCCCTGTTATAAGTTTAAATGAGGATAATCTTCTTACTAAAAGGAGTGGATGTTAGATTTGGATCTTGTAAATGTGTGTGTGTTTTTTTTAAACTTACAGTTTCAGTAAAGATTGAGAGAATAGTAGGAATTCCTCAGATGGTGAAGTTTACAGTTCTATGCTTTCCCTTTCTAGTTCCATTTTCATTTTATGCCTAAAACACTTTGAAATGCATCATGGTATTACAGAAACCTGTACAGAATACTAAGATCTCATCTGTTATTTTAGATTCTTTGTCAAATAAAGCTGAGTTAGATTGTCTAAATAAACTGACTTGATGGGTTAAATCAGATATTGTGCAATAGAAAGTTTAGATTTTTGATAAAATAGCTCTTCCCTCCTTGGTCTCATATAGAAATTAGAGTTCCAATATATAGATAATATCACCTTTTACACTGAACTTTTACTCACTTTAAACTTTAACCATATCGCCCCATTCACCTCTTGATTGAACTTAGATTCTTTCTGTAGCTTCTTTAAGAGTTGTATGGAGTTGCCTTTTGAGAATTAATGCTGCTTTTTCAGCACCTTCAGAGCTAGATAATTTTAACACTGAGTCTCAGGTGTCATACAGACACCTAAAGTTTTAGGGAGCTTCAAATTATGCACAAAGAACAAAGCATCTCAGAATATGAAAATAACACAATCCAGAAACAAATATGATTGCTGTAAGAGAATACAATCTAGGCTTTAATTTACTTATTTTTAAAATATAAACTTTATTTTAAAAGGGGCTTTAGATTACAGAAAAGTTACACCAGAAGTATAAGGGATTCCTATATATCCTACCCTCTCCCCTTCCCCATCTTCCCTTCTATAAAATATCTTAAAATTCAGTGGTAGTTTCATTAAAATTAATGAGGAAATATTGAAGCATTGTATATTAGTCAGGGTTCTCTAGGGAAACAAAACTGACAGGAGGTATCTGTAAATAGTTTGAAATTTTATAATGTTGTCTCACAGGACTGCAGGAATACACAAGTCCAAATTCCATAGGGCAGGCTGTAAACCAGGGCCTCCAGTGGAAGTCCTTGATGAGCTCCCCAGGAGACACTGACTGTCTTAAGTAGAGATGGAATTTCTCTCTCAGAATCCTGAAATCACTTCCCCTTTCAAGGTCTTCAAATGATTGGATGACATGTCACTCATTGCTGATGACAGTTTAGTCATTAGTGGTAGATATAACCAGCCATCTGTGCAATCAACTCACTGATGATTAAAAGTCCATGAAATGTTCTTTTCTTACAATTAGCCCAGTGCTTGCTTTACCAAATAGCTGGGCACCATTACCTGGCTGACTTCATACATTAGCCTATCATACATGGCTACTTACCAAAGTCTATAGTTTACATTGTGGTTTTAAGTTAATTCCAATGTCCCCAAAATGCTCTATGTTCCACCTATTACTCCCTCTCACTCCCTTCAGAACCTCTGGTAACCATTATCTTTATATCAATGTTACATGTTCTTCCATTGCTACAATATTAATAGTTTACTTTTTTTACGGTTGCATTCCTCCCTAATGTTTGTTCATTCCTTAACCTTGAGGACTTTGGGATATGATGCCGGCTCTGCCGCAGATTGAGAGGAGGCTTAGATCTTATGAGGCAGATGGAAACAACTGTTTTGCTTTCAGTTCTAGATAGTCACTGTTTTTCTGGGATGGGGGTTGTAAAATGGTTAGAAGAACCTTGTGTAAGATAATTATAAATGAGTCTAACTCTGTTATATTGGGGAAATATGTTCTCATATTCCAAGATAAGGCCCAACAACATGATAATGATTTCAAGAGATTCTGTCCTTGCCTATACTATCCAGAGGGCTCTAGAGCCCTTAGCAGCACCCCTATTTGAGACTTTGTTTACAGTGACAGTTAGTGCAGTCTGCCTGAGACATGCATGAGTGTAACTACTGGAATGACACCCACCAACTCAATATAAAAGCTCTTAGCCAAAAAAAATCTTGTGTATTTGTTGTTTCTCCTTTTTTGTCAAGGTCTTTTTCCAAATACATCACTGGTTGGTGCTTGGCGTTAATCCCTTAGTGCCACGGATGCTCATCCATGGAAGTCATGTCCCATTCTAGGGTGGAGAAGGTAGTGTGTTTATTTGCTCAGTTTGGTTTAGAGAGAAGCACATTTAAGTAAGAAAGAGGATTTCAAGAGGTAACTCTTAAGCAATAATTACAAAGAAACAGAAACAGAACATTCCCACAATTGTATTTTCAACCAGAGACCTCCACCTCCCCAGCGTTCAACTGTTCCTTCCTAAGCCCTCCCCCAAGTTCCACTATAGTCCAACCCACCCCTCCAACCATGCTCATTCTCCCAAATTCTTGTACCACCATCACCCTAATCCATTGCCAAACTACCACCTTTCACCTTATCATAGGTTCTTCCCAGATTGAGGGTTGGCTCACCACTCTCTACTCCCTTTATGTCTCCTGGTAACCTGTCTTTCAGACTATTTCTGTGAGTCTGTTCGATATGTTTGATCATATCAGTGAGGTCATGGAATACTTGTCCTTTAGTGACTAGTTTACTTAACATAATGTCTTCAACATTTATTCTTGTTGATGTGTATGTCAGTACTTCTTTCCTTCTCACAGCTGATTAATATTCCATTGTATGTATATACCACATTTTTCTCATCCATCCATCTGTTAGCTACACTTGGGTTGCTTCCAAATTTTGGCAATAGTGAATAATGCTGCCATAAACATTACTGTACACATATCTGTTCATGTCCCTGCTTTTAATTCTTCTGGGTATATGCTTAGTAGTTCAATTGCTGGATAATATACCAAATCTATAGTTAGCTTCTTAAGAAACTGCCAAACTGTCCTCCAAAATGCCTGCACTACTCTACATTCCTACAGCAGTGGATGGGTGTTCCCATTCCTCCACATCCTCTCCATCATTGTAGTTTTCTGTATTTTTTTTTTATAGTAGCCAGTCTAATAGGCTTAAGATCATATCTCATTGTAGTTTTGATTTGCATTTCCCTCATAGCTAGTGATGCTGAGCATCTTTTCATGTGCTTTTTAGCCACTTGTTTTCCCTCTTTGGTAAACTGTCTATTCAAGTCTCTTGCCCATTTTTTAAATGGGTTGTCTTTTTATTTTCAAGATGTAGGATTTCTTTATATATGCTGGATATTAGATCATTATCAGCTAAGTGGTTCCCAAATATTTTTTCCATTGAGTAGGCTGCCTTTTCACTTTCTTCAAAAACTCCTCTGAAGGACAGAACTTTTTAATTTTGAGGAGTTCCTATTTTTCTTTCATTGCTTGGTTTTGGGTGTGAAGTTTGTGAAACGATTTCCTAGTACAAGATCTTATAGATGCTTCTCTACATTATCTTCTAGGAACTTTGTGCTCTTGGCTCTTATATTTAGGTCTTTCATCCATCTTGAATTAATTTTTGTATATGGCACGACATAGTGATCCTCTCTCATTCTTTTGGATATGGATATTCATTTCTCCCAGCATCATTCTGTACCAGTCGGGTGGGCTTGGTGGCCTTGCTGAATATCAGTTGGGCATACGTTTGTGGGTCTGTATCAGAACTCTTGATTCAGTTCGGTGGTCATTATGTCTGTCCTTGTGCCAATACCATGCAGTTTTGAAAACTGTGGATTTATAGTATGCTTTAAAGTCACGTAGCATGATCCCTCCAATTTTGCTTCATTCTTTTTCTATACGTTTTTAGCTGTTGGGGGCCACTTGACTTTCCAAACAAATTTCATCATTGGCTTTTCCAGTTCAGTAAAAAATGCTGTTGCAATTTTTATTGGGATTGTGTTAAATCTGTAAGTCAGTTTGGGTGGGATAGACATTGTAATGATATTTATTCTTACAATCCATGAACATAGAATAGTCTTCCATTTATTTAGTTCTTTTTTTATTTCCTTTTTAAAATAACGTGTACAAGTCATTTACATCCTTAAATTTATTGCTACATATTTGATTATTTTAGTTATTATTGTAAGTGGAATATTTTCATTCACAGACTGCTTAGTATTATTGTAGAGAAATTCTGATTTTTCCATGTTGATCTTATATCCTTCCACTTTGCGGAACTTATCTATCAACTCTATAAGCTTTGTTGTGTATTTTGGGGCACTTTCTACATACAAGATTGTATCATCTGCAAATAGTGAAAATTTTACTGCTTCCTTTTCAATTTGGATTCTATTTATTTCTTTTTCTTCTGGCTCTAAATCTCTTATGAGAATTTTCTAAATGAAGCTATTTTTAGAAATATAAACATTTGACAATTAATTTGTATTGAGGACATCAACTACAGACCATAACAGAAGTTTTGTTCTGTTTCACCTTTACACTTTTTGTTGATGGTGAACCTTTGACATGTACCTGACTGCTTGTGCTATCAGAGAAACATCAGAGTAAAACAATGTAACTGACAAAGAAATTTGTTTTCTTTTTCTATGACATATAATATCTTTAAAATAACTAAAACTGGGAAACGGACTTGGCCCAGTGACCCGTCTACCACATGGGAGGTCCGCAGTTCAAACCCCGGGCCTCCTTGACCCGTGTGGAGCTGGCCCATGTGCAGTGCTGATGTGCGCAAGGAGTGCCCCACCACGCAGGGGTGTCCCCCGTGAAGGGGAGCTCCACGCGCAAGGAGTGCGCCCCATAAGGAGAGCCGCCCAACGTGAAAGTAAGTGCAGCCTGCCCAGGAATGGCACTACCCACACTTCCTGTGCCGCTGATGACAACAGAAGTGGACAAAGAAACAAGACGCAGCAAATAGACACAGAGAACAGACAACCGGGGGAGGGGGGAATTAAATAAATAAATAAATCTTTAAAAAATAAAATAAAATAAAATATCTAAAACCATGACTAAGAATACTATACTCTTGTCTTATATCATTAAGATCATTATCATGACATAGCATGAACAGTGAGAATGTTGTTAAGTCTCTAAGAATTTTATACAAACTTTATTTATATTAATATTTTACCCTAATAAATTTAACCAAGGGTTAAATATTTATTTTAAAATTTGTCATACTTCCTAAACATCTCCCATGTAATTCATAACCTATTAAATGAACTTTATTTTTCAGTACCTCACTTTTTGGAAGGTGAAAGAAAAAAATTAGTTGCAATGGTTTGAAATAAAAAGATATTCCATAGGGTTTGACATTGAAAAGCAAAATGTCAAAAGTTGTCAGGTTTAAACATTATGTTAAAGAGGAAAATGGGTTACTGTGAAGAAATGTTTGTTTTTTTTGCTCAACTAAAGTTAAGAAAAGGCTTAGTTCTTTAAAATGTGAGATTACTTTTCTTAACCATGGGCATAAAAAAGTTAACATAAAGTAGTTATTTTGATAAGACACAGACTTTCTGCCTTTTACACTGATTATTCAGAAAAAACTCTTTATAGTGTCTTCCTAAAACAGACCAACAGTGGAACTGATGTAGCTCAAGTGGTTGAGCACATGTTTCCCATGTATGGGTTCCCAAGTTCGATCCCCGGTAGCTTACAAAAACACAACCACAACAAACAGGCAAACAAATGAAAAAAAACAAACAAACAACTCAGGGGAGCTGGTGTGGCTCACTGGTTGAGCACCAGCTTCCCGCATAGGAAATCTGGGTGTCAGTTCTGAACCTGAGTACTCAAACAAACAAAAACAGACCAATAAACCAAAAAATAATGTCACCTTAATAGAGAGAAAATCAAGTTTCAGTTTTTCATCAGTATGTTATTTGAAAGTAAGGTTTTTAAAATTTTTATACATAGACCCATTAAATCTTTCCCATCTTTGACCATAATTTCCTGTTCCATGAACCTTCTGTCACTTTCTATATCTATTGAGGTTTTGTCCTACATTTTCTTCTTTCTCATTCCATAACAACCAGTCATTTTACTTCAGTAAAAACTACTTTCTTTTTCCTTAATCAAAATACGTACTTAAGTTACCAAATTGATTTTGGAAACTGTCTTCAAGTAGACATATTACAATGAAAAATTACCATCAAAATAGAACTTGACAGAATGTTAAATGTTTAAAACACCTTAGTTAAAGCACTTTGAAACAGTAACATACAATCATTAAGCAAAGATTAATAGGTATTACACTGTTTCGCCCAAAATGTATCATATATGATTTAATTTTATATGAATTTTGAAATCTATGAAGATATTTTGCCTCCAGAGTTTTGTTAAATGCTTGGAATTAGTTATAAATACAATTTAATTCACTGGAAGCTTGGAGAGAAATTTTCTCTTAAATGAATTACTTCTATTTACTTAAAATGCAGTGTAATGAAGACACTTCTTTCTTAGAGGTGAAGAGTGTGGGTGGAGTGCTGTGATTTCTGGGGTTGTCCAGGTTGTTTACAGTAACACAAGTATTAGTGCCCTGAAATCTAGTGCCCTAGGGTATGTTGGGGTTTATTGAGCTCCTGTTTTAGCTTGAGAGAATTTTTTTCTCCATTCTTTTTCTTTTAAAATAATTTTGTCTATCTAGATATACTGACATTCACCAGCAGATCTGTAAATCAATTGACAAAAATCTGAGTAATCAGGCTTATAAATCTAAATAAGACTGAAATATTTACAAGACCCACTGGGTCTTCAATAAGATTTAGGAAATATTTTTATTACAGAAGGGGATTTAGGCTATGTCAGGACATAGAGACATAAGACAGGAGGATTTCAAAGAGCATCAAAAGTTTCACTTCCACAATTTCTAGGATTCCAGGAGTATTTATTCTTTTTGGAGCTACAAAAATGTTCTAAAATTGATTGTGGGGATGAAATCAAAGCTCTGTGATTATACTCAGAACCATTGATTATACACTTTGGATGGATTGGATGGTGTGTGAATAAAACCAATTTGAAGGGGAAAAAAAAGGAAGAATTTATATCCATCCAAAATACCTTCAGGAAGGATTCATCTACCATCCTGTCAAAGGTAGGCCTCAGCTGTATGAACCTGGTCATTCGATATCAAATCTAGGATAGGTTAAGTTAGGAGGTCAACACAATCACCTGTGTATAATTAAAGTTGAGATTAAGCACTCCTCCAGCAAAAGGCTTTGGGAAATTTTCAATTTAGTGAAAAATTAATCTGACCTCAAAACCATAACCTGAGGTCTTATAAAAGGATAACTTCAGGGAGCAGATGTGGCCCCAGAGGTTCAGTGCCTGCTTCCCACATGGGAGGTCCCAGGTTCAGACTCTGGTGCCTCCTAAAATAAAACAAAACAAATAAACAAATAAAAAGACCAACTCAGGATAGCTGATGTGGCTTAGTGGTTGAGTGCTGGCTTCCCATGTATGGCGAATCCTTCACCCCAGTACCTGAAAAAAAAAGGAAAATTTCATAAAGATGGATCATAGTCATAATCTTTGAAACATAATGAAGTTTTCAAAATCATTTCAGTAGTTAGAGATAAGATGTTACAAAAGACAAAATCTTTGCATGCAGAGTGTAACATTGTGTGTATGTACATAAAAGAATCTCTCTGGAGTCTCACTGATCGATTAGTCTAGAATTCTACATAGAGAATTGACTTAATGAATATATTCAAGCAAATATTTTATCATGTCTCTTCTCCTTCCCAACAACAGATTTTTCTCATTGGAGAGAATCCATTTTAATCAATGATTTGGAAGAAGGTTGACATCACAACTTCAGATTGACTCAATATGTGCCAATGCACATGGTAAAGAAGGCCTATGTCAGCCGAGTTCTTTTTTTCAAAGTCCCAGACAGTGAACTTAATTTTTTAAAAAATTAATTGTATTTTTTGATGACGTGGATCACAAAGAATGTTACATTAAAAAATAAAAGAGGTTACAATATACCCCACCCCTCACCCCACCCCACTCCTCCATCAACCTCTTTCATCATCGTGGCACCTTCATTGCATTTGGTGAATACATTTTGAAGCACTGCTGTACAGCATGTATTATAGTTTACAACATAGTTTACACTCTCCCCCAGTCCATTCAGTGGGTTATGGCAGGATATATAATGTCCAGTACCTGTCCCTGCAATATCATTTTGGACAACTCCAAGTTAAAAAACCCTCAGTGACCAGTGATCCTGTAATGAACATAAAAGCAAAGTCACACGGCAGTTCAATTTTATGACTATTGTCTTTGTGAGGAAGTCTTCAGAAGAAATTATGCCCTTAGATAAAATTAGAGAATTCACACTGGAGAGAATTTATGCCTGCCATCTATGTGGGAAAGCATTCAGCCAACCTTCCAATCTACTCAGGAACCTGAGAGAATTCACACTTGGGGAACTTTCACTCATCCTTCTATGATAGATAACATGAGAACTCACATTGGAAAGAAACAATATAAATGCCAGATATGAGAAAATACTCCAGTAATTGTTCTAACCTTAGATGACAATAGAGAGAAACCATACGAATGTCATGTATGTGTGAAAGCGTTCTGTCAATAAATTGCCCTTAGATGACAAGATAAAATTCACACTAAAAATGTTACAAATATGGAAGATTCTCCAGCCTCAACTCTAACCTTCAAACAAATGAAAGAATCCTCAGATGAGTGTAATCCAATGTCAATGTAATCAATGTGATACAGAATTCCCAACAATGTGTTGTCCGTTCTGAGTAGAAGCCAGTACCCCATTTATGCCAATGCTCATGTCATAGGTATTGAGGCTCCACCTTCATCCTCTATCACAAGGTAAGTAGAACTTCCAGACAGACGTAATAGGGGAGCAAAGCCAAAGGGGTGGGCAAGGAATTCTGATTCTTCCTAGGCCATCCCTGGTGCAGAAGCCAGGTCTGAGGAGACATACAGGGCCACCTCCACCTTGTATAGCAATGTGCTTCCAGCTCCTCACACTCAGTAGCAAACCCTGGGATATAAGCTTTGAGCTGGGAGTCATCCATGATTTGTGCTCTTAGAGGGAGAGCTTTGTCCCAATTCCTGCCCTGAGACTGAGGTCATCTTACAGTTGCAGAGGCACACAAGTTGAATATGAGGATGGGAGAGAAAGGGGCTGGACCTGATACTCTTCTGAGGGGAAATGGCTTTCCTCTGATCTTCGGTAGGCATCTATCCCACAGACATGGCTCATGGGGAAAGAACAACATTTGGGTGGGATGGCTGGCAGGGTACAGCATGTTTGTCTGACATGATGTTGCATTTACAAAGCAGGCATGAAAAGCACTTCTCCCACTCAGACTCTGTGTTTACAGGAGCATTGGATATATTGATGGGCATGAATGCTTTCTCCCAACCATCCCTACAGTGTGGCTAATTAAGAAGCAGAAAGTGCTCCTGTGACCAGCTTCCTGACTGAAGGAAAACAAGTTTTAACTCAGAAAATATTGGAGAATGTGATAAGGAGTGGGCACTGTCTGAACTTTAATCCATCCCAGATTCCCATCAAATCTTGTGGTGATTAATGGCTGGTATCAGAACCTACCAGGATTCAGGTCTAGATTTAAACCATCTAGGATTCTAGCAAGATTGGTGGGTGGCTGGGAGGTGTGATGCTTTGACCCTGGGAATAGACTGAAAAGGAGGGGGATTCCTCCAGGTGCAGATTGAGATGCCTGGATGTGAAGTACCCACAAAACACTTTTTCTCCTCTTCCCCTATACAAACTTTCATACTGGCATTGCGTGGATATTGGGCCACACCAGTGAATTAAGCATTGGGGTAACCTTCCCAAATCCATTGCTCTAACAAAGGGATGTGTATTGGGGTTGGGCAGAAAGCAAGAGCTTGAAAGTTGGCCAAAACATTGTGAAGTGGCAAAGAACGATGTAAATTATAATCCATGCAGTGCAGCAGTGCTCCAGAATGTAGCCACCAAATGCAATGAATGTGCCACACTGATAAAAGAGGTTGCTGATGATGAAAGAGGCTGTTGATGTGGGAGGAGTGGAGGAGTGGGGAGTGGGGTATATGGAAATTGCTTATATTTTTGAATGTAGCATTTTTTTGAGATCTTTGTATCTTTAAAACAAAAGACAATTAAAATTTTAAATAAATAAATAAAAGAAACAGCAGGGACTGGAGGAAGGAGCTCTCTGCTCTTGTTACCATATGGGTTGCGGACCCAGCCTCAGCATGCAGAGAAGGAACAGGGGTAGCCAGACTGTCAGACTGGAAAGTGGAGAATGGGCTACAGGAGGAGGAGGAAGGGCAGTTCTATTTGCACAATGGTCTTGGACCTGGAATCCTTCCTTGGAGATCTGGAACCTCTCTTTTCCTTTATTTGTGTGGCTCGCACTCTGTCACTCATCTTCTTATTTTCCCCGTCCCCTTCCAGCACTACACTCAGCCTATCATGTGCATCTTTTCTTTTTAACCAGGCAACACTTCTGGAAGGAAGCATAAGTAAACAAGGATCCTTTCAGAGTGAGGACTGCAAACAGTGGCCATGACCTGGAGTTGGGAATAGGGGTCAAGATCAAATGAGCATTTGGCTCATCAGTATCACCCTTTCCAGCTTACCTTGAGCAAAACCAGAACATCAAAGCAAAGTTCTCAGAGGATATAGCCTCTAATCTTCTCACAGAAACAACAAACACACCAGGGTGACAATTGTATGGCCCCTAATTAACAACTAAAAATTATACTGAAGGAAAAACTGAAAAAAAGTTCTGAGTCCAGCAGAAGATAATTCAACATTTTACAGAGATGCACTGAGTCATGAAATCATTTAATTTGCAATTTTTTTCAACAATGTAACTACTGACAGTCTATACCAGATAAAGTTCTAATTTTTAAATTCACTAATAGTCTTTTTAATTTCTATTTTACCTTCTGCAGCAAAAGGCTCTTCACACACACACACACATATCTAATCAGATCATGCCGTCACTTTCATACTTCAATATTTTCCAATAGTCAGACTAGGACCATTGGACTTACCATGTTCTTCGGGCTTGTAGCCTACTAGCCTGCCCTCCTCTCCAGGCCAGTTTATCACATTCAGCTGCCATCCAGGAGCTCTCAATTCCTGGGGCACAGCAGGTTCTCAGTTGTTTCAGGATTTCACAGTACCTTCAGAATGAAAAAAACAACAACCTCTAAACCTATTATTACTTCCACCAAAAATTTTAGAACTTTCCCCTGTGAAAGCTTTATGGTCAAAGTTTCTTAAATTTCCAAGACTTGATCACCACAAATTAAGTATATATGGCTAGGTATCTAAAGTATATCACTCATTTTTCTTTAAATTATCTCTTCCAAACTAAACAGTATGTGTCACATGGGCAGATGATCTGTTTGGCCAGTGTAATTCCCCTCCCTGGCCCAGGTCTGAATCCTAGTACTCATGCAACCAACATTCACTTATGACAAGAAGAGTACCACACTTGCCTTTAGATTGTTGCAGTGTAACTAGGCTGTAAAAGTATAGAAACATATAAAGAAGCATAAAATTGAATATATGATTATGAAAAATGTTTGCTTCAGAAATAACAGAGTATATATTCTTTTTAAAAAAGATTTATTTATTTATTTCTCTCCCCACACCCCACCCCATTTGTCTATTCTCTGTGTCAATTTGCTGCATCTTCTTTGTCTGCTTCTGTTGTTGTCAGCGGCACAGGAATCTGTGTTTCTTTTTTTGTTGCCTCATCTTGTTGTGTCAGCTCTCCGTGTGTGCGGCATCATTCCTGGGCAGGCTGCACTTTCTTTTGCCCTGGGCAGCTCTCCTTATGGGGCGCACTCCTTGCGCATGGGGCTACCCTATGTGGGGGACACCCCTGCATGGCAGGGCACTCCTTGCACACATCAGCACTGCGCTTGAGCCAGCTCCAGACGGGTCAAGGAGGCCCGGGATTTGAACTGCGGACCTCCCATGTGGTAGACAGATGCCCTAACCACTGGGCCAAGTCCACCACCAGAGTATATATTCTTAATTTCAGAAGTAAGTATTAAGCAAGTCAAAATATTCCTTTCGGAAATAATTACTTTACAGAAAATCAAAATATTTTGCTTGAGTTTTCTTCACAAATAATTTTTCTTCTTTCTCTCAGGAAATATCCAAAGAAATTCAAATGTTTGATTTTATATAAAAATAGTTGAAACATGCCCTGGGTATAGTCAAATCAATAATGGAGATGAACAACTCCTGGCACCTCTAATATTTTAGGTTTGCTAAAAAAATCTTTTCTTGAAAGTTAGGGTCTCACACTGTATTTGTCAGGGCTCTCTAGGGAACAGAATCAACAAGAGATATCTGTCAATAGTAAGAGATTTTATCTGAGTCCCTCACATAACTATGGGGTTGCACAAGTCCAGGTTCTGCAGGCAAGCTACAACCAGGGGCTCCAATGAAAGTCCACTGAAGGTTCTTTTTATTTTTTTTATTCTAAATTTAAAAAAAATTATTAAAGTTAATAGATCACATAGAATGTTACATTAAAAAATTGAGGTTCCCATATAAACCACCCCCACCCTCCCACCTCCATCATTTTTGTAAATTGTATTTTTTCAAGATATATACATCACAAAAAAGGTTACATGATAAAAAGCATAAGAGGTTCCCCTATACTCCCCATCCCCCCCCCCATGCCTCAAACACTAACAACCTCCCCCATCATTTTGGCACACTCATTGCACTCAGCAAACACATTTTGGAGCACTGCTGCACCACGTGGATAATAGTTTACCCTGTAGTTCACACTCTCCCGCAGTACATTCAGTGGGTTATGGCAGGATATATAATGCCCAGCATCTGACCCTGCAATATTATTTAGGACAACTCCAAAGTCCCAAAAATATTTCCCCTCATCACATCTCTTCTTCCCACTATGGAGTGGGGAGTTGCCCTCAGCAACCACTGTGGTCACTTTGTCCCCATCAATGATACAATTTCTTCTAATAGTAGTCACAAATGTTTTATAGTTGAATATCAGTAAGTCCACTCTAATTCATATTTTATTCCTTCATTCTGTAGGCCCTGGGATAGTGATGTCCACTCCACCTCTACTGAGAGGGGGCTTAGATTCCACATGGATAATGGATGCAATTCTCCTGCTTGCAGGTGTAGGCACTCTCGGCTCCCTGGTGTGGTGACTGACCATCTTCACCTCCCTGTTAGCTGACCTGCATAAGTCCAATGAACCAGAGAGTAGGAATTGCAACTCTGCTGAGGCTCAGGGCCCTGCTGGCACTTGGGCAGTCCAGAGGTTCAAGTCCCCTGAGCATATACCAATGCTAGCACCAACCAAAGGTTCAGTAAAAGTGACAGAACAGGCATGTGTAGAAAGGTCACATTGAGTCCAACTCTATCACACTGAGGAACACAAATTCCAAAGTAGGGCCCACTGACATGGTACTGAGCTCCAGAGCTCATATCCCTGTGGGCCTCTGTAGCCCTCAGGAGAATTGGTTGCTGGGGTTGTATCCACTTTGGCTGTTTCCGGGGTTCTCCTGAGGAGTGCATAATCATAACCCCTCTGATAACCTCCTCTTTTTTGAAGACTCTTTGCCATATAAACTCATTTGTCTTTGCCATTTCCCCATTTTATTCAAGGTCAAAAGCAGTTTTTAACACATGATCCTACATATGGGCTGAGATATACTGCTGGTTTGAGTTGACCCTTTCATTCAAGGTCTTTTTCTATGTATATCACCAGCTGCTGCTTGGTAGTAATCCCTCAGCACCAGGAAGTTTTATCCCCGGGAGTCATGCCCCACACTGGGCAGAATGTAATGCATTTACATGCTGAGTTTGGCTTATAGAGTGGCCACATTTGAGTAACATGGAGGGTCTCAGGAGGTAACTCTTAGGCACCCTTCAGCTCTAGGCCTAGTTCATATTTCAGGCACACAGACTCATAAGCATAGTCATCAGTATCAAAGGCTCATTGCTGGAAAATCCTTCTTTGTTGGTCTTTGCCATTGCCCTTGGGGGATTGTTGCTGTTCCATTGGGGAACGTGATAGAGCTCCTTTGGCTAGGAACTCAGCACTCCCTCAGTTGTCATTTGTAACTGTTATCCAAACATTTTTATGTACCCTATATACATGCCCTGGAGAACTCCCTCTCAACCATGTGCCCCCCATTAATAATACCCCATACCAGTGTTCCTCCACTGCCATAGCTGAATCTCTCTTCCACTGAAGGTTCTTGATGAGTTCTGGGAGTCATTAGCTGTCCATAGATGAGTTGGGAAATTCTCATTCAGTGCTGAAATCACTTCCCCTTTTAAGGTATTCAACTGATTGGATGAAGCTCACTCATTGCTGATGGCAATCTCCCTGATTGATGTCATTGTAATCAGCTATCTATGATTTACTAGAGCAGAAAAGTCAATGGTGACTAAAGTCCATAAATGCCCTTGTATTACAGTTAACCCAGTGCTTGCTTGACCAAACAACTGGTCACAATTACTTTGCTGAGTTGATACAATAACCTAACCACCACACATACTATATTACATGGTTCATGAATCAGGAAACATTCGATTCAGAAAATAGAAGGGTGCTCTGGAGAGGAAGTGGAAAAGGGAAAATCATATGAGGAGAAGATGGAAGCAAATGAAGCAATGTTGTTTTTGGTTGATGTTGTTTCCGTTTACATAGGGCATGTCTTACAATGTGGGGAGCAGATATACATTGAATAGTATGGTTTGATTGTCTATTCTGCTAAGCTATCTCTATGGGATCATAGGAGTTTTTATCACCAAATATTGCTTATCTGCAGCTCTTTAGGATGTGTTCCATTTTCTCAGAAAGTCCCTGGTGGATAATTGTTTTCTACTTCTGGAAAATCCTTCTGGGAAAGGGCAGTCCATTCCCAGCAATGCCCAATGAAGGCAGCCATTTTATTTTACTCAACCAGTTTATAGGATTGTACATCCTTTAGGACATCAGGTAAGTCTGAATTGAAGAGACATGTATTGTGGGGTATTTTTCTTGTTTAGTAAACTATGTCATACAAAAGCATGAAAAAATATATTTGCATTGACTAGGTATTCACAGCATAACTATTATACTTATAAAGAGCAACACTAACGCTCCAGCATGAGAGACTTGGTTGTTTCACTCGTCTCCCTGGAAATAAAAAAGCAGCACTGATTTTCTTTCTGAAAGCAGTGCACATCACTGCCCCAAACCCTGAATCCACAAGACTGAGACCTCTGGATAGAGATGTGAATATTGCTTTGGTCATACATGAATTATAGAATGAAAGGATATAACCTATTTTCATTAACTGTATCTACCTCTTTTATATAATTAGAGGGAAATATGTGTTTTTTGGCATAATTTGATTACATTTTTCTTCACTGGCACTGACACAGGATATGTCCTGTCTCACATGCTTAATGAGGTTATTAGCAGCATAATGGTAACCACCACAACTGATTTTTTCTAGGTCAAGAAAGAAGCTTTGAGCCCTGGAATGTACTGACAGCATCTTCAATAAGGACCCAGTGTCCTTCGATTCTCTTTACATTTTGGCTCTGGTGAGTACCTGAAAGAAGATTCCTCAGGAGTGATGGACCTCCTTTACTGTGTAAATAATGATCTGAATGTAGATCTTTGGGGTCAGGCTATCAGGGAGCCAATGAGGTTATTGTAGAAAAGGAGTTACTCTGGAATTTAATTCATATGTAATGGTTGGATGGGAATCTGCCTTATATTAGGATTCTGAGGTCCATTTTGCTGCAATGAGTCCCAAGAGGGAGAGAGAAAACATTGGGAAAAATATAAATAAATATAGATGAGAAATGTCATCACCAGATGAATGGACATGGGAAGACTAACATAGTGTCAGGGAGAGCCAGAGAAGAGAGGAATTCTGAAGGTTTGACATTTAAACTGACACTGCGGGAAAATGAGTAAGTGGTGCATGGGATTAGGAGGTGGTGAGTGATGATAATAGTACTCAGCGCAGAGAGAATAATGATGCTCAACTGTGTTTGTGTGGTGCTGAAGCTATTGCTTGACTAAGTCCTGAGAGGAGTAACCTTTCCTACTGATTTGCTATGGAAGTTTCTTTTTTCTTGGTTTAAAAACACCATCCCCCAGCAGCAGACTTGGCCCAGTGGTTAGGGCATCCATCTACCACATGGGAGGTCAGCGGTTCAAACCCCGGGCCTCCTTGACCCGTGTGGAGCTGGCCCATGCACAGTGCTGATGTGCGCAAGGAGTGCCCTGCTGCATAGGGCTGTTCCCCACATAGGGGAGCCCCACAGTCAAGGAGCGCACCCCATAAGGAGAGCCACCCAGCATGACAGAAAGTGCAGCCTGCCCAGGAATGGTGCCACACACACGGACAGCTGACACAACAGGATGACACAACAAAAAGAAACACAGATTCCCGTGCTGCTAACAACAGAAGCAGACAAAGAAGACAACGCAGCAAATAGACACAGAGAACAGACAACTGGGGGTGGGAGGGGAGAGAAATAAATAAATATATAAATCTTAAAAAAAAAACACCATTCCCTTTATGCATATTGGTAGGAAACTTTTCTCATCTTATATATAGTAAGGAGATGATTAGATGATCTAATCCAAGATCCAGAATACAGCTTGATTTTGTCTTGCACTTTATAACTGGAATAAACTGGTCCTGTCAGAAGGAACATGTGCACTTAAGAGAAGCTTGACCTAAAAGTTAACTTTCCTTCATTAAAATAGTAAAAAACACATACAGCCACCATTGCACCTCCATTTTCTTACATGCAATGTATGACCAAGTATGTTCTTTTTTTATATAATTTCAAATCACATCATAACATATATTTTGAGAATATATATTCCCAATGCAAACACAAAACACTGAGAAAATTAAACTTAGAAATAGGGGAATAAACATTATCAGAATGAAAGGCTTTCACGCTCTCTTCTTAATTTAATACAATGAACGACTTTAACAGATTTTCAAATTCAGTATGTTTTAAATAGCATATGCTCAGCTAAGACCTCCTCCTACCTCACCCAATCTCACTTAATCAGCCTCAATATACTAAACCAGCCCCACAAAATCACATAATGCTCCACCCAGCTTTCAGCTTGTGGAGACTGATTTGAGGAAATTAATGTCCTCAGGTCTGTAATGGGCTGACCTTTGCTAGTAAACTATTTTCTTGATATCCTCATGTCACTGAATTGGAATTATGCACATGGGGGTCAAAAGGACTCTGTCAAGCAGTTTCAATGTTGACAGGGAATTTCAAACATTAATTCCTGGATGCTGAGAAAACCAATCATTTTCATTGTTATATTTTAATTTAGGTGCCTGTAACTGTTGGGGAAAAAGAAATAAAAAGAAAATAATCTCTCAACCCAAAAAACCTGTCCACAAAAGTAGAAGAGGAAGAAAAACAATTTTATTATCAAATAAAGCATTACATAAATTGAATAAAGCATTAAATAAAGCATTAAACCAGAATGGGATGCATCACAGGCAATCCACAAGAGTTTGCAAAGACAGAAAGAAACCTCATGGTTTGTGTGTAGCTAAGCAGATACAACCAACCCATTACATACACATTCTCAAGATATCTCTTTATCTTCAGGTGAGAGGTAGGTTCATAATTTGGAGACAGGAACAGTCCCCACTACTACCTCCAGGATTTATACTCCTCCTTTACCATAAAAATGGGAGATATTTTGATTGCATTTTATTCAAATGGCTTCCTTCCTTGAGGAGACCCTGTGTTTTGGGGAAATTTGCTTTATATACATTTCTAAAGGACAAAGAAGGAGGCATTGCTTACAAGTGTTGGTTTTCTAAAGTAAATACTAAGATGGGAGTCTGAAGGTAGTTTCTTCCCTTATGTTCAATGGGGGAGAGTTTCTTATGTGGAAATTTGTATTTTTATAACATACAGGCAAACAGAGATAAAATTTCAGAAATAAACTCCAGATGATAGTTGTAGAGATGGAAGTAATGGAAATATCATCAATAGAAAAAAATGGGTCAGAGAGTAATAAAGTATATCAAAAGAAGAGATAGGAAGTGTTGTTTTAGTGTGCTAATGGGTGCCAGTGCAAAAATACCAAAAATGGTTTGGCATTTGTAATGGGAATTTATTAGGGTGAAATCTTACATTTCCAATGCTGTGAAAATGTCCAGATCAAGTCATCATCAGAGATGCCATCTCTCAAAAAGTTGACTGCTAGCAGATCCAGCACTCCTGCCATGTGTAAGGGCTAAATGGCCACTGGACTCTGCTTTCTCCTCCAGGCTCAGGTTCTCCCCAGCTCAGCTGGGGGCAAACAGGCATATGGGTCATCCCTGCTGGGCTACACAGCTCTTCACTCTGGGTTGCTCTACTGAGTCCAGCCTCAGCTTCTCTCTCAGACTCTTATGGTTTATCTGTCTTTCTGGGCTGTAGGCAATCCTGGACTCCTCTCTCACATGACAGTAAATGGAAGATGTTTTTCTCTGTGTGCCTCTGCATGTTTCTCCCATTTATAAAAGACTCCAGCAAGAGGGCCTAGATGCACCCTGGTTAAGCCTCACTGAAGAACTCCAAAGACCCCCCCAGTGGGAAGCAGATTTGGCTCAACAGATAGAGCATCTGCCTAACACATGGGAGGTCCAGGGTTCAAACTCAGGGTCTCCTGACCCATGTGGAGAGCTGGCCCATGCGCAGTGCTGATGCACACAAGGAGTGCTGTGCCACACAGGAGTGTCCCCCGTGTAGTGGGAGCCCCACTCCCACAAGGAGTGTGCCCTGCATGAAGAGCTGCCCCATGCGAAAAAAAGTGCACCCTGCCCAGGAGTGGTGTTGCACACACAGAAAGCCAACGCAGCAAGATGACACAACAAAAAAAGAGACACAGATTCCCGGTGCACTGACAAGAATACAAGCAAGCACAGAAGAACATACAGTGAATGGACACAGAAAGCAGACAACTGTGGGGGGAGGGAAGGGGAGATAAATAAATCTTAAAACAACAACAATGACAACCCCCCCCCCCCCAGTGAATCCAGTCCAATCAAAGAGTTCTGCACCTACAGGAATGGATTAGTTCCAAGAACATAATCTTTTATGGGATTCACAAAATAGCCTCAAACTGTCACAAGCTTAGAACAGATTACTGAGATGTTTCAAAAATGTATTTAAGTACCTTTAGAAGAATTTGGGAAAAAGTGATTAGAATAACTTGAATACTGAGATGTCAGAGAATTCTTGGAAAAAGTTCCTCAGAGGAAGTCAAGGTCCAATTCTTCTTAGTTCCATATAAAAGCAAACACACAGATTGAATATATTTATGGGGAGCTAATTAATGTTAAAAGATTTATTTATGGGTAAAAGTGGTGAATATTGTACAGGAAAGACAGGAGGAAATGAGGAATGGAAACTGGACTTCAGTTTGATTGTGAAGGGAGGAACAGCAGGGCAGGAAGTAGAATGAAGACAGGATCAGAGGAGGTTTCATGGCTTAGTCTTTCTTCTTCATATTTTGCTGCCTAGTGGATTAACAGAGTGAAACCCAAGTAAGATAGCTGGCACTTGAGTTCTTGACAATGCAGCCAAATATCAGTAGGGAAATGCACTTTCTTCTGAAATGACAACTCTATTGTCTCTGGGATGGAAAGTTTCCTATATTGTTCTGGCTCTTTGTGCTAACGGTCCTTCACTGCTGTGAAAAAGTAAAACCACAGGATCCACAGGGGACCTCTCTGTCCATTTATACAACTGTGCATCCCTTGGTTCCATGTTGTATTATGATCAAGGTTGTACTTATTTTGTAATTCCTGAGTTTGGAGCCAGTGAAGTGTAAAGCATTCTACCAACCAAGAATCCAGTATAAAACTAGGGTTTTGGGAGGAAGGGATGGAAAAAATAAAACTGGGATTCCCAATCCTATTCACAGACAGTCTGCCCCTTTTAGGAAGGGAAAAGCCAGGCAAATAAAATTTACAAAGCTGAAAACTTTGATTTGCTCTATCTGTTTAGTCAGTAGAATGGTACCATGGTCCCTGCTGATCCAGACCAAGATGAACTTGATCAGTGCTATCTCCCCACATGAAGCAGGATGTGTTAGTGAAGCCATAGACCCTTCTTCAGAGTCCAATAATAATGTAGGGCTATGTAATATCTAACACCCTGGCCTCTAAACAGCAATGGGATTCAGGCATGACATCCAGTCCCTGGGTATTCTGTTTAATTTATTGGGATAATTCTTAGACATGGCCACCTGTTTTTCTTTTAATTTCTATGTAATATTCCATACATCTATTACTCATCTTGTCCCCAGATCAGTGATGCTACGGTCTTAGTATCAGAGAGACTATTATGACAGCTCATTTGTGGCACTGGAGAGTTTTGACTAGTGTGGATTTTGGGGGCAAGTGCTTGAGGGTAATGCATCTTAGTATATATCTATTGTATTGCAATTTTCACCAAATCCAAGTATAGGAAATATTGTCCAGGGTACAATCTGAGTAAGAGTTTTGTGGGGGAAGCCTTTTTATTCCCTCACAAACTAGCCTGGCTCCCTCCGCTGCCAATAATCTGCATGTACATATGAAATTCAGTTTGAAAGGTTTATGAAATTTCAGGTAGTGTTAAAACAATGCTATAAATTTATAATTGAGAAATTGGCACGATAAAAGATTTTACTAACCATATTGATTTATTGAGCTTCCATTTTATCCAGGGCATTATAAAGAAGAAATGAAGGTTAACTGAAGTGAGCTGGCATACCAATAATCTTTTGCAGTACTGATAAAATCCCCAGCCCTAGCCTGAGGAGAAGAAGTCAAGCTAACACCAGCAAGGCCTGCTGATCTTCACCAGAGGGCCACAATTGTACTTCACTGTCCTGCTTGCTGATTATCACATGGCCCCAAGGACACCCTGTTCAAAGAGCCCCACAGCCTTGTAACGTATATGAAGCATGGAAAGCATGGACAGCACATAGCAAGAGTAAATCATGTCCCCTTATCTCTCCCCATCCCCCCATACCTTCCTTTTTTCTCAAGCAGACATATAAGCTGCATCCACAACTCAAACTTTTGAGCAGAAACCTCTTGGTGCTGCTTCTGCATTAATACAATAACTAGCTCTGCATTCCCTTTATGAACCTGCTTTTTTTTCAGCACAACATAATCAAGCAAGTTTACATATCGTGTCATATCTGGCACCTTGGTCAAATAAATTTCTTATAGGGTAATTCCATAAAATGCCTAAAGCCATGGTCTTTTTCCAGGAAGTTACTAATGAGTGAGGTAGAACATTGCAATAATGGGAAAAGGATATTCTTGAAAGGAACAACCAGTAGAAAAAGATCAATAAAAATTGGTCCATTGTAAGATATTTTTGGCTATTCTGGACCCCTTGCCCTTCCAAATAAATTCACTTATTGGCTTTTTTATTTCCTCAAAAAAGGATGTTGGGTTTCTTATTGGGGTTGTGTTAAATCTATAAATCAGTTTGGGTAAAATTGACACCGTAATGATATTTAGTCTTCCAAGCCATGAATACAGAATGCCCTGACATTTATTTAATTCTTCTTTTGGTTCTTTTAGTAATGCTTTGTAGTTTTCTGAGTACTTGGTTAAGTTTATTCCTAAATATTTCATTGTTTTAGTTGCTATAATAAATGAATTTTTTTTTATTTTCTCCTCATATAGCACATAAGTAGTATATAGAAACATTATTGATTTTCACATATTAATCTTGTATACCACCACCTTGATACTTATCTATTAATTATAGTAGCTTTATTTTCTCTCCCTTTCCACCCTCCCCTGCATTGCCTGCTCTCTCTGCCCATTACCTGTGTGTTCTTCTGTGTCTGCTTGCATTCTTGTCAGTGGCACTGGGAATCTGTGCCTCTTTTTGTCGCATCATATTGCTGCATCAGCTCTCCATGTGTGTGGCACCACTCCTGGGCAGGCTGCACTTCTTTCGCATGGGGTGGCTCTCCTTACAAGGTGCACTCCTTCTGCGTTGGGCTCCCCTACACAGGGGACAGCCCTGTGTGGCACGGCACTCCTTACATGCATCAGCACTGCACATGGGCCAGTTCCTCAGGTCAGGAGGCCCTGGGTTTGAACCCTGGACCTCCCATGTGGTAGGTGGATGCACTATCAGCTGAGTCAAATCTACTTCCCAATTGTAGTAGCTTTTTTGTGCATTTTTATCCCTCTGTGCATACAAGGCACACATTTATATGTATATGCTTTATTTATATACAGTACAAACACCTATATACACTCATATATACACACATAATATAGATATATATGTACTTTCCCCACATAGTTGCTTAGTGTCATTTCTACCTAATACTCTGTAAAATGGGTTTTAAAGTGTAATTATCAAGAACAATCCTGAGCCTTCATACTTTGAGGAGGACCATGGAGTTGGTCACTGGGTCGACCTCACAAGTGGCTCAGCTCTGAGAGGAGTAGTGGCATTTTAATGCACATTCATGTACATTCCCTGTACCATGTACATATGGTGTAGGCAGCTGCTCCTGTTGTGGAATACACAAGTATAATTGGAATAACCTGCCCTTCTTTATTTCTGTCCCATTCTTTAAAAACTCCAGACATTGGTGGATCTAGAATCCTACCTGGCATCCTACTCTCCCTTTCCTCTGGCCTGGGGACCTGCAGACACCATGGTTTTCCACCATCTCTCTGGCTTCTTTTAGGGGACTTGCTAGGCTCCCAGGGTTCAGAAAAAGGACTTTCTGTTTTTGCCCTTTCTTTTCTTTTTCCCTCTCTCCTCATCATGGTGGCTTTATAATTCATACAATATTCTTCTCCATATTCACATTCCCATTACATTATAGGTACTCCACCTTTTAATTCCTATAACTCTACATGCTTACATGAGTTTACTACTAAGTCTCCTAGGTTTTATATGGGTATTCTGCTAAATTTTACTATCAATATTACTATTATACATTTTCCTTTCTTACTTCTTTTACTTTCCCTGGCCCTAATCTGTTTCCTTTGAGAGAACTTAAACAACAAGGAAATAGAAAAAGAACAACAAAGTGTCAAAGAGAAACTTAACAAAGACACAAAAATAGCAACTAATTAAAGCCCAAGACTAGAGTGAAAAGCTAATCAACTGAACAACCCCATCAAGATAAAATGATGACCAGACAGCAGCAAAAAATTACAAAACATAACCAATAATTAGGAAGACATGGCCCAGTCCAATGAGCAAACTAAAAACCAGGAAGAGAAGCAGAACATTGAACAACTAATCAAAGTTGACCAAACAAATATCATGGACCAAATTAATGAAGTGAAGGAAGAGATTAAGGATATTAAGAAATCACTTGGAGAGCATACTGAAGAAAGTGTAAACATACACAAAAGATAACAGATATGATGGCAATGAATGGCACAATCCAAGGAATCAAAAACACACTCTCAGCAGACAATAGATTTGAAGAGGCAGAGGAAAGAATTAGTGATGTGGAAGACAGTAAATCTGAAATCAAACAGATACCAGAATTGATAGATAAAAAGATAGAAAAAATCCAGCAGGGGTTTAGGGATTTGAATGAGAACACATAACACTCAAACATATGCATTATAGGCATCCCAGAAGAAGAAAAGGAAAAGGGGACATAAGGGATGTTGGAGGTGACACTCGGTGAAAACCTCCCAAACCTATTGAGGGAGATGGATGTACATGTCCAGGAAGTGCAGCACACCCCAAACATTATAAATCCCGACAGGTCTACTCCAAGACATATACTTGTCAAATTATCCAATACTCAAGACAAAGAGAAAATACTGACGTCTGCAAGAGAAAAGAGAACCATCACATACAAGGTTAGCTCAATAAGATTAAGTGCTGATTTCTCATATGACACCATGGAGGCAAAAAGCCAGTGGTATGACATAGTCAAGGTACAAACAGAAAAAAATTTCCAACCAATCTCTCTAATGAACCTAGATGCTAAATCCTCAACAAAATACTTTCTAATTGTATTCAACAACACATCAAAGGAAGTATATATACACCATGATCAAGTGGGTTTAATCCCTGGTATGCAAGGATGGTTCAACATAAGGAAATCAACCAATGTAATACACCACATAAACAGATAGAAAGAAAAAAATCACATGATCATATCTATAGATGCAGAAAAAGCATTTGAGAAAATACAGCACCCTTTCCTGATAAAAACTATTCAAAAGATAGGAATACAAAGAAACTTTCTGAATGTGATAAAGGGCATATATGAAAAACCCACTGCTAGCATCACACACAATGATGAAATCCTAAAACTGTCCTCTAAGGTCAGGAACAAGACAAGGATGCCCATTATCACCTCTTCTGTTTAACATTGTGTTACAAGTACTTGCTCGAGCACTGAGGCAAGAAACAGATATATGATCCTATACATAGAAAGCACTAAGAAATTTACAACAAAGCTTTTAGAACTTATAAATGTGTTCAATAAAATCACAGGTTATAAGATCAATGCACAATAATTGGGAGCATTTCTGTACACCAATAATGTCCACAATCTGAGGAGGAAATCAAGGGGAAAAAACATTTACAATAGTAAAAAAATAACAAATACCTAGGAATAACTTTAACTAAAGATGTAAAAGACTTACACACAGATAACTACACCAAACTGTTAAAGGAAATCAAAGAAGACTTAAATAAATGGAAGAATACTCCCTATTCATGGATAGGAAGACTGAATATCATTAAGATGTCTATCCTACCCAAACTGACCTACATATTTAATGCAATCCCAATAAAATCAAAGCATTTTTTAAATGAACTGGAAAGAGTAAGTATGAAATTTCTTTGGAAGGGAAAGATTCCTCAAATAGCCAAAGACATATTCAAAGGGAAAATGAAATCATAGGAATCACACTACCTGATGTTAAAACATACTGCATGGTTGATGAATGTGATTCTCCTGTTTGGAGTTGTAGGCACTCTTGGTTCCCTGTGGTGGTGGTTGGGCATCTTCACCTCCCTGTTAGCTGACCTGGGTAAGTGCAACGAACCAAAGAGTAGGAGATTCAACACTGCTGAGGCTCAGAGCCCAGCTGGAACATGGCCAGTCCAGAGATTCAAGTCTCCTGGGTATACATCAACCTCAGTGCCAACCACAGGTTTAGTAAAAATGACAGAAGAGGCATGTGTAGAAAGGTCACATCTGAGTAAAGCAGACTTGGCCCAATGGATAGGGCATCTGCCTACCACATGGAATGTCCTCATTTCAAACCCAGGGCCTCCTTGACCCGTGTGGAGCTGGCCCATGCACAGTGCTGATGTGTACAAGGAGTGCCGTGCCATGCAGGGGTATCCCCCGCGTAGGAAAGTCCCCCATGCAAGGAGTGTGCCCCATAAGGAGAGCTGCTCAGCATGAAAGAAAGTGCAGCCTGCTCAGGAGTGGCACTGCACACACAGAGAGCTGACACAAGATGACACAACAAAAAGAAACACAGATTCCTGGTGTCGCTGATAAGGATAGAAGTGGTCACAGAAGAACAAATGGTGAATGGACACAGAGAGCAGACAACTGGGGGGGTGGGGGAGAAGGAAAGAGAAATAAATAAAAAATATATCTTTAAAAAAAAAGGAAAGGTCACATCTGAGAACAGCTCCATCACATTCAGGAACACAAATTCCAAAGTAAGGCCCACTGACAAGGCATTGAACTGCAGAGCCAACTGCCATGACCATAGAACCTGTGTGTCTCCACAGCCCTCAGGAGCACTAGTGCCTGGAGTTTTATCTACTTTGGCTGTCTTCAGGAACCTGCTAATGTGTGCATAAGTGTCACCACTCTGATGACTTCCCAATTCTTTTTTGAAGATGCTTAGCCATATAAAGTCATTTGTTTTTACCATTTTCCCCTTTCATTCAAGGTCTTTTTCTTGTTGCATCACCAGTTAGTGATTGGTAGTAATCCTTTAGCACCAAGGAGGCTCATCCCTGGGAGTCATGTCCCACGTGTGGGGGGGGAGGTAATGCATTTATATGCTGAGTTTGGCTTAGAGAGTGGTCACATTTGAGCAATACAGAGGCTCTCAGAAGGTAACTCTTAGGCACACTCCAGCTCTAGGCCTAGTTAAAATTTCAGGCACACAGGCTCATAAGCATAGTCTTCAATACCAAGAGCTCATCATTGGACCATCCTTCACTGGTCTTTGCCCTCGCACTTGTGGAATTGTTGGGCTGTTCCATTGGGGAATGCGACAGAGCTTCCCTGGCTAGGAACTCAGCACTCCATCAGTTGTCACTTGTAACTGTAACTACTTTGAAGACACCCCATATCCAAACATTTTTGTATACCTTATATATATGCCCTAGAGAACTCCCTCCCAATCATGTGTCCCACATCAATAACTTCCCACACCAGCCTTCCTCCCCTGCCATAATTGAACCCCTCTGTGGTCCAAAACATACTCAAAAATGAAGGCTGTTATATTGCTAAATTCAATTAATAGAAAAATGTAATAGTAATGATAGGTTTAAAGATTACAAATAGAATACATACTAATTTAGAAAAATTAAAGTAAAAATAAATTGGGGTATTAAAAAATGAAAAATATCAAACACTTTGTTTTTGACATTTTGCCTTCCATCACTGTAATCAGTGTTGCCCTGTATGTATAGAGGCAAGTCAGTTTCTTTCATTTCTTCCTCAGTGTCTACATCCTTTTTTTTTTCCTAAGTTTTTATTTGGCTTCAAAAAAGTTCTAGATCACAGTAAAGTCATACATACAATATAGGGGACTCCCATATATCCAACATCAAACCCTTTTCCCCCTTCCCCAGGAATGATCTTTTTACATATTAATGTTATATTTGCTGGAGCTTATGTACAGCTATTAAAACATAGCTATCAGACAGGGTTCCCTTTTGGTTTACATTATGATTTATATTTTAGACTGTACAATTTTTCAAAATTTTAGTTACATTGTGGTTTACATTATAGCCTAGATAAACTTTTATACATTTTTGGTGAAATTTAACATGTCCTATATCCATCATGCACTGTCTGTGGAACATTTCCATTGCCCTCCAGGTACCCTGCTTCCATCTATTCTATTCCTCTCTTTTCCTCCCCTCAGGGCCCACAGTGACAACCAAGCTTCACTGCTTGAAGGACCAGATTCACAGATGCTCATCCATGTGGGATCTAAGCCCCCTCTGGACATAGAGGTGAAGTGGAATCACCATCCCAGGGTCCACAGGATGGAGGAATAAAATATGGTTTAGAGTGGACTTACTGTTTTTCTACAATAGAACAATTGTGACTAGTAATGGGAGACTGTAGCATTGATGTGGAGAAAGTGGCCACGGTAGTTGCTAAGAGCAGTGAAAAGGAAGAAGAGATGTGATGTGGGGCATTTTCAGGACTTGGAGTTGTCCTAAATGACATTGCAGGGACAGATGCTGGACATTATATATTCTCCTATAACCCACTGAATGTACTGGGGGAGAGCATAAACTACAATGTGAACTATAATCCATGTGGTGCAGCAGTGCTCCAAGATGTACTCACCAAATGCAATGGATGTGCCACAGTGATGAAGGAGGTAGTTGATGTGGGAGGAGTGGGGTGGGGTGGGGTGTGGAGTATGTAGGAACCTCTTATATTTTTTAATGTAACACTTTTTGTGATCTATGTATCTTCAAAAAAATACAATAAAAAAACAAATGCTCATCTGAAAAAATGTATTCACCAAATGCAACGAATGTGCCTCAGTGATGAAAGAGGTTGTTGATGTGGGAGGAGTGGGGGAGTGCGTTATGGGGTTTATGGGAACCTCTTGTATTTTTTAATGCAAACATTTTTTGTGATCTATGTATCTTTTTAAAAAACTTAAAGTTTTTTTTTAACTACAAAGCTATAGTTGTCAATACAGCATGGTATTTGCACAAGGATAGACATACTGACCAATGGAACCTAATTGAGAGCTCTGATATTGATCCTCACATATACAGAAATCTGATATTCAACAAGGCCATGAAGCCCACTTAGCTGGGAGAGAATGGCCTCATCAAAAAATGGTGCTGGGAGAACTGGATATACATATGCAGAAGAATGAGAGGAATACCATCTCACACCTTATACGAAAATCAACTCAAGATGGATCTAAGATCTGAATATAAGAGCCATGACCATAAGGACCTTGGAAGAAAACATAGGGAAGCATCTACAGGACTTTGTAACAGGAAATGGCTTCAGGATCTTCATACCCAAAGCATGAGCAGTGAAAGAAAAAGTAGGTAAATCAAACCGGTTCAAAATTAAAACCTTTTGCACCTCAAAGGAGTTTACCTAGAAAGTGAAAAACAGCCTACCCAATGGGAGAAAATATTTGGTAACCATCTATCTGATAGGAGCCTGATATCCAGCATATATAAAGAAATCCTATATCTCAAAAATAAAGAGGCAAACAACTCATTTAAAAAATCAGAAAGAGATTTGACCAGATCCTTCTCCAAAGAAGAAATAAAAATAGCTAGAAAGCATATGAAAAGATGTTCAACATCACTAGCTATTAGGGAAATACCAATCAAAACTACAATGAGATACCATCTTTCACCCATTAGACTGGCAGCTATTAAAAAAACAGAGGACTACAAGTGTTGGAGAGGATGTGGAGGAATGGGAACTCTAATCCACTGCTGGTGGGAATGTAGAAGCAGCCAGCCCTTGTGGAGGATGGTTTGGTGGTTCCTCAACAAACTAGCTATAGATTTCCCATATGACCCAGCAATACCACTGCTGGGTATATCACCTGAATGGACTGGGCAAGACGGTACACTACAATGTAAACTATAATCTATGCTGTGTAGCAGTGCTCCAAATGTATTCATCAAATGCAATCAATGTACCACACTAATGAAAGAAGTTGCTGATGTGGGAGGAGTGGGGGATGTGGGGATTGAGACATATGGAAACCTCATATTTTGTGGTAACATATTGTGTGATTTATGTATCTTTAAAAAAAGATAATTTTTTAAAAATGATCCTCTTATGGAAAAAGCAGAAGCTGAAGATAATATATTTAAACTGGTACAGAAATTTGATTTTAATTAGTCATGTTCTGAATTTTAGATTGTAGATGATTTGTAGACATTTTCCTTCACTTTGCAATTGAGACCAGAAATACTTGAAGATCTGGGCCTGCAGAGGCAGGGGAAACTTACTCCTTGATCAGAAGGGCTTACCTCTGAGTAAAAGTCTTTCTTTGAGATGAGTCACAGAGGGCCATGCTTTACTCAACCTTTCCGCTATAGGGAAACAGCATGTCTTTGTTTTTAAACTTTTTTTCCCATATTGTTTTCAATATTTTCTTTATAACTTAGAAATTGTGAGAACCTGTATTTGATTTTTAAAAAGAAGTGAGATAAATTTGATTTAACATGTATGTAATGGCAGTTCTCTAAGAGGAAAAGTGTCATCCTCTTATTTTTTTCAATGTAACATTGTGTGTGATCTATGTATCTTTTTAAAAAAGAAAGATAATAGAAAATATACTTAAAAAATAATATGATGGAGATAAGCACATTTTATTTTCAGTATCTTTCCCTCACTAAACACCTCACTGATGAGCAGCTGGGCTGTCACTTGCTTCTGGGTTCCAGGCAGAATGTTGGGCAGTTCTCTGGGGTTTGTTGTGGATACAGGGTTACTGGGCAGAGTCCTGTGGTGGCATCAGTGTCACGGAGAGCCTGTAGCTCCTGTGGAACTTGTCTTTTGGATGATTCTTGGGAAGTTTGAGAGGTGGTGATGGAGCACAATGGCACTACTCCACACCTCACATTCCACAGCCTCCAGGGGGACTCAGGGACATTTCAATCTTTCCTCAGCATTCTGGTGTGTCTCCTCTTGTTCAGACTTGAGCAGTCTGTTAGAAGCCGACTTTATATAAAACATGAAAAACAGCTTGCAGACACACTAGCTACACTGATTGTCAAGAAATGTCAACTTCTTGATAAGATGAGTGCAGCTAACAGGAGGTATGCAGAGACTAAGTCATCTTTAGAGGAAGCTAGGCTAGAGAAAGTGACTTTAAAAATGCCCAGCCTCATTAACACCTACAGAAAGGCTAAGGGAACAACAGTAGTGTTGATAGAGGAATTAACTTCAGTGGTCCTAGAACTACAGGAAGAGAGATCCAGTTGTCCCAAACAACAAGATGAGATGAAGAAGATGCTGAAAACACTGAAGGCACAAGGAGAGATCATGAGGACCACCGCAGCACCAGGTGCTTTTCCATACTCAGTGTGTTTGCAATCTCTTCCCCTCCCTGATGGTCCCTCCTCCAGCAGTGGGCCTGGGTCTGTCTTAAAGCAGCACTGAGCTTCTGCTCCCCTCAGGCCTGCAGGGCCAGCAGGCAGGAATGACCCTCTCCAATTCTTCCATTGGAGAATTTTTGAGGGCAGTGGATCAATGGAACTTCCTCCATGGACTGGAGTTTCTCTATTTATCTCCTAGACACACAAGTGATTTCTTCCATAGTCAATTCTTCCTTCAGTCATGCAGAGTTTGGACTTGTGGGGTACAGGAAATATGAGGCTTCCTCTTGACAGAAACTCAACATGAAAGAAGCTACTCTACTGATGAGATTGTTAATATACAAGAGACTGCTTAAGAGACTTGTATATATGTTTATGTATGTTCATTTATTTCTTTATTAATCTGTTCATATATTTACATTATAATTTTTGTGTTGCTCTTATGAGTATAAACATTATTTTTCTCATCTACATAATGTCTACTATATACATAAGTTGAACATATATGTAGTTCAGTAATGACTCTTTTAACAATATAAACTTACAAGAGTATTTAACAAGAAACCTAAGTTATAAGTAAATGTAAATTTTACTTAAATTTTTCATAGATGTAAAATAAAATAAAAGAATTTTCTTCCTTAGGAAGAAGATATACAGTATACTTACAAAGAATGTTATATAATTCAATAGTATATTTGAAAAGAATAAAGAATAAAAATTTAAAAGTGGTATCTTCACTTGGAGAGGTTTTTATTCCTTTCTGAGAGTGCTGCAGTATGAGTCTCTGAGCAGGAAGGAGTCCATCTTGGACAATATCAGAAAATCTCCATTCCCCATCCCACAACTATCTCTCACTCCTGCTTTCCATTTAAATGACCCACCTCAAAGGAATGCTGAGGGAGCAGCATGGATCTCCTTTCCCAGAGAAACAGCTGGCATCCCTAAGATAATAATTCTAGTCATGTATAGTCATGCTGTGGAAGACTGTGAGCAACAACTGGAGGCTTATAATGACAACTGAGGAAAGCAGCAAGTAACACTCTGAGCATTTGAGGCATCCACATGACATAAATGAACCAATAGTTTTCTCTATTTCTCCCCAAAATAGAGAAAACTGGGGTTGTTGTGGGGATAGATCAGTGATGATAGGAAAATCCTTGTTGCTGTGGAGGTGATAATTTAGGAAAGAATGGAAGATTCAACAGGAAACTAAAGAGAATACATGACATGTCAGGAAATGTTAAGGGTGATGAAGAAGCATAAGTAGGGAAGCTGGGGAGTGAATTTTTGGGAGAAAGGGGGGCTCATGGAGGTGGACGACAGGCAAGATCTGAGGAGTGGGTGTCTGAGTAGTGAGGGAAACTGGCAGAAGCATTGAAGGTTGAGGGGCATAATGAGTAATGCTGCTATGAACACTGGTGTGTCTCTCTGTGGCACTGCTCTCAGTGCTTTTCGGCATATACTCAGTAGTTGTATTGCAGGGTTTCATGGCAAATCTATATGCTACTTCTTTAGGAACTGCCAAACAGTCCGCCACAGGGGCTGGGCCACTCTGCATTCCCACTAACAGTGAATAAGTGTCCCTACCTTTCACATCCTCTCCAACTCATGTAGTTCTCTGTCTTTTTAGTACTGGACAATCCAGTAGGTGTGAACTGATATCTCATTATAGTTTTGATTGGCAGTTTCCTAATCATTAATAATGTTGAACTTTTTTCTTTGTTTTGCCATTTGTATTTCTTCTTTGGGCAAATGTCTATTCAGATCTTTTGCCCATCTTTTTTTTTTTTTTTAAATATTTATTTATTATTATTATTTTTAAATTACATTAAAAAAATATATGAGGTCCCATTCAACCCCACCGCCCCCACCCCCCACTCTCCCCACAGCAACACTCTCTTTTAATCATTTGTCTTTTTATTGTTGAGTTGTAATATCACTTTAAATATCATGGCTATTGAACCTGTACTAGACATGTAATTTCCAAATATTTCCTCCCACTGAGTCAGCTGCCTTTTCACCCTTTTGACAAAGTTTTGTGAGGTACAAAAGTGTTTAATTTTGAGGAGGCCTCATTTATCTGTTTTTCTTCTATTGCTTGCATTTTGGGAGTAAGGTCCAAGAAACCACGACCTACCACAAGGTCTTTAAGATGTTTCCCTGCATTTTCTTCTAATAGTTTTATGGTCCTGGCTTATCTACTTGGGTCTTTGACCAATTTTGAGTTGATTCTTGTATAGTGAGTGAGATAGGGGCCCTTTTTCATTTTTTTGGTTATATATATCCAGTTCTCTCAGCACCATTTGTTGGAAAAACTGTTTTATCCCATCAACATGGACTTGGTAGGTTTGTCAAGAATCATTTGACCATGGGAAGAACATGTGGCTCAAGTGATAAGGCCTCTGCCTACCATATGGGAGGACCCGGGTTTGATGTCTGGGCCTTCTGGTGAAAAAGAAGAGAATCATGTGTGCACGGCAAGCCAGTGCCCACGAGGTGAGCTGAGTGCCCATATGGTGAGTCAAGTGCCCACCTGGTGAGCTGAGTGCCTCACAGTGAGCTGAGTGCCCCCATGGTGAGCTGAGTGCTCATGTGAGGGTCCACATGGTGAGCCAGTGCCCACATGGTGACCATTGTCCACACAGTGAGCCAAGTGCCTGTGTGAGTGTCTGCATGGTGAGCCAAGTGCCTACATGAGTGCCTGTGTACTGAGCCAGTCCCTGTGTGGTGAGCTGAGTGCCCGTGTGGTGAACCAGTACCCACACAAATGAGCCACACAGCAAGGTGATGATGCAACAAGAGAGGAAGGGGAGAGTCAACATGAAGTGCAGCAGAGACTAGGAACTGAGGTGGTGCAATTGACAGGGAACCTCTCTCCACATCAGGGGTCCCCAAAATCGAATCCTGGTGAATCTTAGAGGAGAAAGATGAAAAGAGAAGACAAAAGGAGAGATAGATATGGAAGATCACACAGCAAATGGACACAGGCAGCAAAAACAGCAGGGGGGAGGGGAGAAGAAGAGGAAAAAAAAAAAAGAACCAGTTGACCATAGAGGTGAGGATTTATTTCTATACCCTCAATTCTATTCCACTGATTGATGTGTCTATCTTTATGCCAGTGCCATGGTGTTCTGACCACTGTACCTTTGTAATATGTTTCAGGCTCGGCAGCGAAATGCCTCCCATGTTGCTCTTCTTTTTCAGGATGCTTTTGGCTATCTGGGTGCACTTTCCCTATGAAATGAATTTGAGTAATTGCCTTTTCTTTCTGTAACATAGGCTGGTGGAATTTTGATTGGTGTTTCACTGACTCTATAAATTGTTTTGGGTAGGATTGACATCTTCATGATATTTTCTTCCTATCCATGATCACAGAATGTCTTTCCATTTGTTTAGGTCTTCACTGATTTCTTTTAGCATTGTTTTGTAGTTTCCTATATATAGGCCCTGTACTTCTTTGGAAGTACCCCTTTAGCAGGGGAAAGCCAGGAGAACATAATTTAAAAAAGATGAAAATTTTGACTTGCTCAAATCTTTTAGTCAATACAGTGGCACCATGGTCCCTGTGGGTCAAGATCATGATAACTTGATCATTGTTCTCTCCCCATGTGAAGCAAGATGTGTTAGTGAAGTCATAGACCCTTCTTCAGAGTCCAATAAGTAATCTAGGGCTATGCATCATCAAACACCCTGGTCTCTAAAGAGCAATGGGATTCAGGCAAGACATCCAGTCCCTGGGCCATCTGTTTTTACTCTATTGGGATAATTCTTAGACATGACCACCTGTTTTTCTTTTAATTTCAATGTAATATTTTGTACATCTATTACTCATCCTTCCCAAAATCAGTGATGCTAGGGTCTTAGTATCAGAGGGCCTATTCTGACAGCTCATTTGTGGCACTGGAGAGCTGTGGCCAGTGTGGAATTTGGGGGCAAGTGCTTGAGGGTTCTGCATCTGAATAAATACCTATTGTAACTTTCACCAAACCCAAGTATAGGAAATATTGTCCAGAGTAGGGGTTGGGTAAGACATTCATGGGGGAAGCCTTTTCATTCCCTTATAAGCCAGCCTGGCTCTCTCTGCTGCCCAGATTCTCTCTGTACCTATAAAATTCAGCTTGGATGGTTTAGTATTAAAGGGATGACAGAAACTTATAATTGTGAAATTGGAAAGATAAATGATTTTACTAACCATCTTGATTTGCTTGAGCTTCCATTTTATCCAGGGAGTTATAAGGAAGAAACAAAGATTAACTCAAGTGAGCAGACCTACCAATAATCCTTCTCAGTGCTGACAAAACCCCCAGCCCCAGCATGAGGAGAAGAAATGTAACAGTCGAGCTGACACCAGCAAGGCCTGCTGATCTTCACCAGAGAGCCTCAACCTTACTTCAGCATCCTGCTGGGTGATTATCAAACTGGGCCCCAAAGACACCCTGCTCAAAGAGCCCCACAGCCTTGTAATGTACAGGAAGCATGGAACACATGGACAGCACATAGCAAGGATAAATCGTGTCCCCCTTAACTCTCCCCATTCCCCCCATACCTTCCCTTTTTTCTTGAGCAGTCACATAAGCTGCTCCCACAACTCAAATTTTTAAGCAGAGAGTTTAATGTCTTTTTACATTAATACAACTTTAGCTCAGTAACTCGCTCTGCACTCCCTGTATAAATCTGTTTCATTTTTAGCACAACATAATCAAGCAAGTTTATATATCATGTCTTATATTGGGCATCAAATAAATTTCTTAAGGGATAATCACACAAACTGCCTAAAATCCATGGTCCTTTTTCATGAAGTTACTGCTGAATTAGATGGAACGTTGCAATAATGGGTGTGAAACTGGAATGGTAAATGATTTTCCTAACTATCTTGATTTGCTTGAGATTTCATTTTATCCCAGGACATATAAAGAAGAAATGGAGGCTAACTGAGGTAAACTGACATACCAACAATCCTTTGCAGGGGTGATAAAGCCCCTTGGCATGGACTGAGAGGAGAAACCATGAAAAAGGATTCAAGCTGACACCTGCAAGGCTGACTTCACCAGATGGCTACAATCCTACATCCACATCCTGCTTGCTGATGAACAAACTGGCCTCAAGGACACCCTGCCCAAACAGCCCCCGTGTCCATGTATCTCACAGAACACAGGTACTAACCATAAATAGTGTCCCCTTTATATCTTACCATTCCCCTACAACTCTCCTTTGTCTCAGGCAGCCATATAAACTGCTCCCCCTGCTCAACCCTTTGAGCAGACACCTCTTTTTTGTGCTGCCCTGCATTAATGCAACTTCAGCTCAATAAACTTCCCCTGCACTCCCTTTAAAGCCTCTGTGTTTTATTTTACCATAAAATGGGAAAAAGATACTCTTGGGAGGAAGAACCAAGAGAGAAACATCTTTTCACAAAAATTGGTTCATTGTAAGACATTTTTGGCTATTCTGGGCCCCCTCCCCTACACTTTCAAATAAATTTGATTATGGATTTTTTGATTTCTGCAAAAAATGTGTTGGGATTTTTATTGGGATTGTGTTGAATCTGTAAATCAGTTTGGGTAGAATTGATTTTTTTTTTTAAAGATTTATTTATTTATTTAATTCTCCCCCCTCCCCTGGTTGTCTGTTCTCTGTGTCTATTTGCTGTGCCTTGTTTCTTTGTCCGCTTCTGTTGTTGTCAGCAGCATGGGAAGTGTGGGCGGCGCCATTCCTGGGCAGGCTGCACTTTCTTTCGCGCTAGGCGGCTCTCCTTACGGGGCGCACTCCTTGCGCGTGGGGCTCCCCTACACGGGGGACACCCCTGCATGGCAGGGCACTGCTTGCGTGCATCAGCACTGCGCATGGGCCAGCTCCATACGGGTCAAGGAGGCCCGGGGTTTGAACTGCGGACCTCCCATGTGGTAGATGGACGCCCTAACCACCGGGCCAAGTCCGTTTCCCAGAATTGATATCTTAATGATAGTCTTCCAATCCATGAACATGGAATGCCCTGTCATTTATTTACATCCTCTTTGGTTTCTTTCAGTAATGTTTTGTAGTTTTCTGAGTATATGTCCTTTATGTACTTGGTTAAATTTTTTCCTAAATATTTGGATGTTTTAGTTGCTTTTATAAATGAAAATTTTTTCCTGATTTTCTCCTCAGATTGCACATTGGTAGTGTATAGAAATGTTCTTGACTCTTGCATATTAATATTGTATCCCACCACTTTGCTGAACTCATCCATTAATTCCAGTAGTTTTGTTGTGGATTTTCATCCCTCTCTTTGTGCATACAAGGCA
Source organism: Dasypus novemcinctus (assembly GCF_030445035.2). NCBI lineage: Eukaryota > Metazoa > Chordata > Mammalia > Cingulata > Dasypodidae > Dasypus > Dasypus novemcinctus. Next base: position 2,170,464 of record NW_026688145.1, read on the forward strand.
CACAAAAATATGTGAATATTTATTTATATACAATACAAACACCTATATACACACACCCATAATATAAATATATATGTAATTTCCCCACATAGTTGTTCAGTGCCAGTTCCACCTAATGCTCTGTAAAATGGGTTTTAAAGTGTAATTATCAAGAACAGTCCTGAGCCTTCATACTTTGAGGAGGACCACAGAGTTGGTCACTGGGTCAACCTCACAAGTGGCTCAGCTCTGAGAGGCCGCAGTGGCATTTTAATGTTCATTCATGTACATTCACTGTACCCTGTACACTATGGTCTAGGCAGCTGCTCCTGTTGTGGAAAAAAACAAATATTTTTGGAATAACCTGCCCCTATTTATTGTTGTCCCATTCTAAGCACTCCTGACATTTGTGGGTCTAGAATCCTAGCTGACATCCAACTCTCCCTTTCCTCTGACCTAGGGACCTGCAGATGCCATGGTTTTCCCCATCTCTCTGGCTACTTTCTGGGGCCTGCAGGCTCCCAGGGATCAGAATACATTCTCCACACCTCTCAAATCCCTACCTCCTTCCTCAGCCTCATATCTAAAAGTCAGAGTGGAAAGACACAGAGTAAAAGAATATACATGCAGAAAATACATTTGCAGTAGGAAAAAGTGAAGTCCACACACACAGTAAAGTGGAGGCAAGAGAGAAAAGCAGACACAAAGAAACATAGCGGTAGGACGTCTGGGAATATGGTGGACCAGAAAGACATGGAACTCTCTTCTCTCCCAGAAGGATAGCAAGGGGACTGGCTGAAATGGCCTGGAAAAAATCTTCTAGAGTTTAGGATAGCAGGCAAAGGCTAGACACCACCCAGAAGAGAGAGGGACAAGGAAAAGAATCGGGATGGCAAAACAGAGTTAAAATCAGCAGCTGCTCCTGCAGGCACCCTGTCCCCACTAAAGACACTTTAGAATTCTCAGGCCTCTGGGCTGCTCCAGACAAAGGAGGCTCCAGGGGTCCACCTCCCCAGGAAAGGGGAGAGAGGGGGACACAGCCTAAGGCTGACTCAGCTTTTGACCCACAAATTTGGACTGTTGGGCCCTAAAAAACCTTCCACACTGGGTGGCACTGCACCATCCTTTGCCTTGGGAGCCAACTAGGGACTAAAGAGATCTGGGACTAAAGAGATGTGACCCTCTCAATCTCCCTCTCTACTAAACGGATCTGACTGTGGAGGACTCACCTCCCCAGGGAGGGGCAGAGAAAGGGCACAGCCTAAGAGGAACAACCTTTGACCCATAAATCTGGTCTGCTCTATCCCACAAGCCCTTGCAGGCCAGGTGTGGCCATGCCATTGTTTGTCTTGAGAGCAAGGTCAGGACAAAAGAGATCCTGGACTAAAGAAGCCAACCCTCCCAATCTCCTTCTCTACTAACTGGGAATGGTTGTTGAGGACACAGAGGAGAGTGGAAATATTTCCTACCTGGGAAAAGTAAGGGGGCTTCCAGCAAAGGCTGGAGAGCTGTCTCTGAGAAAGTTTGAATTACAAGGCTCTTAGCCTCCAGGCAGGAACCTCTAAACACAGTGGTCCAAGTTAACAGCAAACACTCTTTGACCTGGCTTTCAACTGCCAGGACTGCAAAGATTGCCATCTCCTGGTAGATAAAGTAAGTGCATGTGAAAATCATTGCCAAAATCAATATTCCCTCAAATAAAGAGCAGGGCTCCTGAGGGCTCTGGAGACATCCAGACACTGTAGGCAGGGCAGACAACTCAGGAGTTTGGTGTCCTGCCACTGGGTGCTACATTGGAATTTATGCTCCCCAGTGTGACAGTTGGACTCCATTGTGGTTTCCCTACACATGGCTCTTCGGCCCCTTCTATTTGAACCTATAGTGAGTACTAGAGTTGATAGGTATATGTCCAAGTGTTATTGGATTTTATCTAGGTTCTTGGCTATGCTGCAGAAATAAATTTCAAGAGCACGCCAGATGAGTTAGATCAGTAATTTATTCAGGTAGGGAGGGAAGAAAAATGGGAGAAAATAACAGAGCTGTGGCCCCAGGTAGAGCAGAAAGGCGTGAAAAGGGATAAAGAGGGCTGATTTACAAGCTACAATTACCGGTTACAGATTATAATCCCCAGGTTTACTTGCATGGCCACATGGCAGAGGAAAAATAGCAAGATCAGCTTGCAGAGGGCAGGAACAGGTCCAGAGGCAAGAGAGCAGGGCGAGAATGCTCAGGCCTCCTTGTCTGCTTTATGAACTATTAACTAATCCACCCCTTTGCTAATGACAGGGGAGGGGTGCCAGCTGTTTGCTGTTTGATTGATCACCCCACCCATCAACCCCTTAGTGAGGATGCAATGATCAAGTCCCTAGGGAATATTGAGGGCTTTTCCTTGCATCCAGAAGAAGTCTTTGTTCTGGATAGCAGAATCCTGGGGGTATGGCCTTCCAGCAGCCATCTTGGGGGTTACTCATGTCCACGTGGACTCTCTGCAAGATTCCAGATCTGTCTATTAATTCCCTATCTTATTATCCTGCTTCACAAGAGACTTAAATCTCTGGGCTGTCCATCTTCCAGTTGTGCCCTGAAACACAACAGCATTCCAGCACCTACTCTCCAGTTCATTGGATTCACCCAGGACAACTAACAAGGTGATGGCTGACAACAACCATCTCAAGGAACAGAGAAAGTCTGCACCTGCAAGCAAGATAGCCCCATGGGATCTAAGTCCCCTCTCAACTAGAGGCAGAGTGGGCATTACTTTCCCAGAATCATCAGGATTTGGAAATGAAACATGGACTAGAGTAGACTTACTTTTATTCTACTGTAGTCTTATTTTTATCCTAATAATGGAAGAATTCTTGTCATTGATATGGAGGCAGTGATCACTGATGGTTCTGAGGGGAAGGAAAGGGAAAAATAGGTGTAATATGGGGGCATTATCAGGCCTGGGGAATTGTCCTGAATGACATTGCAGTGACAGTTACAGGCCATGGTATGGCCATTTGTAACAACTTACAAAACTGTGTGGGAGAGAGGGTTAACTACAATGTAAACTATAATCCATGCTTAATGGCAATGCTCCAAGATGTGTTCATCAATTGTGGCAAATATACCACAGTAATGAAAAATGGTGCTGTGGGAAAATATGGGAGGGCTAGGGAGTGGAGTATATGAGAATCCCCTATATTTTTTATGTAAAATTTATGTAATCTAAGTTTCCTTTAAAAAAGTAAAAAAGCATATTTTTTTAAAAGTAAATAAATAAGAAAGGCTTTTTTCTGGCTTTTATATCCTCTCTCCCCAAGTCCCTAGGAAGGGAGTCTGCAACCCATTACTGGGTCCAGCGACCAGTTTTAAGCAGTTAACATTAGGGACAATCCTAATGATCCAAGTTGAACTGACAATCAGAGAGCAGCATAACACACAACCTCTAGCCACTACATCTCTATGAAAGAGAAAGAAATTAAGCATCTGTGTAAACTACCATCAAAACCAGAAGTTGTATAGTCAGGATTTCTCTATGAAAATAGAATAAATAAGAGGTATCTGTCAATAGTAAGAGATTTTATCAGTCTCTCACACAACTGTGGGGATGCACAAGTCCAGGTTCTGCAGGCAGGCTGCAACCAGGGGCTCCAATGAAAGTCCAATGAAGGTCCTTGATGAGCTCTGGGAGATGCTGCCTGCCCAAAGATGAGCTGGGAAATTCTCTCTCAATGCTGGAATCACTTCCCCTTTTGAGGCATTCAACTGATTGGATAAAGCATCACTCATTGCTGATGGCAATCTCCCTGACTGATGTAATTGTAATCAGCTATCTATGATTTACCACTGTAGTGAAGTCAGTGGTAACTAAAGTCCATAAATGCCCTTGTATTACAGTTAGCCCAGTGCTTACTTGACCAAACAACCGGGCACAATTACCTGGCCCAGTTAACCCATTAGCCTAACCATCACAGATGTTTAGACATCAGCAAAAAATTATGAGCAATACTAAGAAAATGGAACTTTCATGAAAGAATGAACTTGTATGTCCAAGAAGCACACTGTGGCTCAATCAAAATAAACCTGCATAGACCTGCTCCAAGAAACATACTAGTCAGAATGTAAAACATTAAAGATAAAAAGAAAATTCTGAGAGCAGCAAGGGAGAAGCAAACCTTCACAGACAAGGGATGCCCAATAAAACTTAACTGTGGATATCTCAGCAGAAACCATGAAGGTGAGAAGACAGTGGTATGATACACTTAGGATATTGAAAGAGAATAACTGCCAGCTGAGAATGCTTTATCCAGCAAAATTGTCTGTAGCAATTTGATACAGTTTTGAATTTAAAAAACAGATATTGGATTATGTTTGTAAACTGGTCTGAACCTGATGATTACATTATGATTAGGGCTTTGATTGAGCCATATCAGTAGGGTGTTGAATCCATGCCCTTGGTAGGTGTGGACCTACAGATAAAAGGCATGGCAAAGGACAGAGTTGGAGCTTTTTGATGCTGGAGGTTTTTGATGTTGAAGTTCTGATGTTGGAGTTTGCTGCTGAAGTCTTAAGCTGGAGCCCAGGGAAGTAAGCACACAGAGGAAAGAGAAGCAAGCCCTGGGAAGAGAGGAACCCTGAGCCTGGAGAGAAGCAAGCCATGGGAAGAGAAGAACCCTATGCATGGAGAGAAGCAAGACCCAGGAAGAGAGGAACCCAGGAAGCCTGAACCCTCACAGACATCACCAGTCATCTTGCACCAACACATGAAAATAGACTTTGGTGAGGGAATTAACTTACACTTTATGACTTGACATCTGTAAGTTCCTACCCCAAATATATACCCCTTAGGAGAGCCAAAAGACTTCTGGTATTTTGCATCAGCACCCCTTTTGCTAACTAATATATTGTCCTTCAATTATTGAAGTGAATATAAAATATTCACAAACAAACACAAACTAAGAAAGTTGGTAAAAAAGAATCCACTTTGCAGCAAATATTAAAGGAAGCCTTAGAGACTGAAAGAAAAAGACAGGAGAGAGTGGCATGGAGGAGAGTATAGAAGAAAGAATAGCAGAAAGGATATCCAAAAGAGTAAAAAGTTAGATGAAAATATAATGTGACATATGAAAACCAAAGAATAAAATGGTGGAAATAAATTATGCATTTACAGTAATATCATTGAACGTGAATGGATCAAATTCCCCAATCAAAATATAAAGGCTGACTGAATAAATAAAAATACATGAGCCATCCATATTCTGCTTACAAGAGACTCACCTTAGACCCAGGGTTACAAACTGGCTGAAAGTAAAAGGTTGGAAGAAGATAGGCCATGCAAACTGTAACCAAAAAAGAGCAGGTACAGGTACACTAATATCAGATAAAACAGACTTTAAATGCAAAAAAAGTTATGATAGAGAAGTCCAGTATCTATTACTAAAAGGGACAATCCATCAGGAAGATAGAGCAGTCACAAATATCTATGCACCAAAAGAGGGAGACCAAAAATACATGAGAGAATCTGGAAAAGAGAAATAGAAATCATTATAATAATCTTTGGAGACTTCAACACACCACTCACATCATTAGATAGAACAACTAGACAGAAGATGAGTAAGGAAACAGAGAACTTGAACAATAAGATAAACATGTTAGACCTAACAGACATATACAGAATGTTGCATCCAAACTCTGTGGGTTTTGCATTCTTCTCAAGGGCCCATGGATCATTTTGCAGGATAGACCACATGTTAGGGTCAATGCAGCTCTCAGTAAGTGTAAAAAGATTGAATTTATACAAAGCAACTTCTCCTATCATAATGGAATGAAACTAGAAATAAATGACAGGCAGGAAATAGATAAATTCAGAAATGTGTGGAGGTTAAACACCACACCACCAAATAATCAGTGGGTCAAAGAAGAAATGGCAAGTGAAATCAGTAAATATTTTGAGACAAATGAAACAAGAACACAGATACAAAACTTATGGAATGCAGCAAAGGGAATCTTGAGAGGGAAATTTATAGCACTGACACCTATAGTAAAAAAGAAGAAAGAGCTAAACTCAAAGATTTAACTGAATGACCAGATGTGCTCAAGCGGTTGAGCTCCAGGCTCCCACTTGGGAAGTCTTGGATTCAGTTCTCAGTGCCTCCTGAAAAAACAAAACAAAACAAAACAAAACAACAAGCAAAACAAATAAAAAACCAACTTTAGGAAACTGATGTGGCTCAGTGATTGTGCATCAGCTTCCCTCATGAAAGGTCATAGATTCACTCCCTGGCCCTCTGTAGTTCAAAAAGAAAAAAAGATTTAACTGAAAAACTGGGAAGCTAGGAAAAGAACAGCAAACACATCCCACAGCAAGCAGAGGGAAAGAAATAATAAAGATTAGAGGAGAAATAAATGAAATTGAGGACAAAAAAAAAAAAAGAATAAAATTAACAAAATCAAAAGGTTGGGGGAGCAGATGTGGCTCAAGCAGTTGAGTGCCTGCTTTGCACATGGATGGTCCTAGTTTCGGTTCCCAGTACCTCCTAAAAACAAACAAAATACAACAAGCAAACAAACCAAAAAACCAACCCGGGGGAGCTGATGTGGCTCAAGGGTTGAGCTCCAGCTTCCCACATATGAGGTACTGTGTTCAATCCTCGGTCCCATTACCTAAAAAAAAAAAAAAAAAAAAAAAAACCACACACACTAAACAACAACAACATAAAAAAAAAAAAACACCAGAAGCTGGTTCTTAGAGAAAATCAATATAATTGACAAAACTCCATTTAGAAAAAAAGACAGAAGATGCAAATAAATACAATGTGAAATGAAAGGGGGAGGTTATGACTGATCCCACAGAAATATAAAGGATCATAAGAGGCTATTATGAAGAACTGTATGCCAACAAACTAGGTAGCTTAGATGAAATGGACACATTCCAGGAAATGCACAAACAACCTACACTGATGCTAAGAGAAATACAAGGAATTAAACCAATCACATTTATGTATGTATGTATGTATTTAAATTTACCCCCTTCCCTGATGTTTCTCTTTGTCTGCTCATTGTTTGCTCACCTTCTCCAGGAGGCACTGGGAGCCAAACCAGGGATTTCCCACATGGGAGATGAATGCCCACCCACTGTCCATGGGCTGTGGTATCTGCTGATCTGTGGCATCTGCTGGTTTAGAAGTCTGCTCATTGCAGCAAGGTGCAACATCTAGTTCTTGTAGCTGCAGGTGTGGGGTCCAGCTCTCATTGCAGCAGGTGTGGGCATCTACCTCTTGTTCAGTGGGTGCGTGCATCTGCTTGTCTTTTTTAGGAGGCACCAGGACCCTAACCCAGGACCTTCCATCTGGTAGGGGGATGCTCAACTGGTTCAGCCACATCTGCTTCCCACCAATCACATTTAAAGAGATTGAATCAGTCATCAATAATATCCCAACAAGGAAAACTCTAGGGTCAGATGGCTTCATAGGTGAATTCTACCAAGTAGTTCAAAAAGAATCAACACCAACCCTGTTTAAAGTTTTCCAAAATACTGAAGAGGAGGGAAAATTACCCAAAACATCTTATGAAGCCATCACCCTAATAGCAAAGCCACATAAACACACTATAAGAAAGGAAAATTATAGAACAATCACTCTAATGATCATAGTTGCAAAAATTATCAAGAAAATAGTTGTAAAACAAATCCAACAGTATATCAAAGGACATACAGCATGACCAAGTGGAATTTATTCCTGGAATGAGAGACTGGTTCAACATAAGAAAATCAATCAACATAATATACCAGGTTAACGAATTGAAGGAAAACCCCACAAGAACATCTCAATCAATGCAGATAGGGCATTTGACAAAATCCAGCATCCTTTCTTGATAAAAAGACTTCAAAAGATAGGAATAGGAGGAAAATGCCTCAATATGATAAAAGACATATATGACAACCCTCAGCCATCATTGTACTCAATGGGAAAAGTTTGAAAGTTTTCCCTCTAAGATCAGGAACAAGACAAGGATGCCCACTGTTGCCATTGTTATTGAACATTGTATTAGAAGTTCTAGGTAAAGCAATGAGACAAGAGAAAAATTAAAGGCATCTGTATTATTTTTGGAATTCATAACTGTCAGAGTCTTGTTCAGTGACCCGAGGTATCGGGAATGAAAGACAAAGAAAGATTGGGTTCAGAGGATCTGAGAGCATTGATCTCTCAAGCTCATCAGACAACTTTATTGAGTCGAGGGGCTAGTATATATACCCCTAACCTACGTGACATTCAGCACAAAATCAAATTACCTATTACCCTTACCTCATACTATATTAACTAGTGATTGATGAAAACCCAACAAACTTTACTGGAACTATTATTATAAAAATCAGTAACTATACTCATAAATCCTGTTACTCAGGTTGTTCTGTTCTATAGGTATTGTTCTGCCTGCAGGTGTGCTGACCCAGCCAAGATTGTGCTCCGCACCGATAATCATAAGGGAAAGCTTGACTCAGTGGTCAAAGAAGTAACTTGCTTCCATGGAAACAACATGCCTTTGTTTCCCACAATAACCATATCAAACCGGTACACTCCACACTCTGAAATCCAAAAACACATTACAATATTCAAATAAACCTTAAACCAGTAACAATGCAAGTACTAAATCATATCACAATCAATTTTAAGAAATACAGTTTGTCTTGGGGCAAAGTCTTGTCTGCTATAGACCTCTGAGACTTACAAAACAATTTATCTATTTCCAATACACAAATGGACAGACAATGGATAAACATTTTCATTATAAGAAGGAGAAATTGGGGGTGAAACATGCCTCATGGGTCCTCTACAGTTCAGTAAACCTGCAGGGCATCCTCCATTCCATTTCAGTCTGAGAGTCATTCTTAAGATGATGGTCTCTACTCCTTGGTGCCTTATGGGAACCCACCCTTTCCACAGGCTTGCACAAAGGCCATTTCCTTGGTTCCACCCTCATCAAGTATCTGGGTGTCAACCAAGCTCCAGAGCTCTCCCTCCCAGAGTGTTGGGGTGATTGCCACACTTTATCCAATCTTTGGGTTAGAGTCCTAACCCCCCTAGTACAGTGATGTGAAGACAACATTTCCCCTAACATTTGACATACAGCCTCAACCCTCTCAGAGCAATTAGTTGACCATCTCATCTTCCCTAAACTTTGGGGGACAGGTACACCCCTCATAGATCTATGGAGTGCTGACTTTAACCACCCTAATTCTTGGGGAATGTGCTCCACCCTCTCTGTACCCTGGGGCAGCAAAACTCTCCCACAATATCAGGCAGAAACATCCACCCTCTTCAATGCTGGGGCAAACTCACCCTTTCTGTATACATGGGTGGGATTCCTCTCTTGGCCCAAGGTGATGTCTTAATTCCAGATCTCAGCTTCCATGGTTTTCCTCTTAAAGCTGTTTTGCCTTCATTCTCTCCTTTCTATGTCCCTTTTAGTCCAAACTGACAGTGGTTTTGTTCATACAGTTCTCTCAAAAACCTTGTTGCTTTAGCATGCAAGAAGCAGGGGTCCAAGCCATCAGACAGTAAGACTTTCCACAAGTCTTTTTGAGATAACTGCATCTTCAATCCTGATTTACAAGTTCTAAGTTTAGTTAAGTCCTCCAATGGGGCACTTTCATCTGGGAGCTTGTTTAAAAGACGCTTGGAATTTCCAGAATCAGTTTCTGTTTTCTTTGTGCCCAAAAGTTCGGTCCTCAGCATATCTGTCATCTAGCATTTTGCTATAAGCTGCAAGCAGAAGCCAAGATGCATTCTCTGGGTTTGCTTTGAAAATTTCTTCAGCTAAATGCCCAGGCTCACCATTTTCAAATTCTTCCTTCCATAAAACACAAGGATTTAATCTTGCTAATTTCTCTACAACTTTAAAACATGGATAACCTTTCCTCCAGTTCCCAGTAATAGTTTCATCATTTACTTTGAAGGCATCATAAAAAGTTTCTTTAGCAGCCACATTCCTACCAACAGTCTCTTCAAAGCACTGTAGGCCTTTTCTTCCAAGCCATCTCATAATTCCTCCAAGAAATGCCCCTTACCTATTTATAAAACTGTTCCAGCATTTCAGTAATTACAAAAGCACTTCCTTACTCCTTGGTACAAATTATATTTAGTCAGCCAAAGGGGTGCTGAAGCAAAATACCAGAAATTGGTTTGCTTTCATAAAGGACATTTATTTGGGGTAGGAGCTTACAGGTACCAGGCCATAAGGCATAAGTTACTTCCCTCACCAAAGTCTATTTCCATGTGTTGGAGCAAGATGGCTCCTGATGTCTCAAATGATTCAGGCTTCCTGGGTTCCTCTGGGCTCAGTTCCCCTGTTTTCTCCACAAGGTCAGCTGTGGCTATCAGGTAAATGGCTCTGTCTCTCTTCCGGGGGTTTCTGCCATGTCTAAGGAGCCATCCCTGTTCTTTGTGTTTTTCTCCTGGCTCAAGGTTCCTCTCTTCCTGGGGCTTGCTTCTCTTTCCTGTGTGCTTACTTCTGTGTGTTTGACTTCAGCATCAAACCCCAACATCAAAATTCCAACATCAGAAACCCCCAACTCTGTCCTTTGCCATGCCTTCTATCTCTCAGTCCCCACCCACCAAGGGGTGGGGACTAATGCTCTAACGATGTGGCCCAATCAAAGCCCTTATCATAACTTAATCATGCCCAGGTATAGATCAAATTACAAACATAATCTAATATCAATTTTTGGGATTCATAACCATATCAAACTGCTACAGCATCCGAATAGGAAAAGAGCAAGTAAAACTCTCACTCTGCAGATTTCATGATCCTATATTCAGAAAATTCTGAAAGGTCTAAGAAAATCTAATTGAGAAAATAAATGAAAATTCTGTAAGGTTTTTGTACTCTAGCACTGAAAAATCTATGAAGGCAATTAGGGAAAAAATTCCATTTATGAAAGTAACAAAAAGACTCAAATATGTAGGAATCAGTTTGCCCAAAGAAGTACAGAATCTCTTTGGACAAAACTCCAAAACAATGCTAAAAGAAATCAATGAAGACCTAAACAAATGGAAAGACATTCTGTGTTCATGGATTGGAGGACTAAATATCTGAAGATGTCAAACCTACCCAAATGGGTTTATAGATTCAGTGCAATGCCAATCAAAATTCCAACAGTCTACTTTTATAAAATAAAAAATGCAATTGCCAAACTCATTTGGAAAGGAAAGTGCACCTGGATAGCAAAAACCATGCTAAAAAAGAAGAGCAACATGGGAGGAATTTCACTACCCAACCTTGAAACATATTACAAAGCTACAGTGGTCAAAACAGCACAGTACTGACTATGGACATAAAGATAGACCAATTGATCAGTAGACTAGAATTGAGAGTCCTGAAATAAACCTTCACCTCTACAGTCAACTGATTTTTTTCTTAAGATTTATTTTATCTATTTCTCTCCCATTTCCCTCCCCCCCCCCATTGTCTGCTCTCTTGTGTCCATTCACTGTGTGTTCTTCTGTGTCCACTTGCATTCTCAGCATCACCACCAATCTGTGTCTTTTTCTGTTGCCTCATCTTGCTGCATCAACTCTCTGTGTGTGCAGCACCACTCCTGGGTGGGCTGTACCTTTTTTGCAAGGGGAGCCCCACACACAAGGAGTGCACCCCACATGGACAGCTGCTCCATGCAAAAAAAGTGCAGCCTACCCAGGAGTGGCATCACACATGCAAAGAACTGATACAGCAAGATGGTCTAACAAAAAGAGACACTGACTCCCAGTGCTGCTGACAAGAATACAAGGAGACACAGAAGAACACACAGCACATGGATACGAAGAGCAGACAATGGGATGGGGAAGGAGAGAGGAATATTTTTTTTAAAACTTCAAATAAATAAATAAATAAATAGGAAAGGCAGGACCATAAAATTTCCAGGAGGAAATATACAAAAACATCTTAAAGACATTGTGGTATGTGGTGGTTTCTTGGACCTTACGCTGAAAACATATACAACAACAAGAACAAAAATAAATAAATGGAACCTCCCCATAACTAAACACTTTTGCATCAAATAGGACTTTGTCAAAAGGTTGAAATAGCAGCCAACTCAATGGGAGAAATTATTTTGAAATCACTATCTGATTTTTAATATCCATGATATATGAAGAGAAGTTACAACTCAACAATAAAAAACCAAAATACCCAATTTAAAAATAGGCAAAAGATTTGAATAGACATTTGTGCAAAGAAGAAATACAAATGGCAAAAAACATGTAAAAAATATTCAACATAACAAATGATTAGGGAATTGCAAATTAAAACTACAATGAGGGAAGTGGATTTGGCCCAATGGATAGGGCATCCACCTACCACATGGGAGGTCCAAAGTTCAAACCTAGGGCCTCCTGACCCATGTGATGAGCTGGCACACTAGCAGCACTGAGGCACACAAGGAGTGCCATGCAGGGGTGTTCCCCATGTAGGGAAGCCCCATGCACAAGGAGTGCACCCATAAGGAGAGCTACCCAGTGCATAAAAAGTGCAGCCTGCCCAGGAATGGCACCGCACACCTGGAGAGCTGATGCAGCAAGGTGATGCAACAAAAAGAGACACAGATTCTGGGTGCCACTGACAAGAATCCACACAGACACAGAAGAACTCACAGTGAATGGACACAGAGAGCAGACAATTGGGGGGTAAGGGAGTGGTTGGGGAAGGGAAGAGAAATTTTAAAAAACTACAGTGAGATATCATTTCACACTTATCAGAATTGCCGCTATTAAAAAGACAGACAAATATAAGTGTTGGAGAGGATGTGGACAGATGGAAACAGTTATTCACTGTTGGTGGGAACGCAGAACGTACAGCCACTGTGGAGGACTGTTTGGCAATTCCTAAAAGAATTTGCATAAAGATTTGCCACATGACCCTGCAATATCACCACTGGGTATATACCTAGAAGAACTGAAAGTAGTGATGCAAACAAACATCTGCACATGTATGTTCACAACAACGTTATTCAGGATTGTAAAAAGATGGAAACGACCCAGATGTACATCAACCAATGAATGGATAAACAAACTGTGGTGTATGCACATGATGGAATATCACACAGCTGTAAGAAGAAGAAATGTAGTCAAATAGCATATGACAACATGGGTGAATATCAAGGACATTATGTTGAGCAAAGCAAGACAGATACAAAAGGACAAATACTGCACAATTTCATTACAATGAACTACATATATTGTGGAACATATTTTAAGATTCCACATAAATAGACTAATAGAAAGAAACTCATAAAGATGCAATTAGATTAGTGGTTAATTGGGGCTAGGAAAGGCATACTAAGGTGTGTGGAGTTTTTCTCCTTGGAGTAATGAAATAAATCTAAAATTTTTTATGATGATGATTGCACAATATTGTGATTCTACTAAAAGTCATTGATTATACACTTTAGATAGATCATATGGTATGCGAATATATCTCAATAAAACTGCTTAATAAATAAATAATTGTTGAAGAACAGCCAGAAATTGCGGCTAGGTACAGGAAGGGAAAAAGAGACTGAGAAGTGAAGAATTTTCTTGTTTGCTTTTTTATTATTATTGAAATAATGAAAAAGCTCGAATAATGATTGGAGTGATGAATGCAGAAGAAAAAAATAATATGGAAAGATTTTTACTTCAACATATGGGTGACTTACCTGCTGAGACCAGGTTTTATGTTGGATATTCCCCAGGAAACTTCTGAGTTCAGAAGGAAGGTAGTAAACCAGGGGCAGGCCCCCACTGGGCATCTGTGTACCCACATCTCCGTGCACCCTGGGCTGGTGCACTGTTCTGGGCCTGCCAAGCCTCCAGGTGGCAGTGAGCTCCTGGACCAGCAAACTGTGGCTATCTCCTGACTGCACAGGCCAGGGGTTGGTGCCGCGGAGGCAGGAGGACTCTGGCTAAGCGGAGTGATGTGAGAAGTCACATGCAGGCTTTGTGCTGCACCAGGAGCTTTCTCCTGGGATCCTCCACGGGGTGGGGATAAAAGCCTGGGTCCCAGGACTACTGTTGCCCCAGGAATCTGGGCTTGGGCTGGAGGCTCCCGGATCCTGCTCCTTCTGCGGGCCCTTCCCTCTGAAGCTTCAGGGTCACTGCGCTGAGGAGTCCACTTCACCAGGCTCCGGAGACTGGCACTGAACGCTCCCAACACCCTCTTAGAGATACAGGTGCAAGGCAGGTGAGGGGCACATTTTCACCACCCAGCTGGGCCGGCGCTTCCTGCGCTGTGGCCCGCCCGCCTGCAGGGGGCGCGAAGCCGCCTTTTCTGAGGAAACGCCCCGGAAACGCCTCCACGTTCCTGCGGTAGCGAAACAGTCGTGACAGGAGTTGGAAGGCTTCGTCCCTCGGGACCGCGGGGAGCTGCCCGGATCGGGACTGCTCGACGCTGGGCATGAGGAGAGAGCCCCTCTTCCCGCGGGGCCGCGCAGGGCTGCGTGATGGTGCTTCGAGGGCTTTCTTCCCTAAGTGTGAGTGGAGGACTTCGGTTTCCTTCCCCAGTTCAAGGTAAGGGAGAGGAGGGTGACGCACCAGAGCCGCTGCCTCTGCTGCTGCTTCTCCTCCCACCCTTGCAACCAGCTTGATTTCTGAAAACTGCAAGGAGACCTAAACCCAAGCTGACCAGCCTCAGAAGCCACCATCCTCTCTCAGTTCCTTACTGGTGGCTGCAGTGGCACCTACCAAGTAGGCGGGGTGTAATAATATTTGAAATCGTGATGAGTCTTTTTCAGATTCCTTAATTTTCTCTTTCTCTACTTTCAGTTTAAAAGGGACCATCCTTTTTCAGTGGTCATTGGCCCTGTATTTGGGGGATTGTTGCTGTTCCATTAGAGAATGTGGCAGAATTCCCCAGGATGGGGGTTCAGTATTCTTTCAGTTGTGTGCATCTCTACCCCCTGGCAATGACCCATGAACATTTGAACATATTTATATACCTTATATGTATGCCCAGGTGAACTTCCTGTCATTTATCTCCCATCACTGACAACCCACATCAGTGCTCCTCCCTTGCCATAGTTGTAACCCTTCTGTGATCCAAAACTCCTTCAAAAATGAAAACAACTGTATTGCCAATTAGATTAATAAGAAAAGGAGGTAGTAATGATAATCTTAAACATAAGAAATAAATGTATATTAATTTAGCAAAACTAAATCTAAAAGTAAAAAAATTGGGGTATTAAAATGAAAAATAATAAAAATAATTTATTTTTAACGTTTTCCCTTTCATCACTGTAATAACTGTTGTCCTGTATGTACAGTGGTAATTTCTTACATTTCTTCCTCAGTGTCTTTTTTTCCATTATGTCTTCAAAGAAGTTTTAGGTCTTGGTCCATATACCCAACATCCTCCCTTAAGAATGTTATGGAATGACGAGATGGAAAGAAAGAGGGTAACATAAAAATAGGGATTATTTTAAAATTACAATACATGATTACCTAAAGTATATTTTAAAAAATATGTCCCAAAAGTATTTTTTTCAGAGCAGTAAATTTTTAAGAGCAAATATTACAAAGAAGGTAAGGTGCGTTTCTAGGAATTGCTCCATATTGTCAAAGGTATCTGTTCAGACACAATTGCTTGTAGTGTACTTTTAAAACCCATTTTAGAAACGTCACCACTTTCATTACTCACTTTAGTGAATAGATTGTTCTTTTCTTTATTCTTAACCCATCTACTCAAAGGATTTTCTTATTTATTGATGTTTTTGCAGAACTAACTTTTAGTTGTGTTGCTTCTATTGTTTTTATACTGTTTCATTCATCTCTGCTCTAATCTTTATTTCTAACTTTGGATTTAGTTTGCTCTTCTTTGTGTATTTCCTTAAGATATAAAATTATGTTATTGATTTGAGATGGTTATTCTTTCAAAATCAAGTTGTTTTTTGCTATAAATTTCTCTGTTAATGTTTTCAGTGCATTTTAAGATTTGATATGTTGTGTATTTATTTGTTAATCTCAAAGTGTTGTCTAATTCCTCTCATGATTTCATCTGTGAGCCGTAGATTCATGTGTGCTGTTCAATTTCCACATACTTGTGAAACTTTCTAATTTATCTTTTATTTTTGATTTCTAGTTTCATTCTATTGGTAAAAGAAGATACTTAATGTTTCAGTGTTTTTATATATGTTGTGGGGTAACATATGATCTATTTTAGAAATGTTCCATGTGAACTTGAGAAGAATATATTCTGCAGGATCTAGTTGGCTTATAGAGTTGTTCAAGTCCTCTCTGTCCTTAATGATTGTCTGTCTAGTTTTTCTATCCATTTGTGAAAGTGGAAAATTAAATTCTCCAACTATTATGATAGATCTATTTCTCATTTCAAATATGTCATTTTTTCCTCTCTATATTTAAGTACTCTGTTGTTCCATGTATATATGTTTTTAGTTATTATATGTTCTTGATATATTGACCCTTTTATGACTATGTAAATGTTTCATCTTTTGTAGACATGTCTGTTTTAATTTTGTCTATTACGCAAGTGAGTCTAACTTTCTTTTTGTTATTATCTGCATGTCATATTTCAGTATTGCTGCCAGCTTTCTCACTTTCAACCTCTCTGGGCCTTTGGTTCTAAAGTGGGTGTGGGGGCCAGGTATACTTCAGTGGTTTTTTACTTTAGTTTTTATAAACTGTGTATTTTATTTCTAATATTTAAACCTGTCATTATTTTTCTATTCTTGAATTTTGTAATATATTAGGCTTAATTTTTAAAGAAGTTTTGGATCACAGCAGGATTCAACTATGGCAAGGCTGGAGCATTGTTGTGGAGTGTCATTGATGGGGCATGCATAGAAGGGAGTTCACCTGGGCATGCATATAGAGTATATAGATATATTTGGGTGTTTGTTGGGTTTGACACAGTGGGTAGAGAGTCACACAACAGAAGGAGTGTTTGGTTCCCTTCCTGGGGAGATCTGTCACATTCCCCAATGGAACAGCAACCAAATGCAAGGGTAATGACCAGTGAAGTAGGATGGCCCAATGATGAGCCCTTGATACTGATGACTATGCTTAATGAGACTATTGTGCTTGTAATTTCAACTTGGCCTGGTTTTGCAGGGTGCCTAAGAGTTACCTCCTGAGAGCCTCCATGTTGCTCAAATGTGGCCACTCTCTAAGCCAAACTCAGCCAAACTCATGTCCCAGCATGGGATATGACTTATGGGGATGAGCCTCCCTGGCACTGAGAGATTACTTGCAAGCATGGCTTGTGATGCAACTAGAAAAAGACCTTGAATAAAAGGGGGAGATGATAAAGACAAATGAGTTCATATGCTTAAAAGACTTCAAAATGAGTTGGGAGGTCATCAGAGGGGTCATGCTTATGCATGTCTCAGCAGGGTCTCAGAGACAGCCAAAGTAGGTAAAAGCCCAGGTAGTGGTGCTTCTGAGGACTACAGAACACCCATGTCCTATGGTCATGGCAGATGGCTCCAGAGTTCAGTTCCTTGCCTGTGTTCCCATCTTTGGAATTTGTGCTCCTGAGTGTGATGAAATTGGATTCAGATTTGACTTCTCTACATGTGCTTCTTCTGTCACTTATATTGAAACTCTGCTTGGTGCTGGAGTTGGTGTATGCCCAGGAGAATGGAATCTTTGGTCTGTCCATGTGCCAGCTGGATCCTGAGCCTCAGAGGTATTGCAACACCTCCTCTCCAATTCATTGGATTTATCCAGGTCAGCTGACAGGGAAGTGAGGATGGACAACCACCACACCAAGGAACCAAGAGGATCTACAGCTGTGGGCACAAGAGTCCCATCCACCAGCCATGTGGGATCGAAGCCCCCTCTCAATTGAGAGGTGGAGTGGGTATCACCATCCCAAGGTTCTCAGGATGGAGGAATAAAATATGGATTAGAGTAGACTTACTGTATTTTACTATAAAATTATTGAGACTCTAGCAATGGGCTAAATTGCATCACTGATGTGGAAACAGTGGCCACTGGAGTTGCTGAATGCAGGGCGAGGTTAAAGGAGTTGTGATATGGGGATGTTTTCAGGATTTAGAGTCATCTTGAATGATATTACTGGGACAAAGCAGGACGTTATCCTGACATAACCCACTGAATAGACTGGGAGAGAGTGTAAAATACAATGTAAACTATAATCCATGCTGTGTAGCAGTGCTCCAAAATGTATTCATCAAATGAAATGAACGTGCCGCACTAATGAAAGAAGTTGTTGATGTGGGAGGAGTGGGGGGTGTGGGGAGTGGGGCATGTAGGAACCTCCTGTATTTTTTAATGTAACATTTTGTGTGATCTACATATCTTTTAAAAATAAAAGTATATTAAAAAAATAAAATGGGTCTTGGGGAGTGGGCGTGGCTTAGTGTTTGAGCACCTGCTTCCCATGTACGAGGTCCCAGGTTCAATTTCCAGTACCTCCTAAAAAAAAATAAAGTGGATCTCTTACAGGCCATAAATGGTTATATCATTGTTTACATATGCCAAACTCTGCTTCATTGAAGTAATTACTTAAAAAGTATTAACTAAATAGAGCAGAGACTGCCATAATATATCAAATTACAACAAAAGATTTAAAATTGACACGTGTTTTACATGTATTTTTGGTTTTAATTCCCTTCTCATTTCTGTTTTTCTCTATTTTTAACATTATCGAAATAATTTCTAACTTATAGGACAATTGCAGAAATGAAGAATACCTACATAAATTTCTGCTTCTCATACCCAGATCCACTGTTTTAAATATTTTGCCACATTTGCAGTTCCTTTCTTCCTTCCTTCTCCCTCCCTCCCTCCTATGCATTTAAGGGTAGGTAGATACACCTTGCTCCTTGAACCCAATATTCCATGTACATTTCCTAAGAACTAGAATCTTCACTAACTGCCTTATGTAATGTTAAGTTTAAAATGTTTAATATTGCTATAAGGCAATATTGCTATAAGTCCCTATTCCAGTTTTTTAATATGTCCCAATAATGTCTGAGTCTTTTTTCCTCCATTATTAGATCTCATCTAGGATCATATACTGCACTGAATTGTCCATGACTTTAGTTGCTCTTTTCTTAAATTGTGGAAACATATACAACGTACACTTAACCATCTTAACCAATCCCATGCATACCATTCAGTGGAATTAATTACACTGACCCTGTGCTAAGGTCACCACCATCCATTACCAGAACTTTCTTATCACCGTAAACAGAAACCCTGTATCCATTCTGTGTTAACTCTTCTTGCCCCTCTGTACTGCACCAGGTAAACTGTAATCTACTTTCTGTCTCTGAATTTGCCTATTCCATTTGTTTCAAATGAGTGAGCTTATGCAGTATGTCTCTGTGTCTGACATGTCACTCAGTGCGATGTCTTCTAGTTCATTCATGTTGTAGCATGTATTAGGACTACATTCTTTTTACAATTGAATAATATTCCATTGTATGTATGCATCACTTTTTTTATCCACTTACCTGTGAATGGATTCTTGGGTTCCTTCTGTCTTTTGGCTATTAGGAAAATGCTGCTGTGAGCAGTGGTGTACAAAACTATCTGTTTGAGTTCCTGCTCTTCCATTCTTTTGGGTATATGCCAGGTCATGTGACAATAATGTCTCCTCCAAACTGTTTTCCACAGTGTGTGTTGCATCATTTTTTATTCCCATCAAAAATGTACAGGGCTCTCTGATTTTCTCCATCTTTGCCGATATTTATTTATTTTTAATAGCCATTCTCATGAGTGTAAGGTACTAATATTTCTCTCTCTTTTTTTAAACTTGTACTTGTGCTTCCATATATACTACTCATAATTTCCCATTTAAGCACTTTCAAGGGGACAATTCAGTGAGCTGAATTATGTTCATGATGTTGTGCTAACCACCAGTATCCAGTACCCCAAATTGTTCATTACTTCAAACAGAAAGTCCATACCCATTAAACAGTACCACCTCTCTCTCCTCCCCTCCAGCCTTTGATAACATAAAATCTATCTGCCTCTATGAAATGTCCTTCTCATTATTTCATATAGACAAAGGTTAGACAATATTTGTCATTTTGTGTCTGGATTATTTTCCAAAACATTATGTCTTCAAGGTTTGTGCATGTTGTAGTATGCATCATGACATTCTCCACTTTTATGACTGAATATTATTCCACTGTGTGCATACCACTTTTTGTTTATTGGTTCATCTGCTAGTGGACACTTGTGTTGCTTCCACCATTTGTCTACTCTGAACAATGCTGCTGTAAATATTGGTTTACCAATAACTATCTGAGTTTCTGCATTCAGTTCTTTTGAGAATACACCAAGAAGTAGGATTGCTGGGTCCTCTGTAATTCTGTTTTCAACTTTTTGTGGAACTGCCAAGCTGGTTTCCACAGTGTCTGCACCATTTTACAATGTCTCTAGTAACGTTAGGATTCCTATTTCTGTGTATCTTCACCAACATTTACTTTTTTTTAGCTAACAAAATCAGTGGATGTTAATTGGTATCTCATTGTGGTTTTGATGTGCATTTCTCTGATAACCAGTGATGTTGTGTATCTTTTCATGTGCTGTTGGCTATGTGTATATCTTGAGAAATTCGACTTAAATGAGTGAAGCTTTACTGTCTTTGACTTTACTCCATTGGGAAGTTTTTGGTTTTTTTTTTCTCTAAGCAAGTTTATTAAGATAAATTCACATACTATCCAGTCCAACTAAAGTGTACATACCTGGCTTTTTGTATAATCCCAGCATTGTGCATTTATCTCTGTAGTCAATTTTAGAACATTTTCATTACTCAAAAAGAAACAAACCCTACCCCTTAGCAGTCACCACTCAATTCCTCTGCCTTCCCCACCATATGTATCTATTAATCTAATTCCATCACTATAATCTTACTTATATTCACATTTTATATAAGTGGAGTCTAACGATATGTAGTACTTTGTGTCTGATTTCTTTTGCTTAGCTTAATTTATTTTTTAAGCATTGATGGGAAAATATTAATGTATTACTGTTCTCTACAGTCCATAGTTTGCTTTAGGTGTATTTCCACCCAATTACCACCCTGTTTTTTTAACATCTTTTGATATTAACATACAGTTGTTCTGATTCAGGGAAGAATACTCATATTTATACTATTGATCACACACATTATCTACACACAGGATTCACTTTGCTTATACAGTCTCATGCTTCATCTTCTAGCTTTCCTTCTAGTGGTATACACGACCCTAAACTTTCCCTTTCAACCACAGTCACACCCATGTGTTAGGACTGTGAATTATAATCACTATAATGTGCTATTATCACCTCTCCATTTTCAAACATTAACAATCAGCCATATTATAAGTCCTGCACATTTAAACCTCAGTCTATCTTCTGGTGACCTATATTCTAGTCATTAACCTCATGAGTTTGCTCATGATATTTAATTCCTATTAGTGCGATTATATAATATTTGTCCTTTTGCATCTGTCTTTGTTTCATTCAACATAATGTCCTCAATATCATCATGTCACATGGATCGAGAATTTATTTCTTACAGCTGAATAATATTCTGTCACATGCATATATGGCATTTCATTGATCCATTCTTCTGCTGATAGATAACTGGGTTGTTTTTATCTCTGGGCAATTGTGAATATTATCACTATGAACATTGGTGTGTAAATGTCTATTTGAATCCTGCTTTCAGCTCTTCTGAGTATACACCTAGCAGTGAAATTGACAGATCCTATAGTAGATCTATATTTAGCTTCCTTAGGAACCAGCAGTCTTCCACAGCAGTTGCACCATATTACAATCCCAACAAAAGTGAATAAGTGTTCCTATTTCTCCACATCCTCTCTAACACTTGTAATTTTCTGTTTTTTTTTTAACAGTGGCCATTCAAATAGGCATGAAATACTATCACATTATAGTTTTGATTTGTATTTCCATAATAGCTAGTGATGTTGAACATTTTTATTTATTTTCTGTTTGTGTTTCCTCTTAGAAAAATGTCTGTTCTAGTCTTGGCCATTTTTAATTGGATCATTTCTCATTTTATTAATGAGTTGTAAGATCTCTTTATATATCAAGAATATTAAATCTTTGCATTGGGAGATTTTTGGTAACTGAGGTAATTCTTACCTGTTCTTTGTCTTTTGAAATGGTCTATTTCTTCTTGAGTCATTTAAATTAAATTTTGAGTTTCTGGGGATTTTTCCATTTCATATAAGTTATTTTGTTATCCTACAGTGATTTTTTTTTTTAAGATTTATTTACGTATTTATTTATTTCATTCCCCTTCCCCCCTCTCCCGGTTGTCTGTTCTCCATGTCCATTCACCGTGTGCTCTTCTGTGACCACTTGTATCCTTACCAGTGGCACCGGGAATCTGTGTTTCTTTTTGTTGCATCATCTTGTTGTGTCAACTCTCCGTGTGTGCGGCATCATTCTTGGACAGTCTGCATTTTTTTTCACGCTGGGCAGCTCTCCTTATGTGGTGCATGCCTTGCACATGGGGCTTCCCTACACGGGGAACACCCCTGCATGTCCTGGCACTCTGTGTGTGCACCAGCACTGCATGTGGGCCAGCTCCACATGGGTCAAGGAGACCCGGGGTTTGAACCACATACCTCCCATGTGGTAGGCGGATGTCCTAACCATTGGGCCAAGTCTGCTACCCCTGCGGTGATTTTAATATGCTCTTATTATCCTTTTTATTTCTGTAAGTTCAGCAGCAATATTCCCCCTTTTCAATGCAAATGATTTTTATTATTTGCATCCTCTCCTTTTTTGTCAGTCTAACTAATATTTGTCATAAGTTTGGACATTTTGTGTTTTCATTTTCATTCCTCTCTAGATATTTCCAGATTTCCTCATGGCTTCTTTGACCCATTAGGTCTTTTTTTTTTTAAGATTTATTTATTTTTTTATTTCTCTCCCCTCCCCCTCCAGTTGTCTGTTCTCTGTGTCCATTTTGCTGTGTGTTCTTTGTTCACTTCTGTTGTCAGCTGCACAGGAATGTGTTTCTTTTTGTTGCATCATCTTGCTGCGTCAGCTCTCCATGTGTGGAGCACCATTCTTGCACAGGCTGAACTTTCTTTTGCGCTGGGCGGCTCTCCTTACAGGGCACACTCCTTGCACATGGGGCTCTTCTACGCAGGGGGCACCCCTGTGTGGCATGGCATTCCTTGCGGGCATCAGCACTGTGCGTGAGCCAGCTCCACCCAGGTCAAGGAGGCCTGGGGTTTGAACCACGGACCTCCCATGTGGTAGGCGGATGCCCTATCCATTGGGCCAAGTCCATTTCCTCCATTGGGTCTTTAAGAGTGTATTGCTTAACTCCCCCATACTTGTGAATTTTCCAGTTCTCTAGTTACTGAAGTTTAATGGCATTTCATTGTGGTTAGATACGATATTTTATATGATTTTGATCTTTCAAAATTTATTGAGACTGGTTTTGTGGTATAACATATAGCCTAATCTGGGATATAATCCTTGTGTACTTGAGAAGAATTTATACTCTATTGCTTTCAAACAGATGTGTTACCTATTTCTTGCACATACATACTCTCTCTTTCTGTTATAAACATCTAAATAGGACTGCTAGGGCTAGTTGGTACATAGATTCATTCCAGTCCTCCATTTCCTTTTGGGCCTTCAGTTTGAAAATGCTAGCTAATATTGAAAGTGGTATATTGAAATCTACTGCTATTAATACAGACCTGCCTATTTCTCCCATCAAATCTGTGAATGTTTGCTTCATATATTTTGTGCCTCAAGATCATGTACATATAGTTTTATAATTGATTCTTTTTTCAGTATATATGGTCTTTCTTTGTTCCTTCTAAAAGTATTTGACTTTGTTTTGTTTGATGATAATTTAACCATTCTCACTCTGTTTTGGTTACTATATTCATGGAATAGTTTCCATTTTTTCACATTTAACCTTCTCATGTCTTTGAATTTAAGGTGTGTCTCTTGTAAGCAGAATATAGTTGTTGTGCTTTTTTATATATTTTCCTGATTTCTGCCTTTTGACTGGATTCTTTAAGCCATTTGCTTTATTTTTTTGAAATTTTTAATTTTTTTTCTCTTTTTAAAAAAAAATGTTACATTCAAAAAATATAAGATCCCCATATATCCCCACCCCCCTCACCCTACTCCCACATCAACCACCTCTTTCATCATCATGGGACATTCATTGCATTTGATGAATACATTTTGGAGCACTGCTGCACCACAGGGATAATGGTTTACATTGTAGTTTACACTCTCCCCCAGTCCACCCAGTGGGCCATGGCAGGACATACAATGTCCAGCATCTGTCCCTACAGTATCACCCAGGACAACTCCAAGTCCTGAAAATGCCCCCACATCATATCTCTTTTTCCCTCTCGCTGTCCTCAGCAGCTACTGTGGCTCCTTTCTGCACATCAGTGCTACAATTTCTTCCATTAATAATCACAATAGTTCCATAGTAGAATATCTAATCCCTACTCTCTTCCTCCATCCTGTGGACCCTGGGATGATTATGTCCACTCCACCTCTATATTGAGATGGGGGCTTAGATTCCACATGGACGATGGATGCAGTTCTCCTGCTTGCAGTTGTAGGCACTCTAGGCTCCCTGGTATGGTGGTTGACCTTCTTTACCTTCCTGTTAGCTGGCCTGGGTAAGTCCAATAAACCAGACAGTAGGAGTTGCAAGTCTGCTGAGGCTCAGGGCCTGACTGTCACATGGACAGTCCAGAGATTCAGGTCTCCTAAGGTCACCAACCCCAGCACCAACCACAGGTCCAGTAAAAGTGACAGAAGAGGCATGTGTAGAAAGGTCACATCTAAGTACAACTCCATCACACTCGTGAAAACAAACTTCAAAGTAAGGCCAGCTGACACAACACTGAACTCTAGAGCCATCTGCCATGACCATTGAACCTGTGGGTCTCCGTAGCCCTCAGGAGAACCAGTACCTGGGATTGTATCTACTTTGGCTGTCTCTGGGACCCTGCTGAGGCATGCCTAAGTGCAACCCCTCTGATGACCCCCTGACTTTTTTGGAGTCTCATAACCATATAAACTCATTTGTCCTTTCCATTTCACCCTTATATTCAAGTTCAAAAAGCAGATTTTAACACCTGATATTACATGTAGGCTGAGATATTTTGCTGGTCTGAGTTAACCCTTTTATTCAAGGTCTTCTTTCTAGTTACATCATCAGCTGGTGCTTTGTAGTAATCCCTCTGTGCCAGAGAAGCTCATCCCCAGGAGTCATGCCCCACACTGTGGGGAAGTTAATGCATTTATGTGTTGAGTTTATAAGCCATTTACTTTAAATAAAACTGCTAGCAATGCAGGATTTCTGCCATTTTGCCATTTGGTTTTTCGGTCATACTTTTTTTGTACTTCAATTTATTTTTCTTTTAATTGATTTTTTTTTATTTTTAAAGATTCTTTAGATACATAAATGCTATATAAAAAATAAAAGGGATTTCCATATACCCTCCTCCCATCCCCTCCCACTTTCCCACATTAACAACATACTTCATTAGTATGGTACATTTGTTTCAATTGATGAACACATATTGAAGCATTGCTATTAACCACGGACTACAGTTTACACTTTGTTCCACACAATTTTGTAAGTTTTGACAAAATACACAATGGTCCATATCTGTCACTGCAGTGTCAGGCAAGACAAACCCAGTATCACAACAATGTCCCCATATTACCCCTAATCTTCCCCCTCCCATCCCTGAGAACCTCTGGTGGCCACTGCCTTTACATTACTGATAGGAATTCTTCCATTGCTAGAAGAAGAATAAGTCTATACTATGATGATAGTCTACTTTAGTCCATTGTTGATTACCCAGGCTTGAGCACTTTGAGATGGTGATGGCCATTTTGCTTATAATTTAGTGGGGACTTATATCCTATGGGGCAGATGGATGAAACTACCTTGCTTGCAGCTGCAGACACTCTCTGTTCCTTGGGATGGGCATTGTCCATCATCATCTGCTTTTTAGTTGTCCTGGGTGAGTCCAATGAACTGGAGAGTAGGCATTGCAATTCTGAGATTCAGGGCTTACCTGGCACATGGATGAACCAAAGATTCTTGACATACACCTATAAAGTATAATAATAACTATACTACTAATGAAAGGGAGGGGCAAAAGAGCCATGTGTAGGGAAACCACAAATGAGTCCAACTCCGTTACACTGGGGAGCTTAAATTCCAAAGTAATACTGACAGGGTTCTGAATTCCTGAGCTTATAGTTTATGGATGTCTCTAGAACCTCAGGAGTTCCACTATTTGAAGCATTTGTTTACTGTGGCAGTCAGTGAGATCCTGCTGTGATTCTGGAATGACCTCCGAACTCACCTTGAAATCTCTTAGCCATTAAAACTCATTTGCATGTACTGTTTCCCCTTTTTGGTCATGCTTTTTTTCCATCTGCCTTCCTAGTTGGTGCTTAGTAATAATCCCCCAGTGCGAGGGAGCCCAACCTTGGGAGTCACGTCCCACACTGGGGGCAAGTATTGCATTTTTGGGTTAGAGAGAGACCACATGTGAGTAACAAGGAGGCTTTCAGGAGGTAATTCTTAGGCAACCTCTAATATCAGGCTAAGTTTCAATTTCAAAAGAAAAGGTTCATAAGTAGTCATCAATATCAAGGACCTGGCATGATGGTCTGTCTTCATTCGCTAGGTGCTACCCTTGTACTCAGAGGATTCTTGCTGTTATATTAGAGAATGTAGCAGAACTCTACAGGATGGGAATTCAATATTCTTTCAGTTAGTGTGTGTATCTCCACCCACCGAGACAATGCCACATGAACACTTGAGCATATTCATATGCCTTAGTGGCATGCCACAGTTGAACCCCTTCCCATGCATACCCATCACTGACACCCCACAACAGTGATCCTCCCCACCACTGTTGAGACCCTTCTGTGAACCAAAACCTACCTCTCCAAAAATGAAGCCAAGGAAACAACCACATAAATTAATAAGAAAATGAAATAATTACAAGTTTAAAAATAACCAATAAAATACAAAAAAATTTAAATAATAAGCAATTTTTTTTGTTTTTCTTTCATCAGTGTAAGATCTGTTGTCTTCTGTGTAAAGTGACATTTTTTTTCCGTATATTCCCCCAGTGTTTAATTTTTTTTCATTTTTTCTTCAAAGAAGCATTAGGATACAGAAAAGTCACATAGAGAATAACAGGTAATTCCCATACACCTATCACCCTTCCCCTTTTCTCCTCTCCTCTATTAATAACCTTTTATATGCAGATGGTACATTTGTTGCAATTGATGTACAAACATTGAATCATTGCTATTATGGTCAATTGTTTACATTATGGTTTACATTTTGGATTGTACACTTTTATAGGTTTTGACGAAGGGGAGTAGGGGGTTGTGAACCAGTGCCCACACAGGCAAAATCTGTGATAAGTTGGAAGGATGTAGCTGTGCAGTGGATGATGGTGACAGTGGTACAGTGATGTGGTTGGTTCAGTGGTGCTGGTCTGAGGAGTAGTGGAATGGGGGGGTTTGGTTGGACTATGTGGAAATAGGGGACAGTCATGGGAAGGAGCAAGTGGATTCTGGGGATTTGCAGGTCTGTGGTTAAAACTGCATTGTTGGCATGTTGTTTTGGCAGATATGGCAGGAAAGGGTTACTGGTGTAGGGTGTTGGGTATGGGGGTACATGGGACAGGACACATCTGGGGTAGGCATCTATGGAATATGTGTTTGTTTTTTGTCATAGTGTGTAATAGTATGTGGAGACCCACACAATAATTAAGAAAATGGAAACTCCCATCCTGGGGCATCCTTCTGTGTTCTCAGTTAGAGGGACAAGAATTCCTTGAGAACGTAGGCAGTGCCTAATAAAACAGACAGTATGTCAAGCCCTCAATATTATTGCAGAAACTATGAATCTTATTCTTCAAAAATTGAAACTTAGTGGTTACCATAGGTGTTGAGGGGTAGGGGAGGAAAGAATAGAATAGATGGAATGTAGGGCATTTTTAGGGCATTAAAATTGTTCAGCATGATCTTCAATAACAGATACAGGCCACTTCAAATTTTGTCATTTCATTCTTTACTACCTCCTTTTGTATTTAGTTGATCTTCTGTAGTAAACCAATTTGAATCACTTCTCATTTCCTTTTTTGCATAGTTTCTTGATATGTTCTTTGTGATTACCATGGGGGTTAATTTAACATCTAAATCTGTAACAGTATCTTTAGATTTGAGACCTACCTAACTTGAATATCATCCACCAACTATGTTCAGGTACTCCTCCATCCTCCCCTCTTTATGAAGTTGTTGTCACAGATTACATCCGGATTCGTTTTGAGTTCCAAATCACACATTTATCATTATTTTAAGGCATTTATTTGCATGGTATATTCTGTATGTGGAGTCCCATACCAAAAAGTACAATAAAATAGTACTGGCATTTATAATTACCCAGGTAATTACCTTTGCTGGAGATCTTTATTTTTTAATGCTGCTTTGATCTTTTTTTCCCATCTGATGAACGCCCTTTAGTTTTGCTTGTGGGTGAGATCAAGGGGTTGAACCAGGCTAGTAAGATAGGAATCAATAGCTGGATCTGGAACCTGGCAAGAAGTCCCCGTGGACATCAGC
Organism: Dasypus novemcinctus; assembly: GCF_030445035.2. Classification (NCBI taxonomy): domain Eukaryota; kingdom Metazoa; phylum Chordata; class Mammalia; order Cingulata; family Dasypodidae; genus Dasypus; species Dasypus novemcinctus. The sequence goes on from NW_026688145.1 coordinate 2,199,059, forward strand.
AACCCCAAGATGGCTGCTGGAAAGCTCCTCCTGAGATTCTGCCACTCAGAAGATGACTTCCTCCAGAAGCCAAGAGAAGCCCCAGATATTCCCCAAGGACTCAATCATTTGACCCTCTTGGCAGATGGATGGAGGAAATAAGCAATCAAAACAGTCAACAGCTGGAACTCCTTCCTTGCCATTAACAAGGGGTGGGATAATTAACAGGTCAAAAGGCAGGCAGGCATGGGGCCTAAGCATGCTGTAATGTGCTCTCTTGCCTCTGGACTTGGAATGCAGCTGCCTACCTCCCTGCTTAAATCACAATGCAAGTAAAACCTGGGCATTTATAACCTATAATGGGAAATTGTAGTCCATAAATCAGACCTTTTATCACTTTTCAGCCCCTTCCTCTCTACTTGGAACCCCTGCTGTTATTTCCTCCCATTTCTCTTCCCTCCCTACCTGAATAAATTACTGGCCTAACTCACCCAGCCTGCTCTTGAAATGCATTTCTGCAGCATAGCCAAGAACCAAAATAAAATCTTGCAGTGGGGTGAGGAACACTCAGCTTTTGTTTATCTGCGAATGCCTTAATCTCCCCCTCAGTTTTGAAAGAGAGCTTCTCTGGATATAAAAAATTTTCATTCTAATGATTTTCTTTCAGTACTCTATAAATATATCTTCCCACTGCCTTCTTGCCTCCAACATTTCTGATGAGGAACTGGCATTTAATGTTATTGGGGCTCCCTTGTACATGACACAGTACTTCTCTCTTCCAAATTTCAGTATTCTCTTGTTATATTTGTATGCGACTCATTCTTTTAAGGAAAATTAGACTTTGTTCCTCTCAATAGCATGAACCCATTGGCTTCTTCACTAGAATTCTGGAATTTTGACTCAGCCCAGTGGTGTTTTCTCCAAAGTTATTTAAGCAATGTCCTTAGAAACCTGTGCCCCAGAGTACCTGGCATATTCCTTTCCATGGGTTCCTGAGACAGTCCATTTTGTTTAATGTGATGTACTCTGGCCTGTAGCTGATTGCACGTGTTTTCTGTGAAGCTTCAGAATTAAAATTGTCCATTGATGACAAAAAACTGAAAACTGCCCAGTTAACTTATTACTGATTTATAAAAGTGAAAGTTTTGGTGAAATTTCATTTCAACAATAAAGCAATTGAGAAGATTTGATTGCTTCTGTGAAATTGTGACCAATAACAGTATACTGTTGTCTATGTTAGAGAAAAAATGGTGCTCACTGGGACATGGAGACTGAGGATTTCAGGCAGGCAGGAGTTTATTGGGAAGCTTTCCCAGTGGAGGATCTGAAGATGAGAATTAAGCTCGCTCATGGAAGGTGCAGATGTGAATTTATACAGTACATCAACAGGCAGGAAAGCATTAGGTCAAGGAGAGGGTGTTAGACTCTGAGTATAGCCTCTGGTTAATAAGGGGCTGTAAAAGTGAATTATTCTCATGCAGGGCTTGGGGGTAGTGGGCTAGGAGGCAGTCTTCTTGGAATGCAGGGCCTGGAAGGGATGGGTCCTTACTGGCTCCATTTCCATTGTGCTGTCCTCTTCAGTAAACAGCTTTGCTCAATGAATAGGAGTGGAGTCACAGCCTTATGATCTGTTAATCAGTGCAAACCTTGTAACTCTAACATTCCTAACTCTTAGATTATATGTATATGATGAAGGACCTAAGTAATGGGAATACTGGGCAGAAAGAAAGGGCGATTACAGGCAAAGATGTATTGGGAAGCTTTCACAACAGAGGGGCTCTGAAGAATAAACTTCAGCCCACCTCTGGCAGAGGCAGTCATGGGTGGAAGAAAGGGAGTATTGACTCATTCTGGCTCCTTTCTGCTGTTAGGGGGCATTAGGGGTTCTCTTCTCATGGAGCTGGTGGGTTTTGCATTGTGAGGTGGTTATTGACTGTTCTTGTAATAGGAAGGTTTCATTTACATATTCTTGGGTGGTTTGAACAACTTGGTGGATGAATCAGGTGAGAAGCTGTAGGAGATAAGAACCACACATGAGGAGGAGAAAAATTATTAGTGGGGTTATTTGGGGTATTAGTATAGCATTAAAGATGAAGAAAAATATGAGAGCCATGCAAAAGCAAAAATGTTTTGAGAGTTTCCATCTAGGGGGATTGTGAAAAATACATCTTTGAGGTCTGTTACTGTGTAATGTGTGGTTTGGGAAGGGATATGTGAGAGGAGGCTATAGGGGTTGGGGACTCAGGGGACTATAGCCTGGGTTGCTTTGTTGACAGCTCTCATGTCTTGGACTAGACAATAACTGCCATTAGGTTTTTCAACAGCTAGGGTAGGTGTATTGAATGGAGAGTGGGGTGTAACAGCACTGTGGCACAGTTTGTCAATGGTGGGTTTTGCAGTCACCCCTTGGGCTGAAGTGTGGTTTGCTGGCTGGCGGGGGAGCAGCCGCGGCAGGCCAAGCCGCTGCCCCCATAATAGGGTGGCTGGTCGGACTCACCGCCACCCCTGAAGGAAGCTCGGCATGGGCACAGAGTGCCCTCGGGTCTCCCCTTCTCAGCAGCCATGCTTCCACGGCCACCCCTCCTCCCGGATGGCGCCACACGATGCCTGTGGGGTGGCACCCTTCTTCTTCTTTCTCCCTGAGCAGGCGCAGGGCGGAAAATTCCAGTCTGCCCTTTTCCCCTCCCCCGACAGCAGCAACAGCCAGGCGTGGGCGGAGAAATCCAGTCTGCCCTTTTCCCCTCCCCCCAACAGCAGCAACAGCCAGGCGTGGGCGGAAAAATCCAGTCTGCCCTTTTCCCTCCCCCCGACAGCAGCAACAGCCAGGCGTGGGCGGGAAACTCAAGTCTGCCCTCCACCCCAGCAACAGCAGCCACCAATCCCTAAAACCTGCCCCTTCCCCCAGCAACAGCGACAGCCAATCCCTAACCACCACCCCTCCCCCATCCAGTACCGCCCACTGACCTTTCGCCGGCAACCAATCAGAACAGGGCATGGCTTCGACCAATCAGCCTTCCCCAGCCCCTATAAAACTGTTGCCTCTCCCTCAATAAAGTGGACTTGCGTGTTTACCTTGTCTCCGCGGTAGTTCTTCTGCCAGGTGCCCTCCAGTCCTGAGAGCCCCCAACAAGGGCCTGGCCTCCCTTGTCCCCAGTTCGTCGCCTGCTTCTCCGGGCGACCCCTTCGTCGCTGGCTTCGCCGAGCGACCCCGTCAGCCGAACCGCGCAACCCCTTGTGAGACCGATCCCTCGTCTGCTGCCAGACCGACCCCTCGTCCCAAGTGGGACTGACCCCTCGTCCCAAGTGGGACCGACCCCTCGTCCGCAGCCAGACCCCACCTCTACCGACCGAGCAAGCCGCCGCAGGTTTAAGTCCACATTTGGCACTGCAGGAGAGAGGTTACTGGGGAATGTTGATGAAAGAAGGGCTGTCTTTTAGGGTGATTCTTACAGGGGAGAGGTGTGAGGCTATTGAGGGAGACTCAGTGTTTCAGACTGGGGGGTTTACTTTCTGTTGTAAGATAAAAAGAGATGTCAGTAGGAGGGGAAGTAGGAGTCAAGGCTGGGGCTGGGGACAAAAGGAGAAGGAAGCTAGCTTGGGGGGAGGGTAGTGAAAAGGAGCTAGAGGAGTGCAGTTTGGATAGAATGTCTCCTCCTAAGAGTGGGGAGGGGCATGATGGTATAACTAGGAATTGGTGTGAGAATGTGAGATTTTCTGTAGTGTGAGGGAGGGGCTGTGTAATCAAGGGAGAGTAAAGACTACCCTCAACTCCCACAGTAGAGGTTGAGGAAGATGTTAAATATCCTGAATGTTCTGAAACGACCAAGTACGTGGCCCCTGTGTCAGTTAAAAAGGAGCTCAGCTTACCTCCAACCTTGATGATAACCCTCAGTTCCAACTTACTGATGGAGATGAGGGGCCTCTCCAAACCCAGACCTGTCAGTCTTCTGCTGTTATTCTGAGTAGGTCAGGAAGGGAAGATGATCTAGGCCTGTAAGGCGTGTTGGAGGGACTTTCCCAGAAACTGGGTTTTCGGGACAATCTGACTTCCACTGGTCTCTAAATCAGCACACTGGACAATCCCTGGCAGGGTCCTAGATGGGGCGTGCACGTGCCCAGTGTCCTTCCCTCCCACACCTAATGCAGGGTCCAGATGGCGGCCACAGGGAAGAAGAGGGATGGGGTTTTTGGAAATTGACTCTGAGGGCAGCAGCAAGGAGGGATCTTGTTTGTGTTTTTCTAATTTGGCTTCCTCCTCTCTATTGTTAAAGACCTTGAAGGCTGCTTTAATTAGGTCTTTCTCGGGGGTTTGAGGGGCCTCCTGTAATTTCTGCCATTTTTTCCCCCTGATATCTGGGTATGTCTTAGTGATAAAGTGGCTATGTGAGTGTAATCGTCTGGATTCAGAATCCAGGTCAAAATTAGTATATTTGAGGAGTGATTGATTTAATCTGTTCATAAAGGCAGCAGGGTTTTCATCTGATTTGGGGGAAATTTCTTTGATTTTTGTTATAATTTACTGCTTTGAGGACTGTTGTTTTCATGCCTTCTATTATGCAGGTTCAGAAGTGAGCCCCACTGTCTAAATCTCTGGAGCCTGCCTGATAGTCCCATGGAAGGAGGCTGGGAAAACTGTATCAGTGCCAGAAGCACATCAGATAGGGCCCTGTGTGTGTAGGGAATCGGCAAAGGCAGTGGCTGCAGCCCAAATGCAGCTTTTTTCCACGGGGCTGGTAGAAGAAATTGTTATGACATCCTATATGTAGAGTGAGAAGGGAATGTGTATTTTAACTTTGTTTTTCTGAGAGGAGTGTTGGTATTTGTGTAGAATTAAGAGGTGGAGAGGGGTTAACCTTTGTGCTTACAGAGGTGGAGGTGGACAGTGAGGAGTGGGGAGGATGTGGTCCTCATGAACTAGTATGAGGAGGGGAGAATGGAGGGGCAGAAGTGGGCACAGAAGAGGGCTGAGGGGAAGAAGGTGGTGGTGAGGACGAGGATGGAGGCAAAGTTGGAGGTGCACAGGAAGGGGTGCAGGAGGAACTTGGCTTGCTGGATCAACATTGAGAATGGAGGGGCAGAAGAGGGCACAGCAGAGTGCTGAGGGGCAGAAGGTGGTGGCGAGGATAAGGTTGGAGGCAAAGCTGGAGGTGCACAGGGAGAAGGTGCAGGAGGAACTTGGCTGGCCAGATCAACATTGAGATTTTCAGGAGATTTGGCAGGTGGGTGAGAGGGAGATCGAAGTTTCTGATGGAGCAATAGGATTTGGTAAGAGGAACATGACAGACAGAGAGAAAGATGGTTTCAGAGAAATAGGGAGACCTGAACTTTCGGACCTCTAACCACTTGGCATTGCGTTGGATGAACTTTTCCAGATCTCTAAGGATCTGTGTCAAAGGTACTGTGTTCCAGCCATTGAATTTCATGTTCTAATTTGTACTGAGGCCAGATTGTAGTGGAGTAATAGAGAGGAACTGAAGGAGTTTCCCATTTTTTGGAGCTGGGATGAGGTCAGGGACTCTCCAGGGTTGACTGAGCACCTCAGGTGTCCCCACGTTAGTCAGAGAACCTTAGCAGCAGGAAGTCCACACCCAGGACCAGACATCTCTGACTCCTGAGGGGCTTCTGGGGATGCAGGTCAGGCATCTGCTGTGGTCCCCAGAAACGAAGAGGATCACTGACCTAGCCAGGATCTGTGGAGTTGTCTAAAACAACAGGGGAAAGAACAGGATCCTCCAGAGGAGAATTCCCTTAACTCACCCAGCTGATGATGGGAGTTTGGTGTTGGATGGAGCTACAGCAGCAGCAAGAGCAGTTCTCTCACCAATCTACTGGTCTCAGCGCAATCCCAAGTGTCTCTGGGGCTTGCTCTGTCTCTGAGGCTCGCTCTGAGGAGTTCCAGGAGAGGGTGAAAAGGAGGATAGTACTCAGAGTTGCACTATCAGAATAAGGAGTAACCCCAGGTGAGCTGCTGCTGCCCACTGCTTCCCAGGTTGCAAGGTGTGGTGGTGGGGGTCTCCTCTTCCCAGATCCCAGGTTTCCAGCAATATATGTTAGATGTTGAGGTGAGACAGTTGGGATGCAGAGAACAGCGATTGCAGGCAAGGATTTATTGGGAAGCTCTCCCAATGGAGGAGGTCTGAAGAATAAACTTCAGCCCGCCCCTGGCAGAGGCAGTCATGAATTTATATGGTACATCTATAGGCAGGAACATGCTTAGACAGTGGGAGTGGGTTTGGGCTTAGGTAAGACCTGAGGGCCTATAGGGATGGCTAGGGGAGGTGGGCGAGGGGCAGTGAATTCTAGGGGTGTGGGAGGGGTTGGTGGGGGTCATGTGGCTTCTTTGTCTATTCTTGTGAGGAAATGAACTGTATCAGGACACGTTGGCTCAGGATGAGGGGCTGTTCTATGTCACAGGACATGGCTCCTTCTGAGTAAATGGCTGGTAACACTTCCACGGTAGGGCAGGTTAATAATAAATTTGCAGCTTCTGCAAGTCGTAGCTGTTATGGTGGCTAGGGATGGGGCCTAGTGCTGCCATAGGAGACTTTAGATTACTAACTGTGGTTTCAAAAGTGTTTTTTTTTTTAAGATTTATTTATTTATTTATTTCTCTCCCCTTCCCCTCCCACCCCGGTTGTCTGTTTTGTCTCTATTTGCTGCATCTTCTTTGTCAGCTTCTGTTGTCAGTGACATGGGAATCTGTGTTTCTTTTTGTTGCATCATCTTGTTCTGTCAGCTCTCCGTGTGGGTGGCACCATTCCTGGGCAGGCTGCACTTTGTTTCGCACTGGGCGGCTCTCCTTACAGGGCGCAATCCTTGTGCATGGGGCTCCGCTACACGGGGGACACCCCTGCATGGCACGGCACTCCTTGTGCGCATGAGCACTGCACATGGGCCAGCTGCACATGGGTCAAGGAGGCCCAGGGTTTGAACCGTGGACCTCCCATGTGGTAGACAGATGCCCTAACCACTGCCAAGTCTGCTGCCCTCAAAAGTGTTTTTGAGTGATTTTTTATTGTTCATGGATTTAAGATTCCCAGCCAGCAGAAATGCATAGACCAGGACAATGATCAAAGTGACCACATTTTCCCAGTTTAAAGAGTTCGAAGCATAGGAACAACAGTGTATTATTACTTGCCCTTTTGGGCTTGGGACAGCTGGCACTTTGACTTGTAATTTAGACTTAGTCTTTTGCTGTAAGGATTCAGGTACAAAGTTACAAGAGTCCCATTGCAGTGTCTGCAGCATTGAAAGCATACCTTGCCCCTTCTGAGAGAGGGAGGGGCCAATGTAATCCACTTGCCATCGTGCTCCTGGAGTCTCTGCTTGGCCAGTGTGCCTCATCCAGTGAGGTAATGGTCACAGTCATTGGGTGAGCACGATGGACACTTGAGGGTGATGTTCCTAAGCTGCTGGTGAGTGACAGGCATTTGGAACTGCTGGCCTAGGCACCACCAGGTCTGGTATCCATGGTGTTTGCTTTTTTGGTGGAGCCACTCTGCTGCCTTTGGGTCTCAGTGGGATGGCTCTGGATCTTCTTGAGGGCATCTGCCTCAACAGTCCCAAGAGAGATGTTAGAGGAGGGGGCAGGGACGTGATAGACTGTTACCTCTCACTGCTGGCAGTTGTTCCAGATGTTCTTCCACAGACTTCTCTTCCCCACAGAGGGCAGCCCACAGCAGTTCATTGTTCCTGTCTCGCACTTTGGTTTCTTCTAGGAATTGTGACTATTTGTTTAGAAAGTTGCCTCTACCACACACCCCACCCAAAGCCAATATTGGTACTGGCTACATCCAATACACAGGACAAGTTAAACCTACCCCCTTACTGCTTGAGCCTGTGTTATTGTTTTAAAAGCAGCCTGCTGGGGGCAGTGGGGGATGGGTTCTCATTTCCCTGCACCACCTTTTCTGATTAACACATATGATAGTTTTTAATATCTGCGCTAAATGAGGGATGAAGGGTTTTCAGGATCCCAAAAATATTATAAACCTTATTAATATGAGAAAATGTGCTTTATCAGTTACAACAGTGGGTACAGTTTTTTGTTTTACTTAACTAAACACCATTTAAGAATTTGACAGTCAGGACTTTGTAGCATGTCCTAAATATTTGCCTATTTCATGCTCTTAAGATACAATTGTCTTTGATGTTTCTTTTAATTCTGAAAAAATAAAAAAGATTACTGGTTGGCATAATGTCATCAAGAAGGTTACAGCCACTGGTTTTTGGGTTTTTTTCACACAGCCAGAATTTTGCCACCAGGCCAGATGGTTGGACTATGCACATAGCCTTGGGGAAGCACTGCAAAATCCACAGTTGGCCTTCTCACATGAAGGTGAATGCAGGCTGGATTGATTTGCCTAAGGAGATACTAAAGGAAGCTTTAACATGTCTTAAACAGTGATAGTGACATGACTGGATATTAATTTTTGTAACACACTTGCAATATTTAGGACTGCCACAGACAGCAGTGGCATTACTTTAATTCATGATAATCTACTGTTATGCACCAACCCTGACAGCCCTCAAAGGTCACTCTTTTTCTGCAGCCATAGACCTGCTTCAGTTGAACATGAGGTAAAGCATGTCTCTTGATTTCTAGATGGAGAGGTTGTTTCTGTGACAGAACCAATTTAAAAAATAATTAGGGAAGTGGACTTGGCTCAATGGATAGAGCATCTGCCTACCACATGGGAGGTCCATGGTTCAAACCCAGGGCCTCCTTGATCCATGTGGAGCTAGCCCACATGCAGTGCTGATGCACGCAAGGAGTGCTTTGCCATGCAGCCGTGTCCCCCACATAGGGGAGTCCCACATGCAAGGAGTGCGTCCCATAAGGAGAGCCGCCCAGCAGGAAAGAAAGTTTAGCCTTCCCAGGAATGGCACCACACGCCCAGAGAGGTGATGCAGCAAGATGACTCAAGAAAAAGAAACACAGATTCCCAGTGCTGCTGACAAGAATAGAAGCAGACACAGAACACACAGCGAATGGACAGAGAACAGACAACTGGGGTGGGGGGAGAAGGGGAGAGAAATAAAAAATAAATCTTAAAAATAATAGTAATAATTAAAGCCACGATTAATAACATTATACTTTAATATTATGCCAAAACATTTTTTAGATTTTCAGGTATTTTATGCACTCTTTTGAAGTGAACATTTTACTGATAATACTTTGATTAACAGATGGTTAAAGAATGCCTTTTAATTTCATAACACTTTTATTTTTTTATTTTTTATTTTCAGATTTGTTTATTTCTCTCCCCTTCTCTCCCTGCCCCAGTTGTCTGTTCTCTGTGTCCATTCACTGTGTGTTCTTTTGTGTCCGCTTCTATTATTATATTATCAGCAGCACCAGGAATCAGTGTTTATTCTTTTTTTTTTTGTTTTGCTTTTTTTGTCTTTATTTTTTAATGTTACATTCAAAAAATATGAGGTCCCCATATACTGTTTATTCTTTTTTTTTTTTTTTTTTAAGATTTATTTTTATTTATTTAATTCCGCCCCCCCTCCCCTGGTTGTCTGTTCTTGGTGTCTATTTGCTGCGTCTTCTTTGTCCGCTTCTGTTGTCGTCAGCGGCACGGGAAGTGTGGGCGGCGCCATTCCTGGGCAGGCTGCTCCTTCTTTTTCACGCTGGGCGGCTTTTCCTCACGGGCACACTCCTTGCGCGTGGGACTCCCCCACGCGGGGGACACCCTTGCGTGGCACGGCACTCCTTGCGCGCATCAGCGCTGCTCATGGCCAGCTCCACACAGGTCAAGGAGGCCCGGGGTTTGAACCGCGGACCTCCCATATGGTAGACGGACGCCCTAACCACTGGGCCAAAGTCCGTTTCCCGTGTTTATTCTTATTGCATCATCTTACTGCATCAGCTCTCCGTGTGTGTGACTGCCACTCCTAGCTGAACATTCTTTCCCTCTGGGCAGCTCTCCTTACGGGGCCCACTCCTTGCCTGTGGGGCTCCCCTATGTGGGGGACACCCCTGCGTGGCATGGCACTCCTTGCGCACATCAGCACTGTGCATGGGCTAGCTCCACACCAGTCAAGGAGGCCCTGGGTTTGAACCCTGGACCTCCCCTGTGGTAGGTGGACACTTTATCCATTGGGCCAAGTCTGCTTCCCCATAACACTTTTAAACACTTTCCATTCAACTTATATTAATTGGACTCAGTATTCTATTTTATTTTTTCCCAAGGTGAAAGATATTTCACCCATCAAGGTCCCACCTCCCAGAAACTTTCGACTTCCCAGAATGGGCTGGGGACCCCTGCATACCGCCAAGCACACCGAGACCGACCCTCCCCCACCCACAGCCCCATTCCCCATTTCACAACCACCTCGTTGGTTCCTTCTCCAGGCGCGCGACTGACCCACTCCCCCCGCTCCTGGGGCATGGAGTTCAGTGTTAGGTGGGTTGCTTATGGTGGCCCAAGTGGAGGCGCTCTCGCAAGGCCTGGCGTCCAGGCAGCTCCATGCTCCCCGGGGCTGTGTAGATGCAGGAGACTGGGGGTCGTGCCAAGACGCTCCCAGATCCGCTTGGGGCTCCATCCCTTCTCCGCTCTTTCCCACCGGAGACTTCTGGGAAATGCGTGTGGAAAGCAGCGAACCTGTTTCTGTCTAATGTATGCGAGCCTTCCAAAGATGAGTGGGGTAAGACCCTGGACGCCCTGGAAGCTGCCCTGGCCCTGCAGAAGTCCCTGAACCAGGCCCTTTTGCATCTGCATGCCCCGGGATCTGCCCACGCAGACCCCCACGTGTGGATCCCGCTCCTCCATGGCTCCCCACACGCAGACCTTCATTGGGAGGAAGCCTCCACCCTGAGACTTGACTCCCTTGGATTGTCCAGGGACATTCCTTGCCGTGCCACGCTTCCCACATCTGCCACCTTGGGACCTATGGCCTCCTGTCATGTCTCCAGTGGAATTGTTCACTTCTCTTCTCTTCCTCAGCTCTGTGCCTTCCTGGAGAAGCATTTCCTAGCTGAGGAGGTGAAACTGATCAACAAGATAGGCGACCACCTGACCAAGCTCGGCAGGCTTGCTGGCCCGCAGGCGGGGCGGGGCGATGTGGGGCGGGGCGGGGCGAGTGATCTCTTTGGAAGGCTCAGCCTCCAGCACCGCTAGGGGTCTCTGGAGCCCAGAGGCCGTGGGCGTGGGGGAGGGCACCGTTCCCCCAGCGCGCGGGCTCCTGCCCGAGCCCCTCCAGCCAGGAGGCCTCTTTCTAACCGCCCTCTTGTAGCCCCCTAAGGAGCCCTGAGGCAAGGGTCAACAATAAAGCTCTAGGCAGCAGCTGCTGATGGTGTGTGTGTGCGTGTCTGGCGCCGGGACTCTAGAAGGGTTGAACCCTCGCCCCGTGGGTGGCGTGCTCTAGGCACTTCAGGCCGAGCCATTTCTGACTCCAGGGAGGGTGGAGCTCAGTGGGTAGCAGGAAGCAGGCTGAGAGTTTTCCAGGGTAACAGCAAGCAGAAAGGGGTCCTGGGCACCTGGAAGTGACTATGGAAGTGAGCTCTGGAAAGCAAGCACAGGAGACTAGCTCTGAGGGCCGCTTCCCCCCTGCCCGCCCGCCCCTCGCCGGGGCTTGGAAGAGATGAGGCCCGTCTTGAACGCTAGGGTCTTCCCCAATGTCAAGCCACACCCTCGGTAGCAACAACTCCTGAGGAGCTGAGCAGCTGGGAGCTTAAGATGGACGAGAAGTGCTGAGCTGGGGTTTTGGGTCTCGGTGGAGAAAGGAGAGGGGGAAAGTAGTGTTCCTATTCTCTACACGAGAACGGAAGAAGCTTGCAGCATCTCGGGGCAAGCCGGCAAACTGCTGTGTCAGCTCTGACCCCCATGCCTTTGGTTTCTGGGAGAAGAGGAATCGGGAAGTGGCTGCTAGGTGCCGTGGGCTCAGATCCATGCCCTCTTGCTCTCCGTACACAAGAGGATCTGGTTGCGGGGGTTCCTGTGTCTGGCACAAGGCCGATGACCCAGCACCCAAGACTCCTCACTCAGAGCTCCCTGTTCCCTTCCTTGGGGATGGTGTGCTCACACATGCACATGTGGCCTCGGGAGCCTAGAACCATGAGGGGAAAAGTGCTTGTCTTTATTTTTTGCCCCTGAAAATAGAGCCATCTCAGCGGAGCCCCGGAGAGATGCGTCAAGCCAGTGCGCCGGACCTTGCTGCCGTGATGGAAATGGCCTCCATCTGTGCGGTAGCCACGTGTGAAGAAGGGCTACTGTGTGGAGCCTCCTTCATCACACAGCTCCTTCCCGCCCAAGAGAGCTTGAGCCGTGTGTTTGTCGCTTGCAAGTCCCAAGCAGGCAAACGAGGCCTCCCTTCCTTGAGAGAACACTGGCATTCCAGACAGCAATCCCAATCTCTCCAGGGCAGCAGGAGGAAAGGAGGCACTGGGAAGCCGTGGGTCAGCAAGCGGGGCGAGGCTGGGAGGCTCTGAATCCAAGAGGAGGGAGGGGCCTGTGGAGAGGTCCACCAAGCCCCCATGTTGGACGACACCTGGACTCCTTCGATAGCGATGGATTTTTTTTCTGGCCATTTCTGGACACACGCCTCAAGCACACCCATTCCGCCCTGCCACCCCCCAAACCCCTCCCCTGCCAAGCAAGCAGTGCACCGGCACACGTGAGGAGGGCCCTCCCCGTCACCAGAGCTTGGGTGTGGAAGAAACTCGAGGTGAACGTGGGGGTCTGCCACCCAGTGGGCTGAGCTCTGGATGGGAAGGGGATGGGAGGCGAGCCAGCCAGCGTAAGGTTCTAGGCTCAGCAGCCGGGCCTAGCACGCAAGTGGTCTCCTACCGGACTGAGCTGTTGGGGGAAAGACAGCCAGTTGCGTCCTGGGCAGGGGGGTTCCCCCGGAGGACACAGGAGTCGAGAGGGAGGCGCCAGAGTCTGGAGTCACGGGAGGGAGTTGAGAGACTCAGGGAACGAGTGGAGTCTGGTCGAGCAAGAAAAGGCCAGAGAGCGGTCCCGAGCATCCTCCAGCAGGAATGAGGGCCCAAGTGGTTCTGCCACTCCTGGCGTGGCCAGAGTGGGGGTGTGTGGCGATGGGGCCTGGGTGGGCCCCGGCCCTCACAGAGGGGGTCGAGGCTGGGAGGAGGAAGCCCCCAGCGAAGCTGAGCACCCAGGTGGGGCTGGAGCCCAGAACACCTGAGGGCCCTGTGCTGGAGCCTGAGTTCTGCGGCTCCAAAGGAGGTCCTCCGCACCCGGGTATCCCAAGTCCCTGAAAATGTCCCGTCTCTGGACGGAGTGCCCCATTGGTCGAGGCCGTCCAGGGAGGCCAGCGCCTGGTGGCTCCCAGGCCAGGCTAGGGCCTGGCACGCTCTGCACGGTCTAGAACTGGCAAGCCAGCGAGAGCTCGACGAGGCCAGCCTGGAAGGCAGCTGGCAGGCTTTCCCGAAACCTCTGGCACTGCAGGGCCAACGGCCCTAGGTAGGCCCGCCTGACCAGGTGGCGGGACTTTGGTTGGCGAGGAATCCCCCTCTGAAGAGGGACCAGGCTCTTGGCTTGGACCAGGGGAGCGATGGGATGCAGAGAGGTTCTCCCATCAGCCCCAGATCTGGCCCAGGGGTCCCCACCCCCACAGCCCCTCCTGCCAGGGTCCCCGCCCCTCCCCCTGCCTTCCAATGCAGCCCCCTGCCCTCCCCCTCCGGCAAGTGTGAGGAAGGAAGTCTTCTCCTCCGACCCTGGCCCCTAGCGCTGGTAGTTGGGCTCCGACTTGCCGCCAGGGGGCCGCTTGGGCGCTCCTGTTTCTGCTTCTGTCTCTCGCACCGCTTTTGGTGACGCGGGCGGGCGGAGATGAGAAAACAGCTGTCCAGGGGGCAAGAGAAGACGTTCTCTTCTGGCCCAGCCCCCAGCCAGCAGACCCCTCTCACGTCAGTGACCTCTTTCAAGCCCGTGGCCTGCTGGTGGCCTGTGGTGAGTGCATTCTGGAACCCTGCTCCCCCGCACCGCGTTTGTTTCCTTGGCAGCCGACACGCTCCCCGAAGTGCGTTCGGTGGCTTGGGGCAGGATGTGTAAGGGCCGCCCCCGTCCGGGCACTATGGCCGGCGGCGGCGGGGGGCAACTGCGAGTGGAGCCAAAGGCCCCCGCATCACAAATGGTTTCCCACACCCCGCCCTCAGCCACGCCCCGGGCCCACCGTCTCCACGGCAACGAGGTGGGGCGGGGGCGGGGCGAGGCTCCTGGGGGCGGGGGGGAGGGGTGCCTCCCGTGCCAGTGCCAGGGAGGCGGTGGGCGCGGTGGCCCCGGCTGGCGGGGCGCTGGCGCCTCGCTCCCGCCCCCAGGCCCTGGCCAGACCCCCTGTGCCGATGAGCAGACCCACCCAAGATTTTGGAGTCCCTCTTCTACAGAGAGGAAAGGCCAAACGGTCCTTCTCTTTCGCTTCCCCATAGGCTTGAATGAGCATCTAGCCTCCCCATCTTAGGGAGGCTTTGAGCACGGCCCTCACACCTTCTAGAGAAGCTCTGAGCCCATTTGGTCTGCATTTGCCCTGAGTAGGCAAAGTTGATAGACTTTGCATTGTCCAACGGTTTCCTGGGACTGGAGTCGTTGCCATGGTTACCGAGGGCCGGGCTGCAGCCTCCTACCACCCCCCACCCACAAGTCTCCCGCCGCTGAGGTCATCTCTTCAGAGATAAAGAGCCTCCCACCCAGAGCCCACATCCCCCTAGGGAACTCTCAGCCTATCACACCTTCCCCTAGGACTGAGCCGGCCCTCCAGGTCCCCCAGCCCACCTCAGGGAGTTGCCAGGGTCCTGGAACAGCCTGGGCAACTTCCCAATGAGCCTCCGTTGATCTCGCGGCGCCAACCCCCGGTGTGCGGAGCTTCCCTCCGCACTTCTGAGGAACGCCCCCGGCTTCCAGACAAGTCCACGCTCTCAGAGACAACCCCGCAAGCCCACCGACTTTCTGCGCCAGCCCCGGCACCCCAGAATCCTCACCTCCCAGGATTCCCAATGTCCCCATCAAGGTCCCACCTCCCAGAACCTTTCGACTTCCCAGAATCGGCCTGGGGACCCCTGCATCCCGCCAGGCACACCGAGACCGACCCTCCCCCACCCACAGTCCCATTCCCCGTTTCACAACCACCTCGCTGGTTCCTTCTCCAGGCGCGTGACTGACCCACTCCCCCCGCTCCTGGCGCATGGATTTCGGGGCTAGGTGGGTTGCTTCTGGTGGCCCAAGTGGAGGCGCTCTCGCAAGGAAGGCCTGGCGTCCAGGCAGCTCGGTGCTCTCCGGGGCTGGGTAGTTGCAGGAGACTGGGCGCCGTGCCAAGACGCTCCCAGATCCGCTTGGGGCTCCTTCCCTTCTCCGCTCTTTCCCACCGGGGACTTCTGGGAAATGCGCGTGGAAAGCAGCGAACCTGTTTCTGTCTAATGTACGCGAGCCTTCCAAAGATGAGTGGGGTAAGACCCTGGACGCCCCGGAAGCTGCCCTGGCCCTGCACAAGTCCCTGAACCAGGCCCTTTTGCATCTGCATGCCCCGGGATCTGCCCACGCAGACCCCCACGTGTGGATCCCGCTCCTCCATGGCTCCCCACACGCAGACCTTCCTTGGGAGGAAGCCTCCACCCTGAGACTTGACTCCCTTGGATTGTCCAGGGACATTCCTTGCCGTGCCTCGCTTCCCTTCCCACATCTGCCACCTTGGGACCTATGGCCTCCTGGCTTCTCTCCGGTAGAATTGTTCACTTCTCTGCTCTTCCTCAGCTCTGTGCCTTCCTGGAGAAGCATTTCCTAGCTGAGGAGGTGAAACTGATCAACAAGATAGGCGACCACCTGACCAAGCTCGGCAGGCTTGCTGGCCCGCAGGCGGGGCGGGGCGATGTGGGGCGGGGCGGGGCGAGTGATCTCTTTGGAAGGCTCAGCCTCCAGCACCGCTAGGGGTCTCTGGAGCCCAGAGGCCGTGGGCGTGGGGGAGGGCACCGTTCCCGCAGCGCGCGGGCTCCTGCCCGAGCCCCTCCAGCCAGGAGGCCTCTTTCTAACCGCCCTCTTGTAGCCCCCTAAGGAGCCCTGAGGCAAGGGTCAACAATAAAGCTCTAGGCAGCAGCTGCTGATGGTGTGTGTGTGCGTGTCTGGCGCCGGGACTCTAGAAGGGTTGAACCCTCGCCCCGTGGGTGGCGTGCTCTAGGCACTTCAGGCCGAGCCATTTCTGACTCCAGGGAGGGTGGAGCTCAGTGGGTAGCAGGAGGCAGGCTGAGAGTTTTCCAGGGCAACAGCAAGCAGAAAGGGGTCCTGGGCACCTGGAAGTGACTATGGAAGTGAGCTCTGGAAAGCAAGCACAGGAGACTAGCTCTGAGGGCCGCTTCCCCCCTGCCCGCCCGCCCCTCGCCCGGGCTTGGAAGAGATGAGGCCCGTCTTGAACGCTAGGGTCTTCCCCAATGTCAAGCACACCCTCGGTAGCAACCACTCCTGAGGAGCTGAGCAGCTGGGAGCTTAAGATGGACGAGAAGTGCTGAGCTGGGGTTTTGGGTCTCGGTGGAGAAAGGAGAGGGGGAAAGTAGTGTTCCTATTCTCTACACGAGAACGGAAGAAGCTTGCAGCATCTCGGGGCAAGCCGGCAAACTGCTGTGTCAGCTCTGACCCCCATGCCTTTGGTTTCTGGGAGAAGAGGAATCGGGAAGTGGCTGCTAGGTGCCGTGGGCTCAGATCCATGCCCTCTTGCTCTCCGTACACAAGAGGATCTGGTTGCGGGGGTTCCTGTGTCTGGCACAAGGCCGATGACCCAGCACCCAAGACTCCTCACTCAGAGCTCCCTGTTCCCTTCCTTGGGGATGGTGTGCTCACACATGCACATGTGGCCTCGGGAGCCTAGAACCATGAGGGGAAAAGTGCTTGTCTTTATTTTTTGCCCCTGAAAATAGAGCCATCTCAGCGGAGCCCCGGAGAGATGCGTCAAGCCAGTGCGCCGGACCTTGCTGCCGTGATGGAAATGGCCTCCATCTGTGCGGTAGCCACGTGTGAAGAAGGGCTACTGTGTGGAGCCTCCTTCATCACACAGCTCCTTCCCGCCCAAGAGAGCTTGAGCCGTGTGTTTGTCGCTTGCAAGTCCCAAGCAGGCAAACGAGGCCTCCCTTCCTTGAGAGAACACTGGCATTCCAGACAGCAATCCCAATCTCTCCAGGGCAGCAGGAGGAAAGGAGGCACTGGGAAGCCGTGGGTCAGCAAGCGGGGCGAGGCTGGGAGGCTCTGAATCCAAGAGGAGGGAGGGGCCTGTGGAGAGGTCCACCAAGCCCCCATGTTGGACGACACCTGGACTCCTTCGATAGCGATGGATTTTTTTTCTGGCCATTTCTGGACACACGCCTCAAGCACACCCATTCCGCCCTGCCACCCCCCAAACCCCTCCCCTGCCAAGCAAGCAGTGCACCGGCACACGTGAGGAGGGCCCTCCCCGTCACCAGAGCTTGGGTGTGGAAGAAACTCGAGGTGAACGTGGGGGTCTGCCACCCAGTGGGCTGAGCTCTGGATGGGAAGGGGATGGGAGGCGAGCCAGCCAGCGTAAGGTTCTAGGCTCAGCAGCCGGGCCTAGCACGCAAGTGGTCTCCTACCGGACTGAGCTGTTGGGGGGAAGACAGCCAGTTGCGTCCTGGGCAGGGGGGTTCCCCCGGAGGACACAGGAGTCGAGAGGGAGGCGCCAGAGTCTGGAGTCACGGGAGGGAGTTGAGAGACTCAGGGAACGAGTGGAGTCTGGTCGAGCAAGAAAAGGCCAGAGAGCGGTCCCGAGCATCCTCCAGCAGGAATGAGGGCCCAAGTGGTTCTGCCACTCCTGGCGTGGCCAGAGTGGGGGTGTGTGGCGATGGGGCCTGGGTGGGCCCCGGCCCTCACAGAGGGGGTCGAGGCTGGGAGGAGGAAGCCCCCAGCGAAGCTGAGCACCCAGGTGGGGCTGGAGCCCAGAACACCTGAGGGCCCTGTGCTGGAGCCTGAGTTCTGCGGCTCCAAAGGAGGTCCTCCGCACCCGGGTATCCCAAGTCCCTGAAAATGTCCCGTCTCTGGACGGAGTGCCCCATTGGTCGAGGCCGTCCAGGGAGGCCAGCGCCTGGTGGCTCCCAGGCCAGGCTAGGGCCTGGCACGCTCTGCACGGTCTAGAACTGGCAAGCCAGCGAGAGCTCGACGAGGCCAGCCTGGAAGGCAGCTGGCAGGCTTTCCCGAAACCTCTGGCACTGCAGGGCCAACGGCCCTAGGTAGGCCCGCCTGACCAGGTGGCGGGACTTTGGTTGGCGAGGAATCCCCCTCTGAAGAGGGACCAGGCTCTTGGCTTGGACCAGGGGAGCGATGGGATGCAGAGAGGTTCTCCCATCAGCCCCAGATCTGGCCCAGGGGTCCCCACCCCCACAGCCCCTCCTGCCAGGGTCCCCGCCCCTCCCCCTGCCTTCCAATGCAGCCCCCTGCCCTCCCCCTCCGGCAAGTGTGAGGAAGGAAGTCTTCTCCTCCGACCCTGGCCCCTAGCGCTGGTAGTTGGGCTCCGACTTGCCGCCAGGGGGCCGCTTGGGCGCTCCTGTTTCTGCTTCTGTCTCTCGCACCGCTTTTGGTGACGCGGGCGGGCGGAGATGAGAAAACAGCTGTCCAGGGGGCAAGAGAAGACGTTCTCTTCTGGCCCAGCCCCCAGCCAGCAGACCCCTCTCACGTCAGTGACCTCTTTCAAGCCCGTGGCCTGCTGGTGGCCTGTGGTGAGTGCATTCTGGAACCCTGCTCCCCCGCACCGCGTTTGTTTCCTTGGCAGCCGACACGCTCCCCGAAGTGCGTTCGGTGGCTTGGGGCAGGATGTGTAAGGGCCGCCCCCGTCCGGGCACTATGGCCGGCGGCGGCGGGGGGCAACTGCGAGTGGAGCCAAAGGCCCCCGCATCACAAATGGTTTCCCACACCCCGCCCTCAGCCACGCCCCGGGCCCACCGTCTCCACGGCAACGAGGTGGGGCGGGGGCGGGGCGAGGCTCCTGGGGGCGGGGGGGAGGGGTGCCTCCCGTGCCAGTGCCAGGGAGGCGGTGGGCGCGGTGGCCCCGGCTGGCGGGGCGCTGGCGCCTCGCTCCCGCCCCCAGGCCCTGGCCAGACCCCCTGTGCCGATGAGCAGACCCACCCAAGATTTTGGAGTCCCTCTTCTACAGAGAGGAAAGGCCAAACGGTCCTTCTCTTTCGCTTCCCCATAGGCTTGAATGAGCATCTAGCCTCCCCATCTTAGGGAGGCTTTGAGCACGGCCCTCACACCTTCTAGAGAAGCTCTGAGCCCATTTGGTCTGCATTTGCCCTGAGTAGGCAAAGTTGATAGACTTTGCATTGTCCAACGGTTTCCTGGGACTGGAGTCGTTGCCATGGTTACCGAGGGCCGGGCTGCAGCCTCCTACCACCCCCCACCCACAAGTCTCCCGCCGCTGAGGTCATCTCTTCAGAGATAAAGAGCCTCCCACCCAGAGCCCACATCCCCCTAGGGAACTCTCAGCCTATCACACCTTCCCCTAGGACTGAGCCGGCCCTCCAGGTCCCCCAGCCCACCTCAGGGAGTTGCCAGGGTCCTGGAACAGCCTGGGCAACTTCCCAATGAGCCTCCGTTGATCTCGCGGCGCCAACCCCCGGTGTGCGGAGCTTCCCTCCGCACTTCTGAGGAACGCCCCCGGCTTCCAGACAAGTCCACGCTCTCAGAGACAACCCCGCAAGCCCACCGACTTTCTGCGCCAGCCCCGGCACCCCAGAATCCTCACCTCCCAGGATTCCCAATGTCCCCATCAAGGTCCCACCTCCCAGAACCTTTCGACTTCCCAGAATCGGCCTGGGGACCCCTGCATCCCGCCAGGCACACCGAGACCGACCCTCCCCCACCCACAGTCCCATTCCCCGTTTCACAACCACCTCGCTGGTTCCTTCTCCAGGCGCGTGACTGACCCACTCCCCCCGCTCCTGGCGCATGGATTTCGGGGCTAGGTGGGTTGCTTCTGGTGGCCCAAGTGGAGGCGCTCTCGCAAGGAAGGCCTGGCGTCCAGGCAGCTCGGTGCTCTCCGGGGCTGGGTAGTTGCAGGAGACTGGGCGCCGTGCCAAGACGCTCCCAGATCCGCTTGGGGCTCCTTCCCTTCTCCGCTCTTTCCCACCGGGGACTTCTGGGAAATGCGCGTGGAAAGCAGCGAACCTGTTTCTGTCTAATGTACGCGAGCCTTCCAAAGATGAGTGGGGTAAGACCCTGGACGCCCCGGAAGCTGCCCTGGCCCTGCACAAGTCCCTGAACCAGGCCCTTTTGCATCTGCATGCCCCGGGATCTGCCCACGCAGACCCCCACGTGTGGATCCCGCTCCTCCATGGCTCCCCACACGCAGACCTTCCTTGGGAGGAAGCCTCCACCCTGAGACTTGACTCCCTTGGATTGTCCAGGGACATTCCTTGCCGTGCCTCGCTTCCCTTCCCACATCTGCCACCTTGGGACCTATGGCCTCCTGGCTTCTCTCCGGTAGAATTGTTCACTTCTCTGCTCTTCCTCAGCTCTGTGCCTTCCTGGAGAAGCATTTCCTAGCTGAGGAGGTGAAACTGATCAACAAGATAGGCGACCACCTGACCAAGCTTGGCAGGCTTGCTGGCCCGCAGGCGGGGCGGGGCGATGTGGGGCGGGGCGGGGCGAGTGATCTCTTTGGAAGGCTCAGCCTCCAGCACCGCTAGGGGTCTCTGGAGCCCAGAGGCCGTGGGCGTGGGGGAGGGCACCGTTCCCGCAGCGCGCGGGCTCCTGCCCGAGCCCCTCCAGCCAGGAGGCCTCTTTCTAACCGCCCTCTTGTAGCCCCCTAAGGAGCCCTGAGGCAAGGGTCAACAATAAAGCTCTAGGCAGCAGCTGCTGATGGTGTGTGTGTGCGTGTCTGGCGCCGGGACTCTAGAAGGGTTGAACCCTCGCCCCGTGGGTGGCGTGCTCTAGGCACTTCAGGCCGAGCCATTTCTGACTCCAGGGAGGGTGGAGCTCAGTGGGTAGCAGGAGGCAGGCTGAGAGTTTTCCAGGGCAACAGCAAGCAGAAAGGGGTCCTGGGCACCTGGAAGTGACTATGGAAGTGAGCTCTGGAAAGCAAGCACAGGAGACTAGCTCTGAGGGCCGCTTCCCCCCTGCCCGCCCACCCCTCGCCCGGGCTTGGAAGAGATGAGGCCCGTCTTGAACGCTAGGGTCTTCCCCAATGTCAAGCACACCCTCGGTAGCAACCACTCCTGAGGAGCTGAGCAGCTGGGAGCTTAAGATGGACGAGAAGTGCTGAGCTGGGGTTTTGGGTCTCGGTGGAGAAAGGAGAGGGGGAAAGTAGTGTTCCTATTCTCTACACGAGAACGGAAGAAGCTTGCAGCATCTCGGGGCAAGCCGGCAAACTGCTGTGTCAGCTCTGACCCCCATGCCTTTGGTTTCTGGGAGAAGAGGAATCGGGAAGTGGCTGCTAGGTGCCGTGGGCTCAGATCCATGCCCTCTTGCTCTCCGTACACAAGAGGATCTGGTTGCGGGGGTTCCTGTGTCTGGCACAAGGCCGATGACCCAGCACCCAAGACTCCTCACTCAGAGCTCCCTGTTCCCTTCCTTGGGGATGGTGTGCTCACACATGCACATGTGGCCTCGGGAGCCTAGAACCATGAGGGGAAAAGTGCTTGTCTTTATTTTTTGCCCCTGAAAATAGAGCCATCTCAGCGGAGCCCCGGAGAGATGCGTCAAGCCAGTGCGCCGGACCTTGCTGCCGTGATGGAAATGGCCTCCATCTGTGCGGTAGCCACGTGTGAAGAAGGGCTACTGTGTGGAGCCTCCTTCATCACACAGCTCCTTCCCGCCCAAGAGAGCTTGAGCCGTGTGTTTGTCGCTTGCAAGTCCCAAGCAGGCAAACGAGGCCTCCCTTCCTTGAGAGAACACTGGCATTCCAGACAGCAATCCCAATCTCTCCAGGGCAGCAGGAGGAAAGGAGGCACTGGGAAGCCGTGGGTCAGCAAGCGGGGCGAGGCTGGGAGGCTCTGAATCCAAGAGGAGGGAGGGGCCTGTGGAGAGGTCCACCAAGCCCCCATGTTGGACGACACCTGGACTCCTTCGATAGCGATGGATTTTTTTTCTGGCCATTTCTGGACACACGCCTCAAGCACACCCATTCCGCCCTGCCACCCCCCAAACCCCTCCCCTGCCAAGCAAGCAGTGCACCGGCACACGTGAGGAGGGCCCTCCCCGTCACCAGAGCTTGGGTGTGGAAGAAACTCGAGGTGAACGTGGGGGTCTGCCACCCAGTGGGCTGAGCTCTGGATGGGAAGGGGATGGGAGGCGAGCCAGCCAGCGTAAGGTTCTAGGCTCAGCAGCCGGGCCTAGCACGCAAGTGGTCTCCTACCGGACTGAGCTGTTGGGGGGAAGACAGCCAGTTGCGTCCTGGGCAGGGGGGTTCCCCCGGAGGACACAGGAGTCGAGAGGGAGGCGCCAGAGTCTGGAGTCACGGGAGGGAGTTGAGAGACTCAGGGAACGAGTGGAGTCTGGTCGAGCAAGAAAAGGCCAGAGAGCGGTCCCGAGCATCCTCCAGCAGGAATGAGGGCCCAAGTGGTTCTGCCACTCCTGGCGTGGCCAGAGTGGGGGTGTGTGGCGATGGGGCCTGGGTGGGCCCCGGCCCTCACAGAGGGGGTCGAGGCTGGGAGGAGGAAGCCCCCAGCGAAGCTGAGCACCCAGGTGGGGCTGGAGCCCAGAACACCTGAGGGCCCTGTGCTGGAGCCTGAGTTCTGCGGCTCCAAAGGAGGTCCTCCGCACCCGGGTATCCCAAGTCCCTGAAAATGTCCCGTCTCTGGACGGAGTGCCCCATTGGTCGAGGCCGTCCAGGGAGGCCAGCGCCTGGTGGCTCCCAGGCCAGGCTAGGGCCTGGCACGCTCTGCACGGTCTAGAACTGGCAAGCCAGCGAGAGCTCGACGAGGCCAGCCTGGAAGGCAGCTGGCAGGCTTTCCCGAAACCTCTGGCACTGCAGGGCCAACGGCCCTAGGTAGGCCCGCCTGACCAGGTGGCGGGACTTTGGTTGGCGAGGAATCCCCCTCTGAAGAGGGACCAGGCTCTTGGCTTGGACCAGGGGAGCGATGGGATGCAGAGAGGTTCTCCCATCAGCCCCAGATCTGGCCCAGGGGTCCCCACCCCCACAGCCCCTCCTGCCAGGGTCCCCGCCCCTCCCCCTGCCTTCCAATGCAGCCCCCTGCCCTCCCCCTCCGGCAAGTGTGAGGAAGGAAGTCTTCTCCTCCGACCCTGGCCCCTAGCGCTGGTAGTTGGGCTCCGACTTGCCGCCAGGGGGCCGCTTGGGCGCTCCTGTTTCTGCTTCTGTCTCTCGCACCGCTTTTGGTGATGCGGGCGGGCGGAGATGAGAAAACAGCTGTCCAGGGGGCAAGAGAAGACGTTCTCTTCTGGCCCAGCCCCCAGCCAGCAGACCCCTCTCACGTCAGTGACCTCTTTCAAGCCCGTGGCCTGCTGGTGGCCTGTGGTGAGTGCATTCTGGAACCCTGCTCCCCCGCACCGCGTTTGTTTCCTTGGCAGCCGACACGCTCCCCGAAGTGCGTTCGGTGGCTTGGGGCAGGATGTGTAAGGGCCGCCCCCGTCCGGGCACTATGGCCGGCGGCGGCGGGGGGCAACTGCGAGTGGAGCCAAAGGCCCCCGCATCACAAATGGTTTCCCACACCCCGCCCTCAGCCACGCCCCGGGCCCACCGTCTCCACGGCAACGAGGTGGGGCGGGGGCGGGGCGAGGCTCCTGGGGGCGGGGGGGAGGGGTGCCTCCCGTGCCAGTGCCAGGGAGGCGGTGGGCGCGGTGGCCCCGGCTGGCGGGGCGCTGGCGCCTCGCTCCCGCCCCCAGGCCCTGGCCAGACCCCCTGTGCCGATGAGCAGACCCACCCAAGATTTTGGAGTCCCTCTTCTACAGAGAGGAAAGGCCAAACGGTCCTTCTCTTTCGCTTCCCCATAGGCTTGAATGAGCATCTAGCCTCCCCATCTTAGGGAGGCTTTGAGCACGGCCCTCACACCTTCTAGAGAAGCTCTGAGCCCATTTGGTCTGCATTTGCCCTGAGTAGGCAAAGTTGATAGACTTTGCATTGTCCAACGGTTTCCTGGGACTGGAGTCGTTGCCATGGTTACCGAGGGCCGGGCTGCAGCCTCCTACCACCCCCCACCCACAAGTCTCCCGCCGCTGAGGTCACCTCTTCAGAGATAAAGAGCCTCCCACCCAGAGCCCACATCCCCCTAGGGAACTCTCAGCCTATCACACCTTCCCCTAGGACTGAGCCGGCCCTCCAGGTCCCCCAGCCCACCTCAGGGAGTTGCCAGGGTCCTGGAACAGCCTGGGCAACTTCCCAATGAGCCTCCGTTGATCTCGCGGCGCCAACCCCCGGTGTGCGGAGCTTCCCTCCGCACTTCTGAGGAACGCCCCCGGCTTCCAGACAAGTCCACGCTCTCAGAGACAACCCCGCAAGCCCACCGACTTTCTGCGCCAGCCCCGGCACCCCAGAATCCTCACCTCCCAGGATTCCCAATGTCCCCATCAAGGTCCCACCTCCCAGAACCTTTCGACTTCCCAGAATCGGCCTGGGGACCCCTGCATCCCGCCAGGCACACCGAGACCGACCCTCCCCCACCCACAGTCCCATTCCCCGTTTCACAACCACCTCGCTGGTTCCTTCTCCAGGCGCGTGACTGACCCACTCCCCCCGCTCCTGGCGCATGGATTTCGGGGCTAGGTGGGTTGCTTCTGGTGGCCCAAGTGGAGGCGCTCTCGCAAGGAAGGCCTGGCGTCCAGGCAGCTCGGTGCTCTCCGGGGCTGGGTAGTTGCAGGAGACTGGGCGCCGTGCCAAGACGCTCCCAGATCCGCTTGGGGCTCCTTCCCTTCTCCGCTCTTTCCCACCGGGGACTTCTGGGAAATGCGCGTGGAAAGCAGCGAACCTGTTTCTGTCTAATGTACGCGAGCCTTCCAAAGATGAGTGGGGTAAGACCCTGGACGCCCCGGAAGCTGCCCTGGCCCTGCACAAGTCCCTGAACCAGGCCCTTTTGCATCTGCATGCCCCGGGATCTGCCCACGCAGACCCCCACGTGTGGATCCCGCTCCTCCATGGCTCCCCACACGCAGACCTTCCTTGGGAGGAAGCCTCCACCCTGAGACTTGACTCCCTTGGATTGTCCAGGGACATTCCTTGCCGTGCCTCGCTTCCCTTCCCACATCTGCCACCTTGGGACCTATGGCCTCCTGGCTTCTCTCCGGTAGAATTGTTCACTTCTCTGCTCTTCCTCAGCTCTGTGCCTTCCTGGAGAAGCATTTCCTAGCTGAGGAGGTGAAACTGATCAACAAGATAGGCGACCACCTGACCAAGCTCGGCAGGCTTGCTGGCCCGCAGGCGGGGCGGGGCGATGTGGGGCGGGGCGGGGCGAGTGATCTCTTTGGAAGGCTCAGCCTCCAGCACCGCTAGGGGTCTCTGGAGCCCAGAGGCCGTGGGCGTGGGGGAGGGCACCGTACCCGCAGCGCGCGGGCTCCTGCCCGAGCCCCTCCAGCCAGGAGGCCTCTTTCTAACCGCCCTCTTGTAGCCCCCTAAGGAGCCCTGAGGCAAGGGTCAACAATAAAGCTCTAGGCAGCAGCTGCTGATGGTGTGTGTGTGCGTGTCTGGCGCCGGGACTCTAGAAGGGTTGAACCCTCGCCCCGTGGGTGGCGTGCTCTAGGCACTTCAGGCCGAGCCATTTCTGACTCCAGGGAGGGTGGAGCTCAGTGGGTAGCAGGAGGCAGGCTGAGAGTTTTCCAGGGCAACAGCAAGCAGAAAGGGGTCCTGGGCACCTGGAAGTGACTATGGAAGTGAGCTCTGGAAAGCAAGCACAGGAGACTAGCTCTGAGGGCCGCTTCCCCCCTGCCCGCCCACCCCTCGCCCGGGCTTGGAAGAGATGAGGCCCGTCTTGAACGCTAGGGTCTTCCCCAATGTCAAGCACACCCTCGGTAGCAACCACTCCTGAGGAGCTGAGCAGCTGGGAGCTTAAGATGGACGAGAAGTGCTGAGCTGGGGTTTTGGGTCTCGGTGGAGAAAGGAGAGGGGGAAAGTAGTGTTCCTATTCTCTACACGAGAACGGAAGAAGCTTGCAGCATCTCGGGGCAAGCCGGCAAACTGCTGTGTCAGCTCTGACCCCCATGCCTTTGGTTTCTGGGAGAAGAGGAATCGGGAAGTGGCTGCTAGGTGCCGTGGGCTCAGATCCATGCCCTCTTGCTCTCCGTACACAAGAGGATCTGGTTGCGGGGGTTCCTGTGTCTGGCACAAGGCCGATGACCCAGCACCCAAGACTCCTCACTCAGAGCTCCCTGTTCCCTTCCTTGGGGATGGTGTGCTCACACATGCACATGTGGCCTCGGGAGCCTAGAACCATGAGGGGAAAAGTGATTGTCTTTATTTTTTGCCCCTGAAAATAGAGCCATCTCAGCGGAGCCCCGGAGAGATGCGTCAAGCCAGTGCGCCGGACCTTGCTGCCGTGATGGAAATGGCCTCCATCTGTGCGGTAGCCACGTGTGAAGAAGGGCTACTGTGTGGAGCCTCCTTCATCACACAGCTCCTTCCCGCCCAAGAGAGCTTGAGCCGTGTGTTTGTCGCTTGCAAGTCCCAAGCAGGCAAACGAGGCCTCCCTTCCTTGAGAGAACACTGGCATTCCAGACAGCAATCCCAATCTCTCCAGGGCAGCAGGAGGAAAGGAGGCACTGGGAAGCCGTGGGTCAGCAAGCGGGGCGAGGCTGGGAGGCTCTGAATCCAAGAGGAGGGAGGGGCCTGTGGAGAGGTCCACCAAGCCCCCATGTTGGACGACACCTGGACTCCTTCGATAGCGATGGATTTTTTTTCTGGCCATTTCTGGACACACGCCTCAAGCACACCCATTCCGCCCTGCCACCCCCCAAACCCCTCCCCTGCCAAGCAAGCAGTGCACCGGCACACGTGAGGAGGGCCCTCCCCGTCACCAGAGCTTGGGTGTGGAAGAAACTCGAGGTGAACGTGGGGGTCTGCCACCCAGTGGGCTGAGCTCTGGATGGGAAGGGGATGGGAGGCGAGCCAGCCAGCGTAAGGTTCTAGGCTCAGCAGCCGGGCCTAGCACGCAAGTGGTCTCCTACCGGACTGAGCTGTTGGGGGGAAGACAGCCAGTTGCGTCCTGGGCAGGGGGGTTCCCCCGGAGGACACAGGAGTCGAGAGGGAGGCGCCAGAGTCTGGAGTCACGGGAGGGAGTTGAGAGACTCAGGGAACGAGTGGAGTCTGGTCGAGCAAGAAAAGGCCAGAGAGCGGTCCCGAGCATCCTCCAGCAGGAATGAGGGCCCAAGTGGTTCTGCCACTCCTGGCGTGGCCAGAGTGGGGGTGTGTGGCGATGGGGCCTGGGTGGGCCCCGGCCCTCACAGAGGGGGTCGAGGCTGGGAGGAGGAAGCCCCCAGCGAAGCTGAGCACCCAGGTGGGGCTGGAGCCCAGAACACCTGAGGGCCCTGTGCTGGAGCCTGAGTTCTGCGGCTCCAAAGGAGGTCCTCCGCACCCGGGTATCCCAAGTCCCTGAAAATGTCCCGTCTCTGGACGGAGTGCCCCATTGGTCGAGGCCGTCCAGGGAGGCCAGCGCCTGGTGGCTCCCAGGCCAGGCTAGGGCCTGGCACGCTCTGCACGGTCTAGAACTGGCAAGCCAGCGAGAGCTCGACGAGGCCAGCCTGGAAGGCAGCTGGCAGGCTTTCCCGAAACCTCTGGCACTGCAGGGCCAACGGCCCTAGGTAGGCCCGCCTGACCAGGTGGCGGGACTTTGGTTGGCGAGGAATCCCCCTCTGAAGAGGGACCAGGCTCTTGGCTTGGACCAGGGGAGCGATGGGATGCAGAGAGGTTCTCCCATCAGCCCCAGATCTGGCCCAGGGGTCCCCACCCCCACAGCCCCTCCTGCCAGGGTCCCCGCCCCTCCCCCTGCCTTCCAATGCAGCCCCCTGCCCTCCCCCTCCGGCAAGTGTGAGGAAGGAAGTCTTCTCCTCCGACCCTGGCCCCTAGCGCTGGTAGTTGGGCTCCGACTTGCCGCCAGGGGGCCGCTTGGGCGCTCCTGTTTCTGCTTCTGTCTCTCGCACCGCTTTTGGTGACGCGGGCGGGCGGAGATGAGAAAACAGCTGTCCAGGGGGCAAGAGAAGACGTTCTCTTCTGGCCCAGCCCCCAGCCAGCAGACCCCTCTCACGTCAGTGACCTCTTTCAAGCCCGTGGCCTGCTGGTGGCCTGTGGTGAGTGCATTCTGGAACCCTGCTCCCCCGCACCGCGTTTGTTTCCTTGGCAGCCGACACGCTCCCCGAAGTGCGTTCGGTGGCTTGGGGCAGGATGTGTAAGGGCCGCCCCCGTCCGGGCACTATGGCCGGCGGCGGCGGGGGGCAACTGCGAGTGGAGCCAAAGGCCCCCGCATCACAAATGGTTTCCCACACCCCGCCCTCAGCCACGCCCCGGGCCCACCGTCTCC
Source organism: Dasypus novemcinctus (assembly GCF_030445035.2). NCBI lineage: Eukaryota > Metazoa > Chordata > Mammalia > Cingulata > Dasypodidae > Dasypus > Dasypus novemcinctus. The sequence goes on from NW_026688145.1 coordinate 2,227,443, forward strand.
ACGGCAACGAGGTGGGGCGGGGGCGGGGCGAGGCTCCTGGGGGCGGGGGGGAGGGGTGCCTCCCGTGCCAGTGCCAGGGAGGCGGTGGGCGCGGTGGCCCCGGCTGGCGGGGCGCTGGCGCCTCGCTCCCGCCCCCAGGCCCTGGCCAGACCCCCTGTGCCGATGAGCAGACCCACCCAAGATTTTGGAGTCCCTCTTCTACAGAGAGGAAAGGCCAAACGGTCCTTCTCTTTCGCTTCCCCATAGGCTTGAATGAGCATCTAGCCTCCCCATCTTAGGGAGGCTTTGAGCACGGCCCTCACACCTTCTAGAGAAGCTCTGAGCCCATTTGGTCTGCATTTGCCCTGAGTAGGCAAAGTTGATAGACTTTGCATTGTCCAACGGTTTCCTGGGACTGGAGTCGTTGCCATGGTTACCGAGGGCCGGGCTGCAGCCTCCTACCACCCCCCACCCACAAGTCTCCCGCCGCTGAGGTCATCTCTTCAGAGATAAAGAGCCTCCCACCCAGAGCCCACATCCCCCTAGGGAACTCTCAGCCTATCACACCTTCCCCTAGGACTGAGCCGGCCCTCCAGGTCCCCCAGCCCACCTCAGGGAGTTGCCAGGGTCCTGGAACAGCCTGGGCAACTTCCCAATGAGCCTCCGTTGATCTCGCGGCGCCAACCCCCGGTGTGCGGAGCTTCCCTCCGCACTTCTGAGGAACGCCCCCGGCTTCCAGACAAGTCCACGCTCTCAGAGACAACCCCGCAAGCCCACCGACTTTCTGCGCCAGCCCCGGCACCCCAGAATCCTCACCTCCCAGGATTCCCAATGTCCCCATCAAGGTCCCACCTCCCAGAACCTTTCGACTTCCCAGAATCGGCCTGGGGACCCCTGCATCCCGCCAGGCACACCGAGACCGACCCTCCCCCACCCACAGTCCCATTCCCCGTTTCACAACCACCTCGCTGGTTCCTTCTCCAGGCGCGTGACTGACCCACTCCCCCCGCTCCTGGCGCATGGATTTCGGGGCTAGGTGGGTTGCTTCTGGTGGCCCAAGTGGAGGCGCTCTCGCAAGGAAGGCCTGGCGTCCAGGCAGCTCGGTGCTCTCCGGGGCTGGGTAGTTGCAGGAGACTGGGCGCCGTGCCAAGACGCTCCCAGATCCGCTTGGGGCTCCTTCCCTTCTCCGCTCTTTCCCACCGGGGACTTCTGGGAAATGCGCGTGGAAAGCAGCGAACCTGTTTCTGTCTAATGTACGCGAGCCTTCCAAAGATGAGTGGGGTAAGACCCTGGACGCCCCGGAAGCTGCCCTGGCCCTGCACAAGTCCCTGAACCAGGCCCTTTTGCATCTGCATGCCCCGGGATCTGCCCACGCAGACCCCCACGTGTGGATCCCGCTCCTCCATGGCTCCCCACACGCAGACCTTCCTTGGGAGGAAGCCTCCACCCTGAGACTTGACTCCCTTGGATTGTCCAGGGACATTCCTTGCCGTGCCTCGCTTCCCTTCCCACATCTGCCACCTTGGGACCTATGGCCTCCTGGCTTCTCTCCGGTAGAATTGTTCACTTCTCTGCTCTTCCTCAGCTCTGTGCCTTCCTGGAGAAGCATTTCCTAGCTGAGGAGGTGAAACTGATCAACAAGATAGGCGACCACCTGACCAAGCTTGGCAGGCTTGCTGGCCCGCAGGCGGGGCGGGGCGATGTGGGGCGGGGCGGGGCGAGTGATCTCTTTGGAAGGCTCAGCCTCCAGCACCGCTAGGGGTCTCTGGAGCCCAGAGGCCGTGGGCGTGGGGGAGGGCACCGTTCCCGCAGCGCGCGGGCTCCTGCCCGAGCCCCTCCAGCCAGGAGGCCTCTTTCTAACCGCCCTCTTGTAGCCCCCTAAGGAGCCCTGAGGCAAGGGTCAACAATAAAGCTCTAGGCAGCAGCTGCTGATGGTGTGTGTGTGCGTGTCTGGCGCCGGGACTCTAGAAGGGTTGAACCCTCGCCCCGTGGGTGGCGTGCTCTAGGCACTTCAGGCCGAGCCATTTCTGACTCCAGGGAGGGTGGAGCTCAGTGGGTAGCAGGAGGCAGGCTGAGAGTTTTCCAGGGCAACAGCAAGCAGAAAGGGGTCCTGGGCACCTGGAAGTGACTATGGAAGTGAGCTCTGGAAAGCAAGCACAGGAGACTAGCTCTGAGGGCCGCTTCCCCCCTGCCCGCCCACCCCTCGCCCGGGCTTGGAAGAGATGAGGCCCGTCTTGAACGCTAGGGTCTTCCCCAATGTCAAGCACACCCTCGGTAGCAACCACTCCTGAGGAGCTGAGCAGCTGGGAGCTTAAGATGGACGAGAAGTGCTGAGCTGGGGTTTTGGGTCTCGGTGGAGAAAGGAGAGGGGGAAAGTAGTGTTCCTATTCTCTACACGAGAACGGAAGAAGCTTGCAGCATCTCGGGGCAAGCCGGCAAACTGCTGTGTCAGCTCTGACCCCCATGCCTTTGGTTTCTGGGAGAAGAGGAATCGGGAAGTGGCTGCTAGGTGCCGTGGGCTCAGATCCATGCCCTCTTGCTCTCCGTACACAAGAGGATCTGGTTGCGGGGGTTCCTGTGTCTGGCACAAGGCCGATGACCCAGCACCCAAGACTCCTCACTCAGAGCTCCCTGTTCCCTTCCTTGGGGATGGTGTGCTCACACATGCACATGTGGCCTCGGGAGCCTAGAACCATGAGGGGAAAAGTGCTTGTCTTTATTTTTTGCCCCTGAAAATAGAGCCATCTCAGCGGAGCCCCGGAGAGATGCGTCAAGCCAGTGCGCCGGACCTTGCTGCCGTGATGGAAATGGCCTCCATCTGTGCGGTAGCCACGTGTGAAGAAGGGCTACTGTGTGGAGCCTCCTTCATCACACAGCTCCTTCCCGCCCAAGAGAGCTTGAGCCGTGTGTTTGTCGCTTGCAAGTCCCAAGCAGGCAAACGAGGCCTCCCTTCCTTGAGAGAACACTGGCATTCCAGACAGCAATCCCAATCTCTCCAGGGCAGCAGGAGGAAAGGAGGCACTGGGAAGCCGTGGGTCAGCAAGCGGGGCGAGGCTGGGAGGCTCTGAATCCAAGAGGAGGGAGGGGCCTGTGGAGAGGTCCACCAAGCCCCCATGTTGGACGACACCTGGACTCCTTCGATAGCGATGGATTTTTTTTCTGGCCATTTCTGGACACACGCCTCAAGCACACCCATTCCGCCCTGCCACCCCCCAAACCCCTCCCCTGCCAAGCAAGCAGTGCACCGGCACACGTGAGGAGGGCCCTCCCCGTCACCAGAGCTTGGGTGTGGAAGAAACTCGAGGTGAACGTGGGGGTCTGCCACCCAGTGGGCTGAGCTCTGGATGGGAAGGGGATGGGAGGCGAGCCAGCCAGCGTAAGGTTCTAGGCTCAGCAGCCGGGCCTAGCACGCAAGTGGTCTCCTACCGGACTGAGCTGTTGGGGGGAAGACAGCCAGTTGCGTCCTGGGCAGGGGGGTTCCCCCGGAGGACACAGGAGTCGAGAGGGAGGCGCCAGAGTCTGGAGTCACGGGAGGGAGTTGAGAGACTCAGGGAACGAGTGGAGTCTGGTCGAGCAAGAAAAGGCCAGAGAGCGGTCCCGAGCATCCTCCAGCAGGAATGAGGGCCCAAGTGGTTCTGCCACTCCTGGCGTGGCCAGAGTGGGGGTGTGTGGCGATGGGGCCTGGGTGGGCCCCGGCCCTCACAGAGGGGGTCGAGGCTGGGAGGAGGAAGCCCCCAGCGAAGCTGAGCACCCAGGTGGGGCTGGAGCCCAGAACACCTGAGGGCCCTGTGCTGGAGCCTGAGTTCTGCGGCTCCAAAGGAGGTCCTCCGCACCCGGGTATCCCAAGTCCCTGAAAATGTCCCGTCTCTGGACGGAGTGCCCCATTGGTCGAGGCCGTCCAGGGAGGCCAGCGCCTGGTGGCTCCCAGGCCAGGCTAGGGCCTGGCACGCTCTGCACGGTCTAGAACTGGCAAGCCAGCGAGAGCTCGACGAGGCCAGCCTGGAAGGCAGCTGGCAGGCTTTCCCGAAACCTCTGGCACTGCAGGGCCAACGGCCCTAGGTAGGCCCGCCTGACCAGGTGGCGGGACTTTGGTTGGCGAGGAATCCCCCTCTGAAGAGGGACCAGGCTCTTGGCTTGGACCAGGGGAGCGATGGGATGCAGAGAGGTTCTCCCATCAGCCCCAGATCTGGCCCAGGGGTCCCCACCCCCACAGCCCCTCCTGCCAGGGTCCCCGCCCCTCCCCCTGCCTTCCAATGCAGCCCCCTGCCCTCCCCCTCCGGCAAGTGTGAGGAAGGAAGTCTTCTCCTCCGACCCTGGCCCCTAGCGCTGGTAGTTGGGCTCCGACTTGCCGCCAGGGGGCCGCTTGGGCGCTCCTGTTTCTGCTTCTGTCTCTCGCACCGCTTTTGGTGATGCGGGCGGGCGGAGATGAGAAAACAGCTGTCCAGGGGGCAAGAGAAGACGTTCTCTTCTGGCCCAGCCCCCAGCCAGCAGACCCCTCTCACGTCAGTGACCTCTTTCAAGCCCGTGGCCTGCTGGTGGCCTGTGGTGAGTGCATTCTGGAACCCTGCTCCCCCGCACCGCGTTTGTTTCCTTGGCAGCCGACACGCTCCCCGAAGTGCGTTCGGTGGCTTGGGGCAGGATGTGTAAGGGCCGCCCCCGTCCGGGCACTATGGCCGGCGGCGGCGGGGGGCAACTGCGAGTGGAGCCAAAGGCCCCCGCATCACAAATGGTTTCCCACACCCCGCCCTCAGCCACGCCCCGGGCCCACCGTCTCCACGGCAACGAGGTGGGGCGGGGGCGGGGCGAGCCTCCTGGGGGCGGGGGGGAGGGGTGCCTCCCGTGCCAGTGCCAGGGAGGCGGTGGGCGCGGTGGCCCCGGCTGGCGGGGCGCTGGCGCCTCGCTCCCGCCCCCAGGCCCTGGCCAGACCCCCTGTGCCGATGAGCAGACCCACCCAAGATTTTGGAGTCCCTCTTCTACAGAGAGGAAAGGCCAAACGGTCCTTCTCTTTCGCTTCCCCATAGGCTTGAATGAGCATCTAGCCTCCCCATCTTAGGGAGGCTTTGAGCACGGCCCTCACACCTTCTAGAGAAGCTCTGAGCCCATTTGGTCTGCATTTGCCCTGAGTAGGCAAAGTTGATAGACTTTGCATTGTCCAACGGTTTCCTGGGACTGGAGTCGTTGCCATGGTTACCGAGGGCCGGGCTGCAGCCTCCTACCACCCCCCACCCACAAGTCTCCCGCCGCTGAGGTCACCTCTTCAGAGATAAAGAGCCTCCCACCCAGAGCCCACATCCCCCTAGGGAACTCTCAGCCTATCACACCTTCCCCTAGGACTGAGCCGGCCCTCCAGGTCCCCCAGCCCACCTCAGGGAGTTGCCAGGGTCCTGGAACAGCCTGGGCAACTTCCCAATGAGCCTCCGTTGATCTCGCGGCGCCAACCCCCGGTGTGCGGAGCTTCCCTCCGCACTTCTGAGGAACGCCCCCGGCTTCCAGACAAGTCCACGCTCTCAGAGACAACCCCGCAAGCCCACCGACTTTCTGCGCCAGCCCCGGCACCCCAGAATCCTCACCTCCCAGGATTCCCAATGTCCCCATCAAGGTCCCACCTCCCAGAACCTTTCGACTTCCCAGAATCGGCCTGGGGACCCCTGCATCCCGCCAGGCACACCGAGACCGACCCTCCCCCACCCACAGTCCCATTCCCCGTTTCACAACCACCTCGCTGGTTCCTTCTCCAGGCGCGTGACTGACCCACTCCCCCCGCTCCTGGCGCATGGATTTCGGGGCTAGGTGGGTTGCTTCTGGTGGCCCAAGTGGAGGCGCTCTCGCAAGGAAGGCCTGGCGTCCAGGCAGCTCGGTGCTCTCCGGGGCTGGGTAGTTGCAGGAGACTGGGCGCCGTGCCAAGACGCTCCCAGATCCGCTTGGGGCTCCTTCCCTTCTCCGCTCTTTCCCACCGGGGACTTCTGGGAAATGCGCGTGGAAAGCAGCGAACCTGTTTCTGTCTAATGTACGCGAGCCTTCCAAAGATGAGTGGGGTAAGACCCTGGACGCCCCGGAAGCTGCCCTGGCCCTGCACAAGTCCCTGAACCAGGCCCTTTTGCATCTGCATGCCCCGGGATCTGCCCACGCAGACCCCCACGTGTGGATCCCGCTCCTCCATGGCTCCCCACACGCAGACCTTCCTTGGGAGGAAGCCTCCACCCTGAGACTTGACTCCCTTGGATTGTCCAGGGACATTCCTTGCCGTGCCTCGCTTCCCTTCCCACATCTGCCACCTTGGGACCTATGGCCTCCTGGCTTCTCTCCGGTAGAATTGTTCACTTCTCTGCTCTTCCTCAGCTCTGTGCCTTCCTGGAGAAGCATTTCCTAGCTGAGGAGGTGAAACTGATCAACAAGATAGGCGACCACCTGACCAAGCTCGGCAGGCTTGCTGGCCCGCAGGCGGGGCGGGGCGATGTGGGGCGGGGCGGGGCGAGTGATCTCTTTGGAAGGCTCAGCCTCCAGCACCGCTAGGGGTCTCTGGAGCCCAGAGGCCGTGGGCGTGGGGGAGGGCACCGTTCCCGCAGCGCGCGGGCTCCTGCCCGAGCCCCTCCAGCCAGGAGGCCTCTTTCTAACCGCCCTCTTGTAGCCCCCTAAGGAGCCCTGAGGCAAGGGTCAACAATAAAGCTCTAGGCAGCAGCTGCTGATGGTGTGTGTGTGCGTGTCTGGCGCCGGGACTCTAGAAGGGTTGAACCCTCGCCCCGTGGGTGGCGTGCTCTAGGCACTTCAGGCCGAGCCATTTCTGACTCCAGGGAGGGTGGAGCTCAGTGGGTAGCAGGAGGCAGGCTGAGAGTTTTCCAGGGCAACAGCAAGCAGAAAGGGGTCCTGGGCACCTGGAAGTGACTATGGAAGTGAGCTCTGGAAAGCAAGCACAGGAGACTAGCTCTGAGGGCCGCTTCCCCCCTGCCCGCCCACCCCTCGCCCGGGCTTGGAAGAGATGAGGCCCGTCTTGAACGCTAGGGTCTTCCCCAATGTCAAGCACACCCTCGGTAGCAACCACTCCTGAGGAGCTGAGCAGCTGGGAGCTTAAGATGGACGAGAAGTGCTGAGCTGGGGTTTTGGGTCTCGGTGGAGAAAGGAGAGGGGGAAAGTAGTGTTCCTATTCTCTACACGAGAACGGAAGAAGCTTGCAGCATCTCGGGGCAAGCCGGCAAACTGCTGTGTCAGCTCTGACCCCCATGCCTTTGGTTTCTGGGAGAAGAGGAATCGGGAAGTGGCTGCTAGGTGCCGTGGGCTCAGATCCATGCCCTCTTGCTCTCCGTACACAAGAGGATCTGGTTGCGGGGGTTCCTGTGTCTGGCACAAGGCCGATGACCCAGCACCCAAGACTCCTCACTCAGAGCTCCCTGTTCCCTTCCTTGGGGATGGTGTGCTCACACATGCACATGTGGCCTCGGGAGCCTAGAACCATGAGGGGAAAAGTGCTTGTCTTTATTTTTTGCCCCTGAAAATAGAGCCATCTCAGCGGAGCCCCGGAGAGATGCGTCAAGCCAGTGCGCCGGACCTTGCTGCCGTGATGGAAATGGCCTCCATCTGTGCGGTAGCCACGTGTGAAGAAGGGCTACTGTGTGGAGCCTCCTTCATCACACAGCTCCTTCCCGCCCAAGAGAGCTTGAGCCGTGTGTTTGTCGCTTGCAAGTCCCAAGCAGGCAAACGAGGCCTCCCTTCCTTGAGAGAACACTGGCATTCCAGACAGCAATCCCAATCTCTCCAGGGCAGCAGGAGGAAAGGAGGCACTGGGAAGCCGTGGGTCAGCAAGCGGGGCGAGGCTGGGAGGCTCTGAATCCAAGAGGAGGGAGGGGCCTGTGGAGAGGTCCACCAAGCCCCCATGTTGGACGACACCTGGACTCCTTCGATAGCGATGGATTTTTTTTCTGGCCATTTCTGGACACACGCCTCAAGCACACCCATTCCGCCCTGCCACCCCCCAAACCCCTCCCCTGCCAAGCAAGCAGTGCACCGGCACACGTGAGGAGGGCCCTCCCCGTCACCAGAGCTTGGGTGTGGAAGAAACTCGAGGTGAACGTGGGGGTCTGCCACCCAGTGGGCTGAGCTCTGGATGGGAAGGGGATGGGAGGCGAGCCAGCCAGCGTAAGGTTCTAGGCTCAGCAGCCGGGCCTAGCACGCAAGTGGTCTCCTACCGGACTGAGCTGTTGGGGGGAAGACAGCCAGTTGCGTCCTGGGCAGGGGGGTTCCCCCGGAGGACACAGGAGTCGAGAGGGAGGCGCCAGAGTCTGGAGTCACGGGAGGGAGTTGAGAGACTCAGGGAACGAGTGGAGTCTGGTCGAGCAAGAAAAGGCCAGAGAGCGGTCCCGAGCATCCTCCAGCAGGAATGAGGGCCCAAGTGGTTCTGCCACTCCTGGCGTGGCCAGAGTGGGGGTGTGTGGCGATGGGGCCTGGGTGGGCCCCGGCCCTCACAGAGGGGGTCGAGGCTGGGAGGAGGAAGCCCCCAGCGAAGCTGAGCACCCAGGTGGGGCTGGAGCCCAGAACACCTGAGGGCCCTGTGCTGGAGCCTGAGTTCTGCGGCTCCAAAGGAGGTCCTCCGCACCCGGGTATCCCAAGTCCCTGAAAATGTCCCGTCTCTGGACGGAGTGCCCCATTGGTCGAGGCCGTCCAGGGAGGCCAGCGCCTGGTGGCTCCCAGGCCAGGCTAGGGCCTGGCACGCTCTGCACGGTCTAGAACTGGCAAGCCAGCGAGAGCTCGACGAGGCCAGCCTGGAAGGCAGCTGGCAGGCTTTCCCGAAACCTCTGGCACTGCAGGGCCAACGGCCCTAGGTAGGCCCGCCTGACCAGGTGGCGGGACTTTGGTTGGCGAGGAATCCCCCTCTGAAGAGGGACCAGGCTCTTGGCTTGGACCAGGGGAGCGATGGGATGCAGAGAGGTTCTCCCATCAGCCCCAGATCTGGCCCAGGGGTCCCCACCCCCACAGCCCCTCCTGCCAGGGTCCCCGCCCCTCCCCCTGCCTTCCAATGCAGCCCCCTGCCCTCCCCCTCCGGCAAGTGTGAGGAAGGAAGTCTTCTCCTCCGACCCTGGCCCCTAGCGCTGGTAGTTGGGCTCCGACTTGCCGCCAGGGGGCCGCTTGGGCGCTCCTGTTTCTGCTTCTGTCTCTCGCACCGCTTTTGGTGACGCGGGCGGGCGGAGATGAGAAAACAGCTGTCCAGGGGGCAAGAGAAGACGTTCTCTTCTGGCCCAGCCCCCAGCCAGCAGACCCCTCTCACGTCAGTGACCTCTTTCAAGCCCGTGGCCTGCTGGTGGCCTGTGGTGAGTGCATTCTGGAACCCTGCTCCCCCGCACCGCGTTTGTTTCCTTGGCAGCCGACACGCTCCCCGAAGTGCGTTCGGTGGCTTGGGGCAGGATGTGTAAGGGCCGCCCCCGTCCGGGCACTATGGCCGGCGGCGGCGGGGGGCAACTGCGAGTGGAGCCAAAGGCCCCCGCATCACAAATGGTTTCCCACACCCCGCCCTCAGCCACGCCCCGGGCCCACCGTCTCCACGGCAACGAGGTGGGGCGGGGGCGGGGCGAGGCTCCTGGGGGCGGGGGGGAGGGGTGCCTCCCGTGCCAGTGCCAGGGAGGCGGTGGGCGCGGTGGCCCCGGCTGGCGGGGCGCTGGCGCCTCGCTCCCGCCCCCAGGCCCTGGCCAGACCCCCTGTGCCGATGAGCAGACCCACCCAAGATTTTGGAGTCCCTCTTCTACAGAGAGGAAAGGCCAACGGTCCTTCTCTTTCGCTTCCCCATAGGCTTGAATGAGCATCTAGCCTCCCCATCTTAGGGAGGCTTTGAGCACGGCCCTCACACCTTCTAGAGAAGCTCTGAGCCCATTTGGTCTGCATTTGCCCTGAGTAGGCAAAGTTGATAGACTTTGCATTGTCCAACGGTTTCCTGGGACTGGAGTCGTTGCCATGGTTACCGAGGGCCGGGCTGCAGCCTCCTACCACCCCCCACCCACAAGTCTCCCGCCGCTGAGGTCATCTCTTCAGAGATAAAGAGCCTCCCACCCAGAGCCCACATCCCCCTAGGGAACTCTCAGCCTATCACACCTTCCCCTAGGACTGAGCCGGCCCTCCAGGTCCCCCAGCCCACCTCAGGGAGTTGCCAGGGTCCTGGAACAGCCTGGGCAACTTCCCAATGAGCCTCCGTTGATCTCGCGGCGCCAACCCCCGGTGTGCGGAGCTTCCCTCCGCACTTCTGAGGAACGCCCCCGGCTTCCAGACAAGTCCACGCTCTCAGAGACAACCCCGCAAGCCCACCGACTTTCTGCGCCAGCCCCGGCACCCCAGAATCCTCACCTCCCAGGATTCCCAATGTCCCCATCAAGGTCCCACCTCCCAGAACCTTTCGACTTCCCAGAATCGGCCTGGGGACCCCTGCATCCCGCCAGGCACACCGAGACCGACCCCTCCCCCACCCACAGTCCCATTCCCCGTTTCACAACCACCTCGCTGGTTCCTTCTCCAGGCGCGTGACTGACCCACTCCCCCCGCTCCTGGCGCATGGATTTCGGGGCTAGGTGGGTTGCTTCTGGTGGCCCAAGTGGAGGCGCTCTCGCAAGGAAGGCCTGGCGTCCAGGCAGCTCGGTGCTCTCCGGGGCTGGGTAGTTGCAGGAGACTGGGCGCCGTGCCAAGACGCTCCCAGATCCGCTTGGGGCTCCTTCCCTTCTCCGCTCTTTCCCACCGGGGACTTCTGGGAAATGCGCGTGGAAAGCAGCGAACCTGTTTCTGTCTAATGTACGCGAGCCTTCCAAAGATGAGTGGGGTAAGACCCTGGACGCCCCGGAAGCTGCCCTGGCCCTGCACAAGTCCCTGAACCAGGCCCTTTTGCATCTGCATGCCCCGGGATCTGCCCACGCAGACCCCCACGTGTGGATCCCGCTCCTCCATGGCTCCCCACACGCAGACCTTCCTTGGGAGGAAGCCTCCACCCTGAGACTTGACTCCCTTGGATTGTCCAGGGACATTCCTTGCCGTGCCTCGCTTCCCTTCCCACATCTGCCACCTTGGGACCTATGGCCTCCTGGCTTCTCTCCGGTAGAATTGTTCACTTCTCTGCTCTTCCTCAGCTCTGTGCCTTCCTGGAGAAGCATTTCCTAGCTGAGGAGGTGAAACTGATCAACAAGATAGGCGACCACCTGACCAAGCTCGGCAGGCTTGCTGGCCCGCAGGCGGGGCGGGGCGATGTGGGGCGGGGCGGGGCGAGTGATCTCTTTGGAAGGCTCAGCCTCCAGCACCGCTAGGGGTCTCTGGAGCCCAGAGGCCGTGGGCGTGGGGGAGGGCACCGTACCCGCAGCGCGCGGGCTCCTGCCCGAGCCCCTCCAGCCAGGAGGCCTCTTTCTAACCGCCCTCTTGTAGCCCCCTAAGGAGCCCTGAGGCAAGGGTCAACAATAAAGCTCTAGGCAGCAGCTGCTGATGGTGTGTGTGTGCGTGTCTGGCGCCGGGACTCTAGAAGGGTTGAACCCTCGCCCCGTGGGTGGCGTGCTCTAGGCACTTCAGGCCGAGCCATTTCTGACTCCAGGGAGGGTGGAGCTCAGTGGGTAGCAGGAGGCAGGCTGAGAGTTTTCCAGGGCAACAGCAAGCAGAAAGGGGTCCTGGGCACCTGGAAGTGACTATGGAAGTGAGCTCTGGAAAGCAAGCACAGGAGACTAGCTCTGAGGGCCGCTTCCCCCCTGCCCGCCCACCCCTCGCCCGGGCTTGGAAGAGATGAGGCCCGTCTTGAACGCTAGGGTCTTCCCCAATGTCAAGCACACCCTCGGTAGCAACCACTCCTGAGGAGCTGAGCAGCTGGGAGCTTAAGATGGACGAGAAGTGCTGAGCTGGGGTTTTGGGTCTCGGTGGAGAAAGGAGAGGGGGAAAGTAGTGTTCCTATTCTCTACACGAGAACGGAAGAAGCTTGCAGCATCTCGGGGCAAGCCGGCAAACTGCTGTGTCAGCTCTGACCCCCATGCCTTTGGTTTCTGGGAGAAGAGGAATCGGGAAGTGGCTGCTAGGTGCCGTGGGCTCAGATCCATGCCCTCTTGCTCTCCGTACACAAGAGGATCTGGTTGCGGGGGTTCCTGTGTCTGGCACAAGGCCGATGACCCAGCACCCAAGACTCCTCACTCAGAGCTCCCTGTTCCCTTCCTTGGGGATGGTGTGCTCACACATGCACATGTGGCCTCGGGAGCCTAGAACCATGAGGGGAAAAGTGCTTGTCTTTATTTTTTGCCCCTGAAAATAGAGCCATCTCAGCGGAGCCCCGGAGAGATGCGTCAAGCCAGTGCGCCGGACCTTGCTGCCGTGATGGAAATGGCCTCCATCTGTGCGGTAGCCACGTGTGAAGAAGGGCTACTGTGTGGAGCCTCCTTCATCACACAGCTCCTTCCCGCCCAAGAGAGCTTGAGCCGTGTGTTTGTCGCTTGCAAGTCCCAAGCAGGCAAACGAGGCCTCCCTTCCTTGAGAGAACACTGGCATTCCAGACAGCAATCCCAATCTCTCCAGGGCAGCAGGAGGAAAGGAGGCACTGGGAAGCCGTGGGTCAGCAAGCGGGGCGAGGCTGGGAGGCTCTGAATCCAAGAGGAGGGAGGGGCCTGTGGAGAGGTCCACCAAGCCCCCATGTTGGACGACACCTGGACTCCTTCGATAGCGATGGATTTTTTTTCTGGCCATTTCTGGACACACGCCTCAAGCACACCCATTCCGCCCTGCCACCCCCCAAACCCCTCCCCTGCCAAGCAAGCGCACCGGCACACGTGAGGAGGGCCCTCCCCCGTCACCAGAGCTTGGGTGTGGAAGAAACTCGAGGTGAACGTGGGGGTCTGCCACCCAGTGGGCTGAGCTCTGGATGGGAAGGGGATGGGAGGCGAGCCAGCCAGCGTAAGGTTCTAGGCTCAGCAGCCGGGCCTAGCACGCAAGTGGTCTCCTACCGGACTGAGCTGTTGGGGGGAAGACAGCCAGTTGCGTCCTGGGCAGGGGGGTTCCCCCGGAGGACACAGGAGTCGAGAGGGAGGCGCCAGAGTCTGGAGTCACGGGAGGGAGTTGAGAGACTCAGGGAACGAGTGGAGTCTGGTCGAGCAAGAAAAGGCCAGAGAGCGGTCCCGAGCATCCTCCAGCAGGAATGAGGGCCCAAGTGGTTCTGCCACTCCTGGCGTGGCCAGAGTGGGGGGTGTGTGGCGATGGGGCCTGGGTGGGCCCCGGCCCTCACAGAGGGGGTCGAGGCTGGGAGGAGGAAGCCCCCAGCGAAGCTGAGCACCCAGGTGGGGCTGGAGCCCAGAACACCTGAGGGCCCTGTGCTGGAGCCTGAGTTCTGCGGCTCCAAAGGAGGTCCTCCGCACCCGGGTATCCCAAGTCCCTGAAAATGTCCCGTCTCTGGACGGAGTGCCCCATTGGTCGAGGCCGTCCAGGGAGGCCAGCGCCTGGTGGCTCCCAGGCCAGGCTAGGGCCTGGCACGCTCTGCACGGTCTAGAACTGGCAAGCCAGCGAGAGCTCGACGAGGCCAGCCTGGAAGGCAGCTGGCAGGCTTTCCCGAAACCTCTGGCACTGCAGGGCCAACGGCCCTAGGTAGGCCCGCCTGACCAGGTGGCGGGACTTTGGTTGGCGAGGAATCCCCCTCTGAAGAGGGACCAGGCTCTTGGCTTGGACCAGGGAGCGATGGGATGCAGAGAGGTTCTCCCATCAGCCCCAGATCTGGCCCAGGGGTCCCCACCCCCACAGCCCCTCCTGCCAGGGTCCCCGCCCCTCCCCCTGCCTTCCAATGCAGCCCCCTGCCCTCCCCCTCCGGCAAGTGTGAGGAAGGAAGTCTTCTCCTCCGACCCTGGCCCCTAGCGCTGGTAGTTGGGCTCCGACTTGCCGCCAGGGGGCCGCTTGGGCGCTCCTGTTTCTGCTTCTGTCTCTCGCACCGCTTTTGGTGACGCGGGCGGGCGGAGATGAGAAAACAGCTGTCCAGGGGGCAAGAGAAGACGTTCTCTTCTGGCCCAGCCCCCAGCCAGCAGACCCCTCTCACGTCAGTGACCTCTTTCAAGCCCGTGGCCTGCTGGTGGCCTGTGGTGAGTGCATTCTGGAACCCTGCTCCCCCGCACCGCGTTTGTTTCCTTGGCAGCCGACACGCTCCCCCGAAGTGCGTTCGGTGGCTTGGGGCAGGATGTGTAAGGGCCGCCCCCGTCCGGGCACTATGGCCGGCGGCGGCGGGGGGCAACTGCGAGTGGAGCCAAAGGCCCCCGCATCACAAATGGTTTCCCACACCCCGCCCTCAGCCACGCCCCGGGCCCACCGTCTCCACGGCAACGAGGTGGGGCGGGGGCGGGGCGAGGCTCCTGGGGGCGGGGGGGAGGGGTGCCTCCCGTGCCAGTGCCAGGGAGGCGGTGGGCGCGGTGGCCCCGGCTGGCGGGGCGCTGGCGCCTCGCTCCCGCCCCCAGGCCCTGGCCAGACCCCCTGTGCCGATGAGCAGACCCACCCAAGATTTTGGAGTCCCTCTTCTACAGAGAGGAAAGGCCAAACGGTCCTTCTCTTTCGCTTCCCCATAGGCTTGAATGAGCATCTAGCCTCCCCATCTTAGGGAGCTTTGAGCACGGCCCTCACACCTTCTAGAGAAGCTCTGAGCCCATTTGGTCTGCATTTGCCTGAGTAGGCAAAGTTGATAGACTTTGCATTGTCCAACGGTTTCCTGGGACTGGAGTCGTTGCCATGGTTACCGAGGGCCGGGCTGCAGCCTCCTACCACCCCCCACCCACAAGTCTCCGCCGCTGAGGTCATCTCTTCAGAGATAAAGAGCCTCCCACCCAGAGCCCACATCCCCCTAGGGAACTCTCAGCCTATCACACCTTCCCCTAGGACTGAGCCGGCCCTCCAGGTCCCCCAGCCCACCTCAGGGAGTTGCCAGGGTCCTGGAACAGCCTGGGCAACTTCCCAATGAGCCTCCGTTGATCTCGCGGCGCCAACCCCGGTGTGCGGAGCTTCCCTCCGCACTTCTGAGGAACGCCCCCGGCTTCCAGACAAGTCCACGCTCTCAGAGACAACCCGCAAGCCCACCGACTTTCTG
This sequence comes from Dasypus novemcinctus, assembly GCF_030445035.2. Classification (NCBI taxonomy): domain Eukaryota; kingdom Metazoa; phylum Chordata; class Mammalia; order Cingulata; family Dasypodidae; genus Dasypus; species Dasypus novemcinctus. Next base: position 2,242,465 of record NW_026688145.1, read on the forward strand.
CGCCAGCCCCGGCACCCCAGAATCCTCACCTCCCAGGATTCCCAATGTCCCCATCAAGGTCCCACCTCCCAGAACCTTTCGACTTCCCAGAATCGGCCTGGGGACCCCTGCATCCCGCCAGGCACACCGAGACCGACCCTCCCCCACCCACAGTCCCATTCCCCGTTTCACAACCACCTCGCTGGTTCCTTCTCCAGGCGCGTGACTGACCCACTCCCCCCGCTCCTGGCGCATGGATTTCGGGGCTAGGTGGGTTGCTTCTGGTGGCCCAAGTGGAGGCGCTCTCGCAAGGAAGGCCTGGCGTCCAGGCAGCTCGGTGCTCTCCGGGGCTGGGTAGTTGCAGGAGACTGGGCGCCGTGCCAAGACGCTCCCAGATCCGCTTGGGGCTCCTTCCCTTCTCCGCTCTTTCCCACCGGGGACTTCTGGGAAATGCGCGTGGAAAGCAGCGAACCTGTTTCTGTCTAATGTACGCGAGCCTTCCAAAGATGAGTGGGGTAAGACCCTGGACGCCCCGGAAGCTGCCCTGGCCCTGCACAAGTCCCTGAACCAGGCCCTTTTA